>NC_051312.1:17255695-17562724 GCF_015220235.1 Choloepus didactylus
CCCAGGAGAACAAACAAGGTCACAGTGGTGTGGTTTCCATCCCATTCCCTGGACCTGCTTTCTGCCATCTGTTGAATAAAGATGAGAGAAAGAAATAGCTTTATTCCAAAAAAAGAAAAAGAAGCACTATTTTCAACCATGCAACTGGCTAATTGTACAATCTTAAAACACCAAAGTTAAATTAATATGTGCCTTCTGTATACAATCACCAACCTCAGCGGGAAAATTATTTGGGTAAATATTATCATTCTTTCTTTTGGAATAAAGATAGCAAAAGGGCATCATTAGTACCATATCTCCCAAAAATATCTTAATTTCATGTTTTACCAGTCAGATTTTGCAAATGTGTGACACTTGGAGTTACACCAACTTAGGAAAAAAAAAATGCCATCTCTCTATATATGCTGAAACAAAAATATTCAGCTTACACATGGCTCTATTAACCTGATGCTTGGAGAAGCCCCTGAATTACATTGGGTCTCATATGAGGAGACTGGAGTAGATGTTCCCTATA
Organism: Choloepus didactylus; assembly: GCF_015220235.1. Classification (NCBI taxonomy): domain Eukaryota; kingdom Metazoa; phylum Chordata; class Mammalia; order Pilosa; family Megalonychidae; genus Choloepus; species Choloepus didactylus. Next base: position 17,256,210 of record NC_051312.1, read on the forward strand.
CTCTCCTTGAAAACTAACATTCAATTATTCTGTAATCAGGGAGGGTCAATGATTCTTCCTGTTTTCAAAGACTTGGAAAGATAAAAGAATAATATAGTAGGATGGTGTGAAGAGTCACAAATCAAGAAGCAGCAGGTTGATACGGATGTGATTTAACCAATTTCATGACTCTAGATAGGCTCCTCAGAACTGAAATAAGACAGGGTTGGAAAAGCCATAAGGATCGCTTCCGGGCAAGTGTGTAATTTCCTTTCCTCAGGTCAGAACACTTGTAAGTTACATTATCTCAGGCAATGATACTTGATGTTCTTTAGGTCAGTGATTCTTTTGAAAATCTGATGGAAACTGTGGTCCCTCTACCAAGCAAAATGCAAATATCACATTTGCCTATGGATTTATTGGATTGTCTGCCATGCAGAAGTTGTTTCCATGGTTCCCATGTTAAAGTCTTCACCTACATGGGAGAGTGATATGGACTTATGAAGTCAGGATACTTATGTGATGGTCATAAGAACAGGGAAATGTGGGCAGGTTTTGGGGAAGCTCTTTTGCTGTCTCATCCTGGCATCATTCAGAAAAAGCAAACACTAACACTTTGGGCTAAATAGTAACTAACCAAAAGAATATTTTTGCTTCAGGCATTGTTATCTTCCCTTCAAGAGGGCATAGCTTTCATTCTTTCTAGGCAATCATTGAAACAAACCCCTCTAAAAACTGCACCTTCATTCAGAAGAACCAAAGTTAGAAAGAAAGTCATAAGAAGCCTTGAAAGGCAGAAAATAGCTGTCAAATGTAGTCTGTGCAATCTGCAAAAGGAGAGAATACAGAAGTCTTTGAGATTTTCCTAGAGAGAATCTAGGATGTTAATGAAATAAAATATGTCTTTGAATTACAAATATTTGTCAGCCTTAGCCATCCAACATGCATCTTTATCTCTAACCATTTCTCAGCTACCCACTTCCCGAAGTAAAGAAAAGGAGATCCCATAGACGTATAAAGCATATCCAGGGAAGTAAGGCCAACAGTTCATTTCCAAAAATCAGATCAGTTATTGCCTCCTCAGTTATTACACTGTTTTGAGAAGGATTCTGAGAGAATGAAGGCACTAACTGCAAAAGAAAGTCAAATGTCTGCTATAGTATGGGAAGTGGAGAGTGGTAGCAGACAATGTATTTACCATCCCAGGCTTAGGGGTGGTTCTGTCCACAGTGAGACTAAATGGAAGGAGAATCTTGAGGAAAGAGAGCAGAAGAGTATATATGACATCACTATCATCTTCAACACCATTGCCAACAGCCATGACAATATAAAGACTTACTGTCCAGCTGCATCATATACTGATCATTTCCTTAAGATCACAGAGATCTGCACAGCTTCCTCTCATGTCCAGTCATTCAATATGAAAACCTTAGGCCTCATGTGCTGTCTATAAAACAAACAGTATTCTGAAAATTTCCTCTCCTGTATTTTAAAAACAAAGCAAGTATTAGATAACTAACATTTAGTGAGTGTTTTCTGTGTTCCAGGTGCTTTTCTCAATTCTTTGATGTTTTTTCTTATTTTAATTTGTCAAGTAGCCCTACAAGATATTGTCCCGGCCGGCGGGACGTTCAATGGAAGCTCCAAATCCTGTGAGGGAGGAATGGTATGGGACAAGAGACGCGAGGAACGACAGCAAGACAGGTTTCTGATCAAGCTGCAAAACTTTATTGAAGAGGCAGGGTATATATACTCTAAGGTAGAGGGAGTGGCTAGTACGAACGGGTGGCGGCCTAGGATTGGTGGCTGCAAAGGTGGGTGGCAGTCTAGGATTGGCTGTTGCTGTTGCTAGGGCGGATGGCAGATGTAAGGCTAGCACAGGATTGGTGGCTACTGTTGCTGGGGTAGAAGGCAGGTAGTAAAGCTAGCACTCTAGGCGCAAATCTTAGGGGCGAACGGCTTTCACTTCCGTAGAAGGCTGAGGGCAACTTAAGCCGCTATTGCATCAGCCCTAGCGGTCATGCTGCATATCTCCGGCATCGCTGAGGGTGGATTTTATACATGCTACCTTAATTGTCCCCAACAAGATATGTATCTTATTATCCCCATTTTACAGATGAGGGCTTGTGTCTCACAGTGGCAACCCATAAAGGACAGAACTTAGGGATGCAAATCCAGACACTCTGGCTCCAGAGTCACAACTTTAATGACTACACACTACTGCCTCTCTAAAGTGTAATGATTGCTGTATTAATCTTATTTCTAAACAACTATCAAGTGAAAAACACTATACTTGCAAAGATGCACAGGAGTCCATAAGATGACTATATCACAGGATGGATATGAGAAGTGTGTCCATAGGGCTGTAATACAAGGCAAGACAAGTCAGAGATAAAATCCCATAGGTGATCACCAGCTGGTTGTGAGTAGGAAGTTAGAGATCTTGAAAGGCCGCTGCATATTCTTTGAAGGAATTACTCAAAAAAAGTTCTCTAAAATGCTGTTTTATTTTCCTAGGCTGCTTAAAGCAAATATCATGAAATGAGTTGGGTTAAACAATGGGAATTTATTAGCTTATGGTTTGAGGCTGGGCAAAAGTTCAAATCAAGGCATCATCAAGGTGATGCTTTCTCCCCCAAACTGTGGCTTCTGGGACTGGCTGCCAGAGATCCTTGGTCCTTACTTTATCACGTGGCTAGGCACATTGTAGTGTCTGGATTCCTCTGATGTTCAGCCTCTGGCTGCTCCATCTGTGACTTTCTCCCTCATGTCTGAATTCCTTCATTTATAAAGGTCTCTAGTAATAGGATTAAGACCCATCATGATTGACATGGGTCACATCTTAACTGAAGTAGCCTCATCAAAAGGTCCTACTTACAATGGATCCAGACCCACAGGAATGGGTTAAATTTAAGAACATGTTTTTCTGGGGTACATACAGCTTCAAACCACCACAAATGTCAAGTCTATTTCTGAGGCATTATTATACAAAAGGACAGAGTGATGGCAATGCACTTGAGCATGCTATCAATAACACAATTGCCATGACTCTTCACATACATACTCTTTCAGGAAAAAAAAATGCTGAGGAAATGACAGAAACTGGGGGAGAATTTAGATTTCTTTCAGGAAGAAGAGATGAGGAGATATTAGAGTATTAATGCTAACTTAAACCATGGGCTATAATTCATAATACAATTACAAAAATGTACTCTCTTCAATTGTAACAAAATGGTAATTGGTGTGAAATGTACCACACCTATACAAGGAGTTTATAATAGGGTGGTAATGGGAATCCTGTATTTTATGTATGATCGCTCTGTAAACCCACAACTTCTCTAATTAAAAAAATGTTTACCAATGTGTGCTGGTATAACTGAGGGACAGAGAAATCTTTAGATGCTAACCACTGCAAAGTTTGTGTCCACAGATGCCTAATAGGTAAAATTATCACACATCAAGCCTTACCTTATGCAGACATCCATGGTAAATAAGTAATCCCATTGTTAGTCTTAGAGGCTCTTTTTCATTGACACATTTTGTTAACCATGCCAGATTCTATTATTTTTTAGCGCTACCTCTTAATTAGTTACCTTTTATTTCCCTCTTATTTTAGTTACCCCTTATTTATCAGTGATTCCTAAGCTTTTTCTGTTTTTGTTTTGAATAGTTTATCTTGAGATAAAGGTTATTTTGACTCTCTTCCTTCAGCTTTTTCTCACATCATTCTTGGCATAATACATTCCTCCTCCCTGTGCTTACTTCCACTTGACACTTCCTGGCAAATGAGAAAAGAAGAAAATGGAAAGAGAATATGAAAAACTGGCCTCTTTCATGCACTCCTCTCCTTTAGCCATTTCATCAGCAGCATTTCTAATGTTTACTTTTCCTCCATTGTAAGTCTACCTCTAATGATGGTTAGAGTGGTTTTGAGATAATTCAACATATGTGTAGACCAGGAAAAAAATCTGAAGAGCTTTGCCTACCAGGAACAATGAGGACAGGATTACTCAGATAATCAAGTACTACATTTATTCTAGACAGGTGGGACTTAGAAGACTTGGGATGCTAACTAAGAGCTGCTTTGGTCCACTCAATTCAGGAATTCTAAACCCCGACCCAGCTGTGTCACCTGCAGACTTCTCAAGTATGAGTTTTTAAATGTAACAAATTAGGTAGTATAGGGCCCTCAAAAATTATCCACCACTCTTATTCTGAGTCTCTGTTCTCCCACTTAATTTACATACTAATTAAATGAATCAGAGTTTGGCTATATAATAGATCATCCTTCTACAGGTTTCTTTTTCAGCTTAAAGGAACTAACATGGAAGAAGGTCCTTATAAAGCTCAGACTCCAAGCACATGATACTGAGTTGCTAAATCTATGAAATTCTGCCTACAACCTAAGTCTTTAACATTCCTTAGAGAAAAGCCCCTAAGAGACTCACCTAATATTTTGAGAAAGCTTTCTTCTCCAGTGAAACAACTTCTTTTACTTTGTGGTATCCCAGACATTCAGAAAATGCCCAACAGATATTTCAACATCTGTCTTCTGAGAGCATCCTATTCCATCAGTACCCTGAGATGAATACATAGCCTATTCTTAGCAATGTTAGACTTGCCCAGTCTCCTTCAGAAATGGCCTAGTTGTAGAATAAGATGGACTTAAATGCTTATGAGCCTTTCCTATCATATCTACAGAGGACTTGAGAATACAGCCCACAACAAAGAACAAACAACTAAAACCATGCAGGCTGTAAACAATGTCCTTCCTGGGTGATAGAGGAGAGACCAATCCTGTTAATTGGTCCCTTGTTTAAGCTCCAAGATTTCCCTTCAGGTTGTTAATCTTTTGAGACAGTTTGGTATCAGGAAACCCTCCTTTAATCCAGCCTCTTTATTCCCCAAGAAGGAATCATGGGGAAAATATAAAGGTCACATCCAACCTTGTTATCCATGAAACAAATTAGGGGCAATCATCACAGACTCTCTCTGGGATTGACACTAGAAAGCTGCAAATCCCTAGCCAGTCAGACTGTCTGCATTAGAGGGAGTCCAGACTCTCCAGGTTCATATGTTGGACAAATTTGTTACCTTTAGATGGTACTCCATGGAGTGGATCATATTCAGAAAGATCTTACTGAGGCTTGGAATAAGGAGGAAGAAATATAAATGGCTCCTTTCTTCTCTCCCATGGACTGAGATGCTTGTGTTTAAAGAAGTAAGATAGTAGGCTAGAGAGAATAGAAATACAAGAGAGGGCAGAGAAAGGAGAAACGTAGAGAAAACCACATAAATTAGTATGAAACTTTGAAAAGATAAATAATATTCAGTAGCTTCCAAGCAGAAACAAGAAAAAGCCCTTCTACTTCCCTCCATCCTACCTCACTACCTTCTCTCTCCAGCTGTATAGGAAGAGAAGTAATTCTTGTTTGGGCAGCCCCATGAAACTAAAATGACTAAAACATATTCCTTTTGTTCCTAAGCACTGGCCTCTCTTTAGGAAAACCCTTGACCCCATATGGGAAGAGCATGTTAGAGTGGAGAAAATAGGCCAGGCTTTGGGGATGGCCAAATATCAGGTTGCAATGTATTAGAAAAAAGTGTCTGCTTGTGCTCATGTTTTATACCCCATCCAACCATCTGTTTGAAATTGTCACTTAACTGTATGTGTCAGGATAATTTTTAAAATAGTATCTAGCTTTTTACATAATAATTATTCCTGTATCTCTTTGGCCATTCCATTCTTTCAGGTGGCTAGGTTGTCAGCAAAGGGATGTGACAGCAAATAGAAGTTGAAGCAGAGGTGATAAGGCCAAAAACTTGAGAGAACCTGCAGAGTGGCTTATGGGCAGAGCCCACAGGAGACAACACAACCATCAGACAATTTGGAAAACACAAGAGCAGAGAAGACCTGAACACTTATTGAATTGAGCCTGGGTTGGCAGCCAGGACCTTAAGAATAGTTGTGGGGGTTTAGGTAGAAAACCATCCCACAGTGAGGGCTTGAGCCCCACAGAGTTTCCAGTGCTGTAGTCGAGGATGGGTCAGCATAACAATTTCTACTTAACCAAGAGTGGCTGAAAGTAGTGTAACCATCAGACCTAATGGGCCTTGAGGGTGTGGATAAATGGAATTCAGTAGCAATCCAGTTGTGATTTGACAGCTGCAGATCTGATGGAAGAAAAGATATTTCAGGATTTGCTGATGTAGAAAGATGTCAAGGGCCAGATGTTCCCCTCAAACTGAGACACAACCTAGGGAGGTGTGGGAAGGACCATGAAGAGGCTGATTTTTTTCCCAATAGAGAAGAAAAGAGAACAATAATAGAAATAAAGTTCTAGAAAAATAAGGAAAAATTTATTTCTTGAATAGCTGAGTTTGTGGATTGATTGTCAAAAACTCTTGAGGCACAGGCTCAGCCTTCCAGATCGATCGCTAGTGAGGATGGCTCTGCAAGTGACAGTCGTTGCTTTTCTGAGTTGCTCTCTTTCAGGATCCTTCCCGGGTTGGCATGGCCCATGGAAATCAAGAGAACTTGCCTGCCAGAAAGACATGAAGAAAACCTAGGAAATTAGCAAAGGAAAAAGAAAAGACAGCTTGACCACCTCTCAGAGAATATGAGATCATGCAACAAATGCAGAAGTCAACTAATGAGAAAGTCTATGCAGACAAGAGAAAGATGATGAGGGTCTATCTGAAAACTAAGATCAAGATTTTGTAGCACTAGCTACATGTGTCATAACACAAGTTATTACATGTGTTAAAACTTATCCTTATAAAACTATTTTAAACTTTACTTTTCAGTCATACTTAGTGTGATGTTTTAGAACCATTCATTAAAGAACGAAACACTAAGCATGCAAAAAAAAAATTCTTGAATGCATTATAAGTAATGCTTTTCACCACGTGCAAACTAACAGACCTATTGAATAGGGTCTTCATTTATTTGACCATTTCCTTTGTGTAACATATGCCATTTCCAAATTTTCAATGAATGTCTTTGAATATATTTACTTTAAAGCATAACTAAGACCTGAGTACAGTATCCTGCCTCCAAGATGGCCCCAGTGATCCTTGCTTCATGGTGTTTATGGACTTGGGTGGTTTCCTCCTTTATTGAATAGGGCTAACCCATGAAACCAATAGAACACTGGCCTTCTGCCATCAGCCACATAACTTTTCCGGTATTTGAGTGATCTGTCTTGGAGGTGGACTCTCCAGTCTCAGTACAGGCTTCAGATGACTATTTGAATGCAACACAACCCTGAGACAAAGCTGACCTGAACTACTGTGTAAAATAATAAATCTTTATTTCTGTTTTAAGCTACCAAGTTTTATAGTAATCTGTACACTAGAATACATAATTAATATACTGTGAGTCCACTTAGTCAAAAAGCATGATTCTTGGTGAATATTACAAAATTATTTTTGGAAGAAGGAAACTTTCAGTTTTAATGACAGAAAAACAACTGAAAGTGGGTGAAACAATAAAGTGAATCTATTGGATCATGAAACTGAGGTGGTCAGGGAAAATTTGATCCAGTGGCTCAAACAGTATTCAGTTTCTTTTCTTCTGATTAGATGCCTTATGTGGTAATTGTTCCATTCTATGGCTAATTTCCATAACTGTAGCAAAATTGCTGGCATGTTTCAGATCTCATAGCCTCACTCCACATCACCCAAAAGAAAGGAGAGTCTCTTCTGACAGCTTCCAGAGAAGAGAGTTAGGTTTTCTTTTCCAGAAGGCCCAGCAAAAATCTCCTTGCAACTTTCTAGCTTTGATTAGGCTATGCCTCTGTATTAGTTTCTTATGGCTGCCATAACAAATCACCCCAAATTAGGTGGCTTGAAACAACAGAAATAAATCAAGGTGTTGGCAAGATTGGTTCATTCTGGAGACTCTGAGGCTGAATCTCTTTATGCTTTTCTCCTACTTTGGCATTCCTTGGCTTGTAAATGCATGCCTACCATCTCGGCTTCCTTCGTCATAGAGCTGTGTGTCTTCTGTCTCTCTGTGTCCTAATTTGCCTCTTCTTATAAGGACAACTGTCATTGGACTGAGGGCCCACATTAATCCAATATAAGCTCATCTTCACTTGGTCTTAATTACATCTGCCAAGATCCTATTTAGAAATAAGGTCACATTCACAGGTACCAGAGGTTAGGAGTTGAATATTTCCTTTGGGGGAACAAAATTCAACCCAATTCAGACTCCACTTCTACCCCAAGCTAGTTGCAGTGGCAAAGTGATTGTATTTCCTCATTGACTAAAAACAATCAGGAGTCAACCCCTAAATGAGGTTTGGGGCTAATTCTACTCAAACAATGAAGGCTGGAGATGGAAAAGCGGATTCCTCTACCAATTAAAAAATTCAAAATACTCCTCTCAGAAAGAATGATCATGGATTCTGGGCAGCAAAATATAAAGAAACCACTATTCTTTGTAATTTAACTATCAATGTAAAAAATAAGGAGTATGTGTATTATAAAAGTCAAGTAATTTTATAGATTTATAGAATCAGAAAACCTGATACCATTCCCATTCTTACTCCTGTTAAATAGCAACCTGTTCTTTTTTTAAAAAAAAATACAATAACTTCTTTAATCTCTCTGGGTATAATAATGTTGGAATTTTGTTTTTTCATATTATTATGCTCCCCTGAATTGTCTTTTTGTCATTAGAGATCTTTTTCTCTAGGTTGTTTGTTTTGGGGACAGTATCTGGTGATCCTTAACTGTCCCTTCTCATTTTAGAGTGAGGCACTAAACACCAAGATTTGCATCTTGGTGTTCATGGTCAGGAATTGTCCTCTGATGGACTTTACAGCTTTGTGACCTGCAAGGATCCTCACAATTACTCTAATGGACCTCTTCCTTATGTATCACTGGGTATTTTCTCTTTGAGAGGTTGTTCTCAACATAGGAATTCTTTAGGCACCAGCCCAGGTAACTCCAACCCAGCTAAGAGTGTTCCAAAAGTTGAATATTGAATTAAAATGGATGTGTGGTGAGATAAGAGACATATGCCAGAGAGAATACCCCTTTTCACTATGTGGAAATTATCTTAATTCCTCTGTTTTTATCATCCCACTTTAGTTAAGTCTGACGGCCCTAAGCCCATAGACCTTGGTTCAGTTTTTCAGAGAATAAATCTCCAGTCCCCTGCTAAATGAGAGAGAAATGTTGGGGGAGAGCAGTTGCCTGGATGCAAGTGGATGGGAGAAAATTGGCCTAAGAATCTGATTCTTAAATAGAGTTTTAGTTTAAGTCCCACCCACCCTGTGGATTTAACAAGTGTCTTCCATTCCTGATCCTTTTAGGGATTTTTCATGGTAATCAACTTGCTTGTTCCAGGTCTACCCTCCTAACCCTCCCCAGACCCATAGCTTTCTGCTTTCTCAAGTCTGAGTTAGTTGCACCATGTACAATTTTTCCAGCTCCCAATTTTTATTGTCTGCTCCTCTTCATACTCTACTTAGTGGAGTATGTCTTAGTGATACTTCATACTTAGTGATATTATGTTTGTTTGTATTTTTAACCTTCCATTGCCAACTTATGTGGGTTCCAGTAGGGATAAGAAACAAACAAACAAACAAAAAAGCATGGATTCAATCCATTATGTTTACCAGAATATTATAACTACTTTAAATTTTTTTAACATTTTATATTCTCAATGTAAATAAATGACTATACTATACCATTACTTACTGCATTTTCTCCAACAGTGAGATCAGGAAATTTTTTAAATTTATTTTAACATAAATAGTCATGATAATGGTATTTCCCCCATAACTCTACCTACATGCCATATAAATTATTCACTGTTTTTTTTTTGTTAAGCATTTTCAGAAACATTACTGAAAATGTGGATAATGTCAACATTGTAAGAATCAAAATACTGCCTCTCAGTGCCAGATGGAGCCTCTCTGGCAATTATATGTCAGGTTCAGCACCATGTTGAGGGGTGAGATAACCTCTGCCAGCCTACTTATTCCCTTAGCTTACAGTTAAAATATTAACTATGAACCCCATTGTGTATCTTATATGTGGAACGCCCCCACCCATTATCACTTTAATCTTGCCCTCAGAAAGACATGTTCAAGTCCTAACCCCCAGTGCTGTGGATATGAGCTCATTTGTAAATAAGATCTTTGAGGATGTTATTAATTAAGGTGAAGCCAAACTGAATCAGGATAGACCTTTACCCAATATGACAAGGTCCTTATAAACAGAGGAAATTTGGACACAAGAACAGTAGGAGACAAAAGGAGACAGATGGCCATGTGACAGAGGGAGACTGAGCTATAGATTGCTGGCAAGCCACCACAAGAACCCCATGGACTTCAGAGAAAGTGTGGTCCTGCTGACAGCTTGATTTTCATCCTCTAGCCTCCAAAATTGTGAGAAAATAAATTCTTGTTGTTTAAGCCAACCCAACATGTGGTATTTCTTATAGCAGCCCTGGAAAACTAAGATACCCCCTCTGAACCCTGGCAAACAAATACACCCCCTCTGTAGCACATGGATCACTTTTACTCCCTAAGACTTTCTTAAGATGAAAACAATGCTTTTCATAAGAAAGAGGTTTTATTAGAACAAATAAGAATATCCCATGCAATAGCAAAGTGATAATTTATGCATGCCAATTTTTCTATTAAAAGACTGACAATTCACATCTGACATCATGGTTTCATATCAGAAGAGCTTTCCTATAAGAGAGAGATGAAACCTTTATTCTTCTTTGAGATTTCTCTATGTGCCAGCTGCCTGTTTATTTCTAGAATACTGTCCCACCAGAGTATGTGGTTTGTCTCTCTTCCAGCTAGATAGTGCCAGACATCTAGTCTAGCAAATGTGAATAGAGGTGCTACCACATCCAGTTTATAAAAGTCCCAAGCCAGGATTGCAAGAGACCTCTGTGGCAATTTCTTTGCTTGTAGGGAATAGGGGAACTTTATCCTTGGCCAGATTTATAATCAGTATCACACACAGGAGGAAGGCTACAGCTTTGGCCAACATTAGAAGCATGAAGGTAAGGGGTGGGAACATGAGAAGGGTGAAGTTGGAATAAAAGCAGCAGAGTTCAGATATAAACCATTGATTTTTCTTTCCCAGTTGGTTAGGAGATGTTACTGACATGGAGACAAAACATCAAGGATTCAGGGAAGTTAGTGATAGGTCAAGCTGATGAAAGAATTCTGGGATACATGGATAGCTTATTCACAAACAGTCATGGTTTCCCACTTTATTTTTATGTCAAGGAGATCCAGATCAGTTATCTGGACACGGAGAAGTGAAATGCAAGTGTTTCCTCTTTACACAGATGGTCACTGACTAGGTAAGCTGTAGGTTTTCCCAGGTTTAAAACTAGAAACAGGAAATTGTTAATCTTTAGGGGGAAAAGTTAAAACATCATTAGAACCTGGTTTAATGCTCCAGTCACTAATTCATGAGTGTGTGTGTAAAATCATATATATGGTACCTACAAAAACATTAGGAGAATACAGGTGGTACATATGGATAACAACCAGGTTTCCACAAAACTCCAAAATTAAACTAAAAAATCAGCCCATAATTGATAAGATAAGTGCATTAACAAAGGGATTTTAGAGACAAAATATTAGAAAAAAGAAGAAGTTCTCAATCTATAAATAGCTTATGATAGAAGTAAGATGGTCATCCAGGAAAACAGGTGATTTCCTGGCCAAGGGCCTCATTCTGCCTGGCTTTGTGACAAGTGTATCCCTAGCATGGAGCTTGGCACATCGGGTACTGGTATGCATTGTCCACTTCGCTGATTCTTTCCTCCCCAAATAGACTCTCAAGTATAATTTGGCTTCCCATGCGGTTTCCTCAACAGACAGAGAATTGTGCCCCTGGCACAAATGTAAGCTTAGCAGTTATGTTTTTCACTGAAAACGTATGCAGTTAGTTGGCTTATGCAGCTAACCATTCTGACCTTGATTCTCTTTGGTCCATCTGGAAAAGTTTTTAAGTCTGATGACTTAAAAATGGATACTCTTAATTTCTCTTTGCTATAGTCCCTCCAGACCCACTTTCCAGTGCATCAAAGCCCTTATGAAGATAACATTTTCTACCAAACTAAATGAACATTTTCTATCTTTTGGCTCAGATACTGATAAATCATTATAGCTAAATGATAATAATAAAAACAAAAATAATACCATTTCTTAAGCATTTACTATACTTGAGGCACTATGGTAAGCACTTACTGATTCATTTAATTCTCACAATAAGCCTAGGGGATAATTATTATTTTTATTCCCATTTTACAGACAAAAAACCAAAACACTCAGTGTCCAAGTAACTTGCCCAAGGGCACACCAGGACTTTGTATCCATTTATCTATGGTCTACCCAAGACAGACCACAGCTGTATATTATTGCTTTGCTGCCAGTTCAAGGACACATAACAAGTTCTGACACAATGTAAGGGAGAAAAATCACTGTCTTCAATTCATTATCTAAATTCCCTCCCAGAATTTGTTGCAAACTCGGTGAAAACAAACAATGCTCTTCCCCAAATCTGAGTATGCTCCTTTTCTCCAGATTCCTAAAGAATTTTTAGTGTTGATTAGAAAGCTGTTACTTTAGGCTCAAGCAACAATTCATTGGTTTTGCTTCTATTATTTCAGTGACTGCTTTTTGTATAGTTGATTGAATTGGCCATGAGGTTGGCCCATTTATTCACTCATTGAGACCCTAAACAGACCCATTGTTTTTTGATAAACAAAATTAATTTTTTTAAAAAAGACCCTAAACAGAAGTTCTCAATCTCTTTCTTGCTTTACTACATCCTAAGAGTTACTACTATGCCCCCACCAGTCACAGTGGCTAACTGTGGCAGTGATTCTCAGATAGGGAGGATATTTACCCTTGTGATCTTCATGTGCCCTGAGGAAGCATTTGAGAATCTCAAAAGAGGGGAAGGCAAATGGGCTTCAGAAAAATGTCAGCTTCTCAGGTGACTATGCTCTGTACTCCTATCCCACCTTAAGAATCACTGCCCTGAATGCTGGACTGACCATTTTTCAATGGTTTTCCTCCTACAGATGTGAACTCAATTTTGGTATTTGAAATTGTTCAATCTTTGTCATGGTGTTTTCTGCTAAACTGAGCATTCAAAATCTCAATCTATACAATCCTGGTCATTCTGGAAACCAGTAATGACCAAAATTTTGTTCTAATAATCAACAGATAAGCTGGTAAGGGGAATAATGAAAATGAAGAAATAGTCTGGTCCACATAAATCATTGGTCAGTTAACAGTCTTAAAACTGTAAAAATGTCTGCACAATTGCCACAGCTCACAGCTTCATTATAAACATTAGCTTAGAGTCAGAAAAATGAATGTCCATGAGAAAGCACATGGTCCCTTTACACAGCTTTCCTTGTGGCATTTTTAATCTCCTTATTCCTAAGACTGTAGATGATGGGATTCACCATGGGGAAAACCACAGCATAGAATACGGACACCACCTTGTTCCAATTTAGAGAACGGCTGGAATTAGGTTGCATGTACATGAAGAGACCAGAGCCATAGAAGAGGGTCACAGCAGTCAGGTGAGAGGCACAGGTGTTGAAGGCCTTGGTCCTACCTTTAGATGAGCTGATTTTTAGCACAGCAGCAACAATGTAACCATAAGAAATGAGAACCACAAGGGCAGACACCACTCTCAAGACAACACCCACAATGAAGGTCACCACCTGGCTGGTGAAAGTATCAGAGCAGGACAGAGCCAGGACTGGGGGAAGGTCACAGAAGAAGTGGTTGATCATGCTGGGCCCATAGAAATCATGATGATAGACAGAGTAGGTTTCAATGAAAGAACTAAGGAATTCACTCACCTGAGACCCAGCCACCATCTTTAAACAAAGTGTGTGGGAAATGAAGGCTGTGTAGAACAGTGGGTTGCAGATTGCGGCATACCGGTCATATGCCATGGCTGCCAAGAGAAAGCATTCTGTCAGCCCCATTCCACAGAAGACAAAGCATTGTACTGCACAGCGAAGGAAGGAAATGGTTTTCTGCTCTGTGATGATGTTAGAGAGCATCTTCGGAGCCATGGAAGTTGCATAGCAGATGTCCATGAAGGACAGGTTACAGAGGAAGAAGTACATGGGTGTGTGAGGTGAGAATCCATCCCGATGAGGGCAATAAGGCTCAGGTTCCAGGCTAGTGTCATGAGGTAGATTCCCAAAAATAACACAAAAAGGAAAATCTCCATTTGGGCATGATCTGAAAATCCGAGAAGGATGAATTTTGTCAAAAATGTGTTGTTCCTTCCTGTAGCCATAGAGCTGCTTCTTGCAAAAAAGAAGGAAACAATCCTATAGTCAGATTTTGTTTGTTATTATATGCAAGGATATTGCCTGGAAAGTCATAAGGGCTGTTAATATCCAGTTAAAATCCCAGCTATTTCTTAAGCAAGGTCCTCTCAGAGGAAGTCAGCCTGTGATAATCTCTTCGCACTATTTTAAATGTTTATACTACATGCCTTGCGGACTAAAAGAGATTGAGAGTCAGAAACCAGAGTTGTTTCCTCAGATCCATTCCTAATTCACTGGATGACTGTAGAAAGGTTATTTCAGCCCTCTGGGTCTTCATTTGCTCAATTCTAAAATGAAAGGGTTGAATAAGATTTATTCCACAGTCCCTTTGGATTTAGATTTCTTATGAATTTTTTAGACTTTCTGACTTGAAAATGCAAACCCAGTTTAAGATAATAAAGTTAGACATTTGTCATACTTTCTATTTCTTTATTATAAACATTGAAAAAAAGAACTGAACACAATGGGCTATAATATTATACATATTCCATTTTGGAAGTGAAAAACCAACCCAGAAGAAGCCATTCTCCTAGGTTAAATACATATATATATATTAACAAAAATTTTTCTAATTATGTAAATTTTCTGTAAGTCATAGCATGAAACACATAAAAAGATCAAAATTTGGAACAATACAATCAGCACCAGAATTGGATAGAAGGACTATCCCCATAGATTGGGGTTAGAGCAAAATCAAATTTGCAGAAATTGACTGAGCCATGGTCGAGAGCCAGCAGAAACCAGTATTTTCTGGGCAAGAAAAATGAGGAAGAGGGGAGGATTCATTAGATATTAAAAGGCAATAATATTTAAAGACAACTTTGATATCATAAAACCAGACCAGATTATCAGTCTAAAGACATATAATAAGCCTGTATATGTTTTGTGATTAAGAAAGGACAGGTTGGCATTGACATAAAATGAGGAAATAAAAATGGGAGTAAAAAGACAGAAGTTCCCTAGGGAAGATTCAGTATTGAAATGAAAGTTGGCTATATTTCATTATTTGTATAGAATGTGGTCGCCCATGCATGTTTGCAATTAATTATATCTATCTGATTGTGTTTCTTTGTTTTTCATCATGTTAAAAGCCCCTCCTAGCTTTATGTTTTCTAAAAAATTTTAATTTCCCTACAAGTCAATGATTGGGCAGCTAAAGCCAAGAAGTGTCAAGACCACTTTTGACAATGACATCAACCTTGTAATCCTATCAAAAAGGGATATAATAGCTTTTTGATGAAATCTCCCCTACCAGTAGGTACGCTACTCAAAGGCAAGCAGATTTTTGTCTGTTCTGTTTATTGAGCTATCCTGAATGCCCTGAATACTTCCATAAGCACCCAGTACATGTTTGTTCAGTGAAAAAAGGATTGTTTTGTACTGATGATCAGCAAAGCCTAGAATAGTGTTTGGCCTTTATTGAGTGCTCAGTTATAATAATAATCACAAACACTTATTTTATGCTTACTGTGTACTGGGCACTGTTCTAGAGTCTTAATTTCTACTGACCCATTTAATCCCCCTAACAGTTCCTGGAGGTGGGTAATGTTTCTCTGTCTCTTTTACAGATAACAGGAGCAACAGACTGTAAATTTACAATTGTCATTTTGTGGGAAGGAGCTGGACTTACTAAGTTACTTCACTCAGAAGTATCCTGGGATCTCATGCTGCAGGAGAAGAAATATTGGTTGCTTTGCTCTGATTACATCTTTTGCAAACTAGTTCATCTGCATTTTCCAATGCTCAATGCCTGGTTTATGGTTCAATTTTTTTATACTTTGAACTCATACAAATAATAATAACTGCCCCTAGAATCTCTGGTCCTTTGTTACTGAGTCTGTAAAATGGCCTTTGGGAGCTCATTACTTTAACGGGCAGAGGTAGCCACATTCTTCCTCTGAGAGGCTGCCTTCTGTTACCCACTCCTGGGTCCAAGGTTAAAAACCCAACCATTATTAGAGAGAATCAAACTTTTCTGAGAGCTGATTGTTCTCAGGAGCAATGGTGAAAGGACCCAACCCATAGCCAGAGTCTTCTTTCAGTCCCGGATCTTACTCTCCTCTGGGCTTTCCCTGATCTGGTCCAGTTAGATTTCCTTTGTGAGTTGGTGGCAGCCTTCTGCTTTAAGATGACCTTTTTGGATGTGAACCACACAGACAAACAGACCAGACCTTGTACTAAAATACAGTGATTAAAAACACAGTTTCCCAACAGAGAAGGTTGGATTCAAATTCTGGCTCTGCGATTTTATCAATATAAATGTGCACAAAAATTTTTAAGTTCTTTATCAATTTCCTTATTTGTAAAACTGGTGGAATAACAATACCTACCTCAAAAGGTGGATGTGATATTTAAATGAGATGTGAATAAGGTCTTAAAACAGTGCCTGTGAATACAAAGCTCTCAATAAATATTAGCTGATAACATCATCAACTCTGTCTCTAGGATCATAACCAAGGGATGTCTTTCTTTTCTGACTTTTTATTGTGATGAAAACTGTTCATTTTCTCTTTAATAGTTTGGCTGCCACTTAAGAACTTCCACTACCTGGATGTGTCACTGTGGGCAAGTCAATTAAACTCTCTGGGCCTGAGTAAATTGGGCTCACTTTCTATATTCCCCTCATGTTCTGAAAGTCTGGATCTGGAAGTATAGCAGAAATTTTAAGAATTTTATTTCCCTTTTTTAATACTTTTCCTAAAGTGAAAAGTTTTACAAAAAGGAGTTAATATGTTTCATGGATGGTAGAATTATCTTCTACTTGAAGGGATATAATTGCTGAGACTCTTCACATGTAGTGGGTAATGGCTGAGTTTAGGGAAGGAAGCTTAGCAAGTAAGACAGTTGAAGGAAATGGAGATAAACTACCTCTGAAATCAACTGTGAACAACAAACAGCAAGGAAGTTCTTCACTAGGTGAAGCATTGTTAGCTGGGTTGGGGATAAACTGATCCAGGAGATCCTAACACCAAATTAAGATTTGGGGTAAATTTAAAGGTTAAATCCATAATTAGGATCTCTACATTTCCTGGGGGTTAGAAAAGCCTGATAAAACAGGATGGCAATAGATTTTATCTTCATGCCAACTCTGATTAAATGATAATGATTAGCTACAGAGTAAGATTGAGAAGCTCAAGAAGAACAAGCAAATCATAAATTAGCAACATCTGCCTTGGGCAGGAAAATGTAGAGTGGAGACACTCACAGTACTTGTTAACCAATTCTATAAGAAATTTGAAAATGAGGAAGAAAATCACCTTATTAAATTCAACTGTTTATTATCATAAACTCTTCAAACTCTTACCCAAATCAAATTTCAGTTACAGTTGAATTGCAGAAGTTTAAGTAAACAGCAAAAAGTACCAAAGCATGGAAGCAACCCAAGTGTCCATCAACACATGAATGGACAAACAAAAGTGAGATACTACAAAGAAATATTATTCAGCCAGAAAATATGAAGTTCTGATGCATGCAACAACATGGATGAACCTTGAAGACATCATGTTGAGTGAAATAAGCCAGACACAAAAGGAAAATATTGCATGATCTCCTTTAGATGAAATATCTAGAAGAAGCAAATTTCATAGAGATGGGTAGTAGATTATAGGTTACCAGGGACCCAGAATGAGGGAGGAGAAGGAATGATTGCTTACTGTGTGCAAAGTTTTTGTTTGAGGTGATAAAAAGTTTAAGGTAATGGGTATCGGTAAGAGTAGCACAATATTGTGAATGTAATTAATACTAATAAACTGTACACTTGAACATGGTTAAAATGGGAATTTTGAATTGAACATTTGTTACTACAATAAAAAGTTAAAAATAGGACATTGTGGTACTGGCTAATGATAAATATATAGATAATTGGAATATAATTGAATGTCCAGAAGTAAACCCATACCAAAAAATGTATCAATGCAACTACAACATTAAAGAAAATAAAACTCACATGGAATTATAAATGTTGAGAAGCAGAGGATGTGACTTTAAAACTTAGCTCAACATTTATCTCACTAGGATTCTATGCATCTTACAGTTTGCTCACTGACAGCATCTCCTAAAATATTATTTGCCTTCATGTTTGGGTAACATGTCAACATAGCTGTTTTGATGAACCTATTTTAATTATTTTAAAACAAAGTCCAGAGAAAACTCCATTATCTTGATTCTCAAATTGGAGTCTGAAAAGTAGTAAAAACTTGAACCTGATAAAGATCCAAAGTCTTTTCACCAAGCAGTCCTATATAACAAATCCAAGGTAAAGATGCATTTACAGATTTCAGAATTCTTTTAAAAATATTAAAAGAGGAAAGGCATTAGGCTAAAAGTCCTAAGACCTGAGTTCCAATCCCCCTTTTACTGTGGACTTCTTGACTTCTCCAGGCCTCAGCTTCCTAAAATGAAACCATGAAACTTAAATAGAAGAACTCAAACTGTATGATTACATCTAAGATAAATCTACAAACTAGCTGCACAGTGCTGCCTAGTTGAGATTCCCTATGGGGAATTGCTGCCATCTTGTGGAAATGTGTCTAAATTGTAAGGTCAGTTTTAAGAACGACCTTTGGGGACTAAAATGCATGAGACCCCAGCACTGTAATAATGATCATTAAGAAACACATGACACCCCCCCCCCCATTCTCCAGGCACTGTACCGTGAGTTCCTCAGGCATCTGAGCTCAATACTACACTGCGGTTCAATCTTGGTAAAGAACCCAGACCAAGGAGATACAGCAACTTACCATACTTAATGTAAATAGTGAATAACAGTAATAAACAAATATATTTTGATAAAGGTGATTGTATAGACACTGCATAATTGTATGAGGCTCATATGACATAATCCTATATGAAAAGCATTGTAAGAGCTCTTAAAATGGAAGAGATAGCATTTTGATTTTTAAATTGCCCATTTGTCTCAGAAGAGACACCTCCAAATATAATATTCTGATACCAGTTTATTAGAAATAGCACAGGAATCTATATAACTGCTGTTCCCAGCTAACTATATGTTTTCATTAAATACCAATATTTTAATTAAAATGCCACTTAATGTATCATTTTATGTGTTTCTCTCTAAATATAAAACTTTCCATTACCACTGATATATTGGAAGTTTCAGTTAAGATTTAAAATACTTGTTAATGCAAAAGAAAAGCTAAACTTTCACTTCTTTTCAAGGCCTTTAAAGACATACATGAGTCAACACCATCATGACTATGAATTTTTCAAGAAGGCTTTAAGTGTTGCTTTGACTAAAATCCCATTCATCAGAATTTCCCTCAGGAACCCTCGAAGGGAGTATTCTAAAAGAAGACAAACAAGGTGCACTGGTTGGTTTCAGAGGAGAGTGGTGATTCCTGAAAGAGTCAGTTTTCTGTCACTTTCATCCATTCCTGAGATCTAGCCCAAAGGGAGTATAAAAAGAATGGTGGAAAGAAGAATCTGAAAAAGAGTGCTGACTAATATTCATGGGGCATTGGAAGCACAAGCAGCACTAATGCCAGTAGTGTGGGCAGCATCAGGAGATGGTGCTTTCAGTGCAGTTACATGACACGTGCCTTCAATAGCAGCATCTGCAGCTGCAGCATGGAGCTGGTGTGCCTCAGAGTCCGTGACATCTGCAGTCAGGTACCTGCAGGAAACACCATCCTGACTCCAAACTAACACAAAGAAAAATGGTAGACAGTGCAATGGAAGATTATTGTACAAACACTTGAAAAACTTAAAATTACAAAAAATATGTGAGACAACACCTTTATAGCTCCCAGAACTAGGAGGAATTTGGAGGAATCTGGGGTTCCTGACGAGTGAGTAAGGAGAAATTCTGGAACACATTGTTTTATGGCTGTATCAAAATTATGCTTTAAATCTCTGTCCAGTGTGGCCAGAAATGATGGGTATGCATAACACTACTAATTTAAACTCTGAGATAAGAGAAAATAGCCTAGTCAAATGTGTAGAGGGTAAAAATAGAAAAGGAAAGGAGATAAGACTTTGAGGAATATACCTACATGGATGGGGGGAGGGGACATGAGGAGAATGAATTAGTAAAAAAAAACGATTAGTATGCTATCCCTCGTGTCCGTTCTGCTCCGAACACAAATGCACACATGCACATACAAACATTTTCCCTCCATGCTTGCAGTTCTCCCAGCCATGTTCTACATTTGCAAGAAGTGAAAACAAAGAAACAATAAACTGATGTAGCCAGTGACTCCCTGCTTTCAGAATAACTCCTGGTCTATACAATACTCCTTATTGACCACACGTTGCGTGACTATCTTGACTTCAAGAAATGAGACTTGCTTCTGCTTTAGGATAACTCTCATGAAAATTGATTACTTGTCTCTAGCTCTGGTTGCTCTTTTGTGATTGGGTTGTTTTCAAATTACCATCTCTCAAATACAACTACTTGGTTTGGGTTGTAGCTACTTTCCTTCCTGATCAGCTGCCCATTTAGACTTAAACCACCATCATTTCACCTTTCCTTACTCTAAAAATCAGATTAAAAGAATAGCCTGGCACCCATTTGCCAGGTTCTTTCCCTCACTCAATCTACCTCATGAAGAGGGGAAGGTAGGCAAATCACTCATGGTCAAAGTATAGCCAAGCTCTTCCACATTAACATCTTGATCTTCTGTCAGTTATCAAGAGTAATTCATTGTGAGGTGATTGTTTATTTTAAAGAATGGCTCCATTTCTTGACCTCCAAGAAATGCATCCTGGTGATGAACCCTATGGCAGACACTATGGAGAGTGATGCTGTTGCTTACACTGTCCTTGGGTGATCTCATCCAGTTATATGGCTATAAAGACTCTTCTAGGCCAGTGACACTCAAAGTTCTATCTCCAGCCCTGACCTCTCCATCAAGTTCCCAACTCATGAACCTAACTGGTCTTCTGATATCCAATGGTTATGTATTCAGCATCTCAAAATTAGCATACTGAAACAGAACTCTTGCTTTCCTCCAAATTCTTGTTCTTTCCTCAATATTCCCTTTCCCAGTAAATGGTACCATCACCCACCAGCTACTCAAGCCAAAATCTTGGGCTCATAACTGATTCCCCTTTTCCTATGTCTAGGCCATTCTATCTCCAAAATATAGTATCTGAAATACAACCACATTTCTTTAACCCCACTCCTAACACTAAGTTCAAGCCACCATCATCCCTCACCTAGGCTAATCAAATTTCCAACCCATTATAACTCATTCTCCAAAAAGTAGCCAGAATAACCTTCCAAAAATATAAATCTGATCAGTTTACAATTTTCCAATGGTTTCTCCCTGCAGCTTCCCAAGTCCTTTCCTACAACCCAGCCTGGCTCTCCAGCCTCATGTCATAGTGCTTCCATTCTCCTTCACTATGATGCAGCCCCACTGGCCTTCTGTCAGGTTCTACACTAATTTCCACAGCAAGGCCTTCACATGTGCTATTCCCACTGCTTGGATACTACTGTGCCCTGATCTTTTAATGTATTGCTCCCTCACACCCTCAATGAATTCAAACACCACCCTGCTCTGCTCTCCCTACTCACTCTGTCACATCACAATTTCCTCTTGATAAGTGCCCTTATCATTCTATAAAATGGTTTTATTTATTTGTGGGTTTATATGAAACCTCTCAGTAGACTCTATAAGAACAGAGTCATTATCTAGTTTACCTCTGCATCCCCTCCATCTAGAACAGTTCATCATTCATAGTCAAGCTTCAACAACCTTTTGTTGAATGATGGATAAATGAACAGAAGGAAACAAATCTTTCCATTTCTAATACTTTCTTTGGCACCTTAGGAATTAAAGCAAGTGAACATTTGAGGAAAATGATTTTTTTTTTTTTTTTTGCTTTCTCAAAAAATAAGCATCAGGAAAGAGAAATTAAACAAGAATGCAGTAATTAAGCTACCATTTTAAACATTGTCCTGCATCTATAGCGGATGTAGATTGAACAGTGATGGTTAAGCTCATGTGTCAATCTGGCCAGGTTATCATGTCCAGTTGATGGGTCATGGAAGAATTGGCCTGATTGTTATTGTGAGGATATTTTGAGGACTTAAATCATCAGTGAGTTGATTGCATCTATAGATGATTACATCTCCTATCAACTGAGGAGATTCTCCTCAACAATGAGAGCAGTCTCATCCAATCAGTTGAAGGCTTTAAAAGGAAAAGTGATGATTTCATCAGCCAGAAGAGAGAATTTCTATCTCTACTCCAGCCAGCCAGCTTCTCCTGAGAGATTCATCAAAAACCTTCATCAGAGATCTTAGCTTGCAACCTGCCCTATGGAATTTGGACTTGCTCATCCCCACAATCGCGTGAGGTAATCCTTATAAAAATCTCTTAAGATTTGCATGTATTTTCTGTTGGTTCTATTTCCCTAGAAAAGCCTGGCTAACACAATTGTGTACCCAATTTGGGCATGTTCTTGGTCTTAGCCCACAGTCTTCTGGGTGTGGACCCACTGTAAACGAGATCTCTTTAAGATGTTACTTCAGGTAAGGCAAGGCCCAACTATGTCAGGTTGGGCTTCAATCTGCAATACTGGAGTGAAAGTCAGATGGAAAGAGAAGCCACAAAGAGCAGCCAAAGGATGGAAATCAACAGAACTCAGAGAAAGGAGAAGACATTGCCAGGTGCATTGCTATGTGATGGAAAAGCCATGGGCCAAGGATCCTCAGCGGCTGGCAGCCCCAGAACTCCACAGTCCTCTGGAAGAAAGCATTGCCCTGTTGACACCTGGAGACTTGGACTTCTCCTGGCCTCAAAACCATGAGCCACTAAGTTTCTGTTGGTTAAGCCAACCCACTATGTATTTGTTTTAGCAGCCAGGAAACTTAAACAACAGCAAATCAAATTCCACCTCCATTGGCAAATATTGACATGGTACTTCACCTAAAATGTCACTCTAAATGTCCAGGTCAAATCATCTGGCCTCTCACCCTAATTACCCCATTAAATATTACTTCTTTCTTTCTGTATCACAACAAATTACAAAATTGCACTTTTCACTTCCATCCCAGGAAACTAGAGATCTGAAAAGATTAACTAACTGGGCCTGAGGCTTTATGTGATTTTGATGATTATAAAATCTTATTAGGCATTCTAGTTAGATTCTTCCCTCCTTACCTCCTGAAATTAATGAAAACTTCCAAATTATTTTTGTTGTGAGGGATAATTCAACCAAGGAAAAGATAATCCTCTTGATAATTTTCTTCTCTCGGAGTATTTAGGAACCAAGACTTGCTACAATGATAATTGAGTATAGTTCATTAAACTTTACATATAAAGTCATTAATCTCTCCAACAACTGCAGGAGATAGATTGAGAAGGGCTGTGTTATCACCATTCTGTATAGAATCTAAGGCTTAGAGAGGTTAATGACTTACCCAGATTCATATAGCCAGAAAATAGCTGAACTGATAATCAAATGCAATTCAAAAATTCTTTACTCTTTTCTGCTAAAGCATAATATCTCTAGTATTGATGAATATGTGTAATAATACTTTCATCTTCTCAACAGGTGGTTTGGACTCCAAGACATAGACATTCATGTATGATGACAAAACATCAATGTAGATATCTTTTTGCAACATCATCACTTTGTCTCTTCAATGTCTTCTCCTTCCTGCTTTCCTCCCATCTCTCTTATACTGCTCTGGTCTTTCTTTCTAGCCTTAATTGGACTCTCCTCTTCCCCTAGCTTAGTCTTAAGGCTATGCAGTTCTACATTATTTATCAAGGAATCTGACTGAAATAAATCAGATGAGATGTTTCTTATGTGTGAATGAGCAAAGGAGAAGGAAGAAGAGGTGTAACTGGATATTTCCCTAGTATCATAAATAGCACTTTGAAATCTAGTGCTCAGTTTCTCTTGGATATTGAGAGAGAAACAGGAAAGCCCTAATTTCCTTGAGTATTCCTAATGATTAAATCACAGAGAAATGTTTAGTTGTAATGTATTGCTCTATACATTATTGTGGTCATGATTTCGTGACTACATTTGAACTACACCTAAAAAGCTTGAATTTTACTATATCTAAATTAAATCTTTATCATTTTTTTTTTAAAAAAAAACCTTATCATTGCCATTTTATATCTTCTGCCTAACATGTTCATTCTGCCCATCTTTTCTATGGAGGTTCAACACTGCCTCTTACTTAATCAATGAAATCAGGAAGCCTTATCAATGGCAGCATCACATACTGTCATTCCACCTCTTTCCTTTTTGGAGATGTTGGCTTTCTTCTCCCTGATTTATCTCTCAATGCCTTGAAGGGATTTTATTCTTAGCCCCCTAGGTAGACATTGTTGTGAAGAAGATTATTACACAGGTCACACTTGTTCAGCCCATTTCAACATTCCTTTCTCCCTAGGACTTTGTATTCCATCCTCTGAATTGTGCCCAAGAAGATCTGCCATCTCAAACTCATTGAAAGCAGCTTACTGTTTACTGAAGTAAACAAATCATTACAGCCACTCCCAGATGATCAACTTAAGACAATAAATTCCAAATCCAGAGTATATAACCAAAGGTGACCCAATCCGATGTTATAGTCTGTCCTTTCTAACACTCTAACAGTCCATTTGTATGTATTTCCCAGGATTCTCCTAAATAATTCAGCAATATCTTGAATGCTTTGGAGGGATAAGTTCTCTTTTCCAAGGTCATACTTGTCACTTGTCCATCTGGAAAATGGTGATATCTGACTCAAATTCTAATCTGGCAGCAATGAGAGCTGGTTGGGTGGGTCTTGGAGGGAATATGAATCCTCTTTCAAGGCAATAGTTTCACATGAGGTTAAGGAATAGTTATCATGTGAGGAAAGGCTGGTCTCTTCAAACAGGTTAAGAGGTACTGTTTTTATGCCTAGAGAGGGCTGAGATCATTTGGGGGTTCAAGGTTCTCACCTTCACTTGAGCCAACTCACATATTTCCATTCCAACCTCGGGGTCTTGCTCTTTCTCAGACAGGCCATGAGTTTTATTTAAGAGACTCTGCAACCTGCACAATTAAATTTTGGTCTGATTTGAAACTACAATAAATAAAAGATGTGTTTTAGATCCCCATATAAACACTTTTTGGTTGTCTGATTGTGACATGAGCTCAGAGCTTAAAATCAAAAGCTTGTTACTTTATTTCTGTAAGCTCTCCAGTGGAGTCAGAAACAGCCATCCTATCTAACAGTCATACTATTCATCATCACTACCAGAATGACCAAGTGTAGAAAACCAAGCAGTTTGGTCTTCCAAAGCTTGCTTTCATTGAGAATTTTATCCCAAGCAACCCCATGATTACATAAGTACCATTTGAGCAAAGTCCTTGCCTAATCTTCTATTAAATGTGCCTCTGGTGAGTAACACAGTGCCTAGCACAGAATAGGCATTATAAATACCTGCTGAGTGAATGAATGAATGAATGATCTCTCCCTTATCCATGTTTTTCCCTTAAATTATGTTACAGACCCTTCTGGATGTTTTCCCTACATTTCTTTCTGTCTGGTTGGATAAATTTCTATCTCTTAATTGGCCATGGAGCTGGGGTCAACCTTTCACTATTTTTTGTAGCTATTTAAGACAGATCAAAGTTCAATATTCTCAGTTAAAGAAACAAGTGAATAAAACCTTTCAGGTTGCTCCCTCCATCCCCAGGCACATGAATTAGTACCTTGCATTTTGTTGACCATTATTTTTTATTTGTGTGTGCCCCTACAAGAAATAAAAGTTCTACATCTTTATATTATATAATGCTAAATCAAAATAAAATTTTAGAATCTTTAAGGGAAAAAGGTCTTGAATCTAATGTCTCCTTCTCAGAGGAATATAGTAGGATTCTCTGGAGACTGTATGGATTATGGATTGAGGGCTATGACTGATCATGTCAACACATTTATATGTACTTTAGTTCCAAAATTCATACATAGGCCTTACATTCATATACAGGATTTGGTATCACATGGTCATGAGTTCAAATATGGATCAATTCCTTCCTAGATATAAAATTTTCAGCAAGTTATTTAGCCTCTCTGAAATTCAGTTTTCCCCTCTGTAAGGGGATTTTGGAGCATTTAGTGAGTTAACACTCATAAAGCTCCATAAGAAAGTCTTTGGCACATAGTAGAAACTCACTAAGGTTGAGTTCACATCCATTTAACATATTTCAGGCTAAACAGGTCCTGTGATGGTGTGGAAGGTGGGTAGTAAAAATATATATGGGAAATCTTGCTTTCTTCACTAAACTGAGTCTGCTAATCATGTACTATATCAGAGGAGATCTTGATCAGCCTTGGGGGATCTGAGAAACTGACCATCGGGATGGAGTTTAATAACCTCTATCTTTGGAGCATTTAAATGAATATCTGCCCTCCAATCCTCCAGAGAGTAATTAACTACAATCTGTGAAGGCTGGGTGATACATCCCTTTCCCTTTCAAAATTACCCTCAAGGGCAAATATAATGAAACATCTCCAAGGAAAGAGAAAAACATTCCTTTGAAACTCATGCCCAATATCAGCTTTGAAACACTCTTCCAAAATGCCCCCAAATGCAGTTGTTAACAGACACCAGAAGAGGTTCCTAAAAATTATAACCTCCCTCCTCTCTCTGTATATCTTCTCTCTCCACTTATCTGCCCATAAATACCCATTCCTGGAACCAAGAACTTACTTTGATCCTTGATGAGCAAACCAATCTCAAGCTCAGGCTTGCTTTCCAAACTCATTAGCCCTTTGAGAATTGGAAGCAATTACTGAAGCCTGATTAGCCTTTTTCCACAGCAGAACAATGAAGAGAGTTATCAGCTAAATGACAGGCAGAACAGGAGGGAAAGGGTGAGTAGAATCATTTATCTTTTACTCTCTGACTTCATACCCATGTTAATCTCACTTTATAGAGCACCCTGGATCTACAAAAGGTTGTCTTTCAATTTTTCTCCATCTATCTCTCAACTCAATCTGGCTTTCCCCAAATTCAGCCTCAAATCATGGTTTTACCTTTTTGGTCCTGTAATGGACTTCCTGAAACCTGTTAGAGCCCTTACACCTAGGAAGAAAATCTAGAGAGAAAAAATTTCCTGGGGGTATTGCTATGCCCCTGAACCCAGCCCTCATTTAGTAAGTAATGTGAAAAGTAATCTGGAAGGGCTGTCATCATATATGTTGCATAACAGATTTTCAAAACACCAGAGAGACCTCTAACCTCCAATACCTTCCTCTACTTTCTGACTTCTGCCTGGAATTTTACCATCTAAACCTTTATTCTTGGATTAAAGTATTTCCCCTTTTTAATTATCACTTTACATGGAGAGGACTCTACATTTCATCAATCATTTGTACGTTCCAGTGGAAGAGGAAGTGGAGGAGAAACCTTGAGGGCAACAGGCGCACCCGGGTGTGAGGAGAGGAGGCATCAAGAATTAAGGATGGAGCCTAGATCAGGAATGATTGGGAACCCACAGGAAAACTTCCTCAACTCCACAATTGAGTTAGGTCCACTCATCATTATCCCATTTTCCTGCATCACCAAATGTACCTGTTAAGCTCAAACTAGGTACATTTTGGTTAACATTTAACACTTCCTTGTAGATATTTGATGGAGGGTGAGCTGATCCTAAGTCAACTCTACAAGTTGCCATCAATTACCAAGTGTCTTACATGTACAAGGGACTGTGCTAGGTGTACTATGTTTTCTATATTATTGAATTTTCTCCATGGCCTTCAAGAGTAGTGTTATTCACAAAGATGCAGCCCCAGCATCTATAAACCCATTCACATCACAGAGACTCTCAGACTCCCCCTTTACACCCTTTTAAAATAGGTCTGGCTGTTATATCTATAGCACCTGGAGTACTGAATCCAGACTCTGAGACCAAAATGAGTCCCACCCATTTTGCTGCATAAGTGGAGGAGATCTCCTTTTCTCTCAAGGAAAGAAGTACATGAGTGACATAAAGTGCTCCATATAGCCCTTAAGATACTTCTCTTTAATGTTCTAGAATAAGATTCAAGGCATCCATATTTGGAAATAAATCCCTGGATATGTTTTTTCTTCTGTTTCAATTTATCTAGCTTCATTTTCTGTTTCTGTGACTGGGATATATCATCCTTAAATATGAAAACTTCTCTCCCCTGATGGCAACATTCAAAACAAATTTCCAGGTAACCCATGATTAAATTCATTAACCTCACCTCTAAATATTTCTTTTAAACCTGAATAGTCCATCACTGAGCTCCTTATTTCTGTATTTAGCACATTTCAACCTACATTTACATAAGGAAGAAGAGTTTCCAAAATAGGGTTCTGTTCCATAAATAATTCTTCAAGGAGTATTAGCTACTGCTAACAACCAAGGCCCCAATTTATTACTCAAACAACTTGTCTCAGGAGCCATGAGCATTTCACACATTATCTTAAGCAATCCCCAAACAACCTGTTAAGTACTTACTCTTATCCTCATTCTAAAATGAGGAAACCAAAACCAGAAAGTCTATAAATGAGTTGCCAAAGGTCCCACAACTGGCAAGTGGCAAAGCCATGCTTAGAACCAGGCTTGTCCTCCAGCCTATCCAAAATCATAACTACTACTTTATCCTGCTATCTTTGCTCCTAATCTAAGTAGTGCCCAAAGTTATCCCAGATCATATGGCAGACCTCTGGTCTCTATCTTGCTGATGGCTGACCCCACATAGAGTATGTGAGGGCTGCAGGAGGGCTTTTCTTTGTACCAAGTTGTTAGCTCCCAATTTCTCCATGTGGCTCTACATCTAGAATAGATTCTCCAAACTTTACTGCAGGATCCACTTTTTTCTTCAAGGGGAAAGACACTCCTGGGACTGGGCCATCCATGCACCTTTCATAAACATGTGCAGGCCCTCAGAATATAGGATAAAGTCAGAAAGTCATATTGACAATATTGGAACTAGTGTAAAACTTGGCACAAATGATGCCATGATGGTGTCTAAAAGAGAGCTTCTTATTCACGATCCAAATTTTTTTCCTTTTCCTTTTTCTCTTTTATGCTCTCTTTTTATTGTGGAATACAACATATCCACACAGAAGCAATAACTTCCCAAGCACAATCCATGGATACAAGTAGAGAGCAAACCCTAAAGATTGCCATGGGTTACAGTTCCACAGCCCCAGCTACTTCCCCACTGTGAAACACAACACACATGCAAAAAGATGATAACTCCCAAAGCACAACCCAACAAGCAGTCACACAGGAAACTTGAGGTATTTGGGCACTGAAAAATCTGGAAGAAGAGCTAATGAGTGGGAGAGAAGAAGCCCCAGTTTTAAGGGCACTACTTTGTGTGAGTCCCAAGAAGAAAGCTAAGAAGGTCAATGAAAATTTTTTTGGCAATGAGTAGGTAAGGATTGATCTATGAAAACTAGGATATTAAAATGAGGTGATTTTCCTAAATTGTGCAAGATATAATTAGAACAAATAGAGAAAGTATTACTTCCAAATTGTAAAGTTATTGACTTGGAGTGATATCTGTAATGTATGTAATTTACAGAAGGTTTGTGTACTATGATACAAACACCCACACATACACATTCATACGCTTGCACATAAGAGATATACACCAAAGTGTTAAGAGCTGTTATTTCAGGAGATGGAGTGTCATGATTTACAGTATCAGTTATTTTTATGTTGATCATAAATTACACATAATTTTTAGGTTCAATGTTACACATTTTTGTACTGATTAAACAATTTTAAAATTATCAAATGTTGCTGTTAAATTCATAAAAAGAACTGATTTCTACTTTGAAAAATAAAATAAAATGTAAGATATTCACTATACTTTAAGAAGTGGGTAGAATAGACTATAAATATAAATAGTTTAAAAAACCATTATGGTAAATTCACTAACTTCCAAATCATTTTGGCTAAGACCTGAATAAAGATCAGGATTTATTTGAAACCTTTACACATCATGTACAGGAGTCCCTGGGCACTCTGACCACAAGCTCCCAGGTTCCTTCAGCAGAGACTAAGGCCCCAGCCTCAGAATCTGCTGACAGCAAGACCTCTTCTCTAATGATGTGGATTTAGAGACTTAGCGTGCAGGAAGCAGGGGGTGATGGGAATTCTTACTAATGTAGATTGGATGGGATAAAGTCACTAATCCTGAAAGATTCTTCATGCACTACAAATTCAAATAATTTGATTGAGGATTGTGTTAACTTTGGTTTTAAATAATAATAACAATAATAATAGTTACAATAACAAAAACAAACACTTATAGAGCACTTACTATGGGCCAGAAATATTCTAAAGGAGATGAGATGATAGATAGATAGATAGATAGATAGATAGATGGATATAGATAGAAAGAAAAAAGATAGATATAATGATGATAGATACTTAGGTGATAAATTAGAGAGAGACAGATGATATCTTAAAAAAGAAGTGCTATTGTTATCTGTAAATTCACAGATAAGGAAATTGAGACACAGATTTCAAATGACTTGCTCAAAATCACCCATCTAGTAAAAAGTGAAGCTGGGATTTGAGCTCAGGCAGTCTAGAGCCAGAACCCACATTTTAAATGATTGAATAACTTAGCTCAGACTGGAGAAAAATTTGAAGTTGGAATTATGTTAGTGTATTTAGATCTAATATTTGATAAGTAAAAGCATTTTTAGATATCTGGTTTAATCCTGTGGATTAAAAACATTCTATCTGATTGAATGTTTCATAACTGTATCACTGAACCAAGCAATGGACCAACCAGAAACACTGATTTTTCTGTTATATGGTATTTAAGCTTCAGTAAAGTAGGTCAATCATTATTTCCATTTATAATCTGGCTCATCTGGGACACAAAGAACTGTGTTAATAATAACTTTCAGTTGGAACTTACGATGTATTAGGTATTTTACACCCACTACCTTATTTAATTCTTAAAACACACCTGTAAAGTAGGTACAGTCACCCCATTTTAAAGATAAGGAAAGCCCTAGAAAAGTGAAGGGATGTTGGATATCTAACCTAAAATGACACAACTAGTAAATGGTGAAAGCAGGAGTTGATCCCAAGGATTCTGAATCCAAAATTTGGCTTTTATCAACTATACGCTACTGCCTAGATATTTAAGACAATGACAATAATTGCCTTCTTTGAAAGAAAAAGACAGCAAGCTAGTAAAAGAAATAGAAGCTTTGCATAAAGTGTTAGCCCTGTGAAATCCTCTGCCCCCCACCCCTTAACCCCATGCATTTGTAATTATTTGTTAACACCGTCTCTAATGTGGATTGTCATTATTATCCCAGGTCTGCATCTTACCCTTGCAGACCTTGGGAAGCATGTCCATAGCCAAGTCTTGGAACAGCTCATCAGTGGCTGTGTTCATCCTCCTGGGATTCACAGACCACACAGAACTGCAGGCTGTCCTCTTTGTGACCTTCCTGGGCATCTATCTCATGACCCTGGCCTGGAATCTGGCCCTTATCTTTCTGATCAGAGGTGACTCTCGTCTGCACACACCCGTGTACTTCTTCCTCGGCAACTTGTCCTTCATTGACATCTGCTACTCTTCCACAGTGGCTCCCAAGATGCTCGCTGACTTCTTCAGGGACCAGAAGACCATATCATTCATGGGCTGTGCTGCTCAGTTTTTTTTCTTTGTCGGCATGGGTCTAACGGAGTGCTCCCTCCTGACTGCTATGGCATATGACCGATATGCTGCCATCTCCAGCCCCTGCTCTACACCACCATCATGTCCCAGGGTCTCTGCACCTGCATGGTGGTTGGGGCATATGTTGGTGGCTTTCTGAGCTCCCTGATCCAGGCCAGTTCCATATTTCGGCTCCGTTTCTGTGGACCCAATGTCATCAACCACTTCTTCTGTGATCTCCCGCCAGTCCTGGCACTTTCTTGCTCTGACACATTCCTAAGTCAAGTGGTGAATTTCCTCGTGGTGGTCACTGTTGGGGGAACCTCATTTCTCATACTGCTTGTTTCCTACAGTTACATAGTGTCTGCGATCTTGAAGATCCACTCAGCGGAAGGCCAATGGAAAGCCTTCAGCACATGTGCCTCGCACCTGATTGTGGTGTCTCTGCTGTTTGGGACAGCCCTTTTCATGTACCTGCGACCCAGCTCCAGCTACTCACTTGGCAGGGACAAGATGGTGTCTGTGTTCTATTCTCTGGTGATTCCCATGCTGAACCCTCTCATTTACAGTTTGAGGAACAAAGAGATCAAAGATGCCCTATGTAAGGTTTTGGAGAAGAAGAGAGTGTTTCCCTAAATCATAAGTGAAAACATATGTCTCCAAACTGTTAGAGACCAAATGATCCTTGGCATCCATCCACATCTCTGCCTTAGGTGAGGAGGGGCATTTAGTGCTCATAGTTGAAAATGGAGGCTCCAGCCAGATTCCTGTCACCATCCCTCATGGTCACTTGTCTACTGCTTCCACCATGGATAGCCAAAAAGGGGAAGGGATTTCTCCCACAAAAACATCCTCTCCTGGATAGCCTGTTCATATGGTAATAACAACCAGTCTTTACTGGACACTAATATGTATCAGGCCCAAAAATTATTTAATTAAATAATCAGTGCATTGCTGTAATGCACATAGCACGATCTTCATGTTACAAATGAGGAAATGAGGTATTAGCAAGGAAAACAGATTTGCCCAGAATCACACAAGAAGTAAGGGGCAAAACTCTGATGTAAACCCAGGTCTACCTGACTTCAGAGCCCTTATTCCACCCAAATGCTGCACTGCACATTCAGCAACATATGGTCTTGAGGTCATAAAAATGCACAAGCCTTTAGCAAATGGCAGGATAGTAAGAGGTACACTATGTGTAGTTGGAGTATATTACAAGAGCAAAATGCCATGTTACTCAGAATGTCCTAACTTATACCATTAAATAGTGTCCCTCCAGTTCTCTCTCTCTCTGATTCCATTATAGCTACTGAATGAATTGTTAGACAAATACTGAAGGGCATTACCCTTCGCTGTCATTTCTTTCCATCCCAGCTATCGAGGGAACTAATAAAGTTGAATCCAATGTATCACATCAATACTGTTGTCTTCCCGCTCTCAGTCAACTGAACAGTATCTCCTTGAATTTAGTCAGGCCATTCCTTCACCAGTACAGCACCTGACTCCATTTCACCCTGTCCAGCACATAGTAAACAGGCAGTACATGGTAGCTGCTAGAAGTGATAACAGAGGTAGAGGAAGCAGTAATAGTAGTGATTGCAGTAATTCAACAAACAATTATTAAGCACCTCATACATAACAAGCACTGTGAAAGAAGCAGGAAGAAACACAGAAAATTAAGACAGTTTCTGTCCTGCAAAACTTCATGATCTTTGAAGGTAGGGGGTTTAATATGATATGCTTGATGTGCCCATAGTTTTATTGCTTTCTTTGATGTCAAAATTCAATACTAGGAGCCTGTGGGTTTTTTTCTAATGTTAAATTGTAAAGTGCATTAGTCATCATCAGGACTGAAGGTGTGGAGGAGAGCTTGGGGAAATAGAAAAAGAAAGTTCTTGAAATTTAAAACTGGGATGTTTGGATTCTTAGATAGTGACAGTTTACTAGTAATTTATTTAGTCCTTTCTTAAGAAGTAAATCTTGTGAGAATTGTGATGGACTCAGCATAAAGAAACTCTGTGAATTATCCTGTTAAATCATTGTATGGTATTATCTTTAAACTAAATAACTGCATATTCTAGCACATTCATTTATGACATTCCTTCTCAGATCACTTTTAAAGCAAGGTTTACCTAAGATCACATCAACTTTCTTTTGACTTAGCCATTTTACCTTGCACTCGTAGCTGTCATAATGTCCCAGATCATTTATCTTAGTCCCTGTGCATAAGAAAATTGTAGTCAGACACTTCTGACAAACTTAGAATATGTTCTTAAACCCAAACATGAATATCTGACTCTTCTATTTATATATCCAAAATATCATCTTCTAAGTTTACCTCCTCTAAAAGCCAAATGGATCTCATTGCAGGGATCCAAAAATACCACAAGCTTGTGAGGCTCCCTATCATGACACTACAGATATCTGGGCCTTTCTCAGACTCCTTCTCCCTTTACCAGTGGAAATCATCTAGTACCATGGCTTCCTATTTAATGCACATGCCAATATAGGCCACATTGATATCTCCAACCTTGATTTGTTTGCCAAGATTGAAACTTATAGTTCAATTCTTTGATATTTGTACTGGGAATCTAATAAAGACCTTAAAGTTAACGTTCTTGAGTTCTCGCTATTCCCAGCCAAACTGATTCTTCCCTCAGACACTACATCCACTCAATTACAGAAGACAAATCCTAGCAGTCTTTCTTGATTTCTCTCTTTCCCTTACCCCCCATTTCTCATCCATCAGCAAGCCCTGTCTTTTCTGTGTGAACTATTTTCTATTTTCTGTACATATCCACCTTTCTTTGTTTCTACTGTACCAGTCTAAGGTGTTGGACTGTACCAGTAGTTTCCTAACCAGTCTCTGCTTTCACTCCTGTTCCACTACAATCTTTTCTCTATACTGTAGTTTGTGATATTTTTTAAAATGTAAGATATATTATGTTCTTCTTCTTAAAACAAGCAAAATAAACAAACATACTCCATTGGTGTCTCATTCCACTTAGGATAAAATCCTAATTCTCTCCCAGGATCTACATAATATGGTCCCAACCTGCTTCTCCAGCCTCCTCTCAGACCACTTTCCCTTTTGTTTGACTTAGCTCCAAACATACAAGTAGTTTTCTGTCTCTCAAACATACCACACTGCTACTTATAGTGGTTTCTGATGCCAAAAGCATGCTACCACCACATTTTTACATGGCATTTTCTCATACATGTCTCAGCTCTAATGCCACCTTTCAAACATGAATTTTAGGTAGCACCTCCACACTCAAGGCACCGTCTAACACTTCACATGATTTCATATTCTTCATGCAATATATCTGCTTTAGTTTTCTGACTGATAAAACAAATACCATGCAATGGGTTGGTTTCAACAGGAATTTATTGGCTCATGGTTTTGAGGCAAGGAGAAATTCAAGCCTCAAAGTTTCATCAAGGCAATGCTTTCTCTAAGAAATCTGTGGTATTCTGGGGTTGGCCGATTGCAATCTTGGTCCTTGGCTTTTCCTTCACATGACAATGCACGTGGCAGCCTCTCGTGGTCTCTCCTTTCTCTTCTGGGTTCCGTTGACTTCCAGCTTCTGGCTGCTGCCTGTGTCTTTCTCACACACTCTCAGGCCTTCCCTATAAGGCCTTCAGTTATAGGATTAGGGCCCAACCAGATTGTTGGGCCATACTTAACTGAAGGAACCTCATCAAAAGGTCTTATTTATAAGGGTCCATAGTCACGGGAATGGATTAAGTTTAAGACCATGTATTTCTGGGGTACATAGATCCACAATATCATTATCTGAAATTATAGCATTCACTTTTGCGGTTTGAGATTTGTTTTCTTCCTCCTCTCCCAAGAATGCATACTTCATCACTGCAGAGGTGAGGCCTTATCTGAATAATTTACTGCTCTAAGTCCCATCATCTAGAACAGAACCGGGGACATAGTAGGATTTTCTAATTACTTGGTGAATAAATGAATAAATAAATGAGACATTGTATTTCACATTTTTTAATAAAGGTAAAAAAAATCCTTCAATTTCTATTTCTTCCTGTTTAAGAATAAAAACAATTGAGATAGTGTTTTACCTAAAAAGGATGTTTTTTTTCTATGTATATGATAAACCCCAAGAAAGAAATTAAACAGGGGCTCAAGCTGTACTTCTAAAACAGGGCAGCATCCTCAGCAAGGTGGATCCCAACTCTAGTCTCATGGATTTTTAAACTGAAAAATGTTAAATGTTTACATGCTGCATTAAAATGCCACAATCTTGTTGCCAGCAATTGGAGCACTTTGATTTTCTCCCTAATTCTCTTTGGATCTAACAAGATTTATTTAGGGACCTCTTTTACCCTCTGTATAATCAAGAAACATGCATACACTACATACAAAATAAAACAAGTTACAAGTTAAGTGAAGAATTACAGGTTAAAAAGTATATATTTAATCCTACATGGCAATTAGGAAACATAAATCAACACATGTGTAACCTTAGAGTAGAAAAGCCCTATCTAAGCTTAACACAAAAAGCAAAATCACCATTAAAAAAAAATGACATATTTGACTACAATTGTGTTAAAATCTGCATGAGAAACACACCATGAAGAAAATTAAAGGATAGATGTTAAACCAAGAAAAATATGTGCATATAGTCAGAGCATATGATAGTTTATATAAATCTTTCTTACAAACCAAATTAGAGAAACATGAACAAATCAATAGGAAAATGGACACAAGTTGTGAACAGGTAGGTAGTTCACAAAAGCAGAAATACAAATTGCTATAATTGGATTTAAAAAATATTCAATGGTACTACTACTCAGAGAAATGAAAATAAAATGAGAATTTTTTACATGAAAAAGGCAAACATTAAAATTAAGAATAATACTGAATGAAAATATTGATAATAATAAAATAGGCCTTCTCATGAACTATAGGTAAAAATAGAAATTGTATTGTCATCCTGAAGGTCATTTGACAACATGTATCAAAAGTTTACAATTTGGTAACACATATCAAAAATCATTAAACTGTGCAAGGCCTTTACCTAAGTATTTTCCTTGTCAGAATGTATCCTAAGATTTGCATGTATGCCCAAGGTTTTTCATCCTAATTCTATGTATGGCTGTAAAAAATGGAACCACTTTGCAACCCATGAAAATCACACATTGTCTTCTAACCTGCATACCTTTCTTTCCCCTAATTGCCCTTAATATGTATTTTGGATCAAGTTTTTTCTCCGTTTTCACTGTTCATTGTGGCTATTTAATAAAATTCCGATTTTTTGTCCTCAGTTTATGAAACAATGAAATAAAAATTTTATCTTGGTCTCAAATATTTTAAAAGAATATTTAACTGGTAAGTTGCATTTTTTATGAGTCTGTCATTCTTTATTACTTTTTATCTGCACTGTTTATCCTCCCTCCCCAGAAAAGAAATTATCCTCTCCTGTACTGAATTGTGCTACATACATGCATTTTTAATAAAACAAAACAAAAATATTCCAGGGAAAAATCTGTGCATTTGGTGTTTTGTCCCCTGAAGGAAAGGCAGAAAACTGATGTGGAGACATTGTGGGCTTTTGATGTGGGGACTGTGATGGAAAGTAAGTGTCCATTGAATTTGTGAGTGATAGTGTCCATCACTTTAATATGACAACATATGTGAAATGCCCAGCACAATGCACATCATGCAATAGAAACAGTAATTATGAGCTTTTTTATGGCAACAGGTTATTTGAAGGGGAAGGGAGCAGAAGAAGAGCAAGGGTTTATCATATTCTGTGTCTTCCAGGCCCTCCTATGAGTTTTCCTCATGAACCACAAAGGAAAATCCTGCATTGGATCAACCCCAGGGAATGTGAGGGTCTGACCACTGGGATGGAGATTAATTGTCTCTGCTGTTAGAAAAGTTAAATGTGGATGTGCCTTTTACACCCCAGAGGGTGATTAATTTACAATGCTGGGAATTGTGGATTCTGCGTGCCCTTCCTTTATGAGATATTCAAGCAGAAAATGTAATGATTCATCTGCAAGGATACAGACAACCACCTTCCTAAACTCACCGCAGTCATGACTTCATTGTTTCTTCTCCATGCATTAGTCTACGCCTGCCTGTCTGGGCCCAGACCAAGTTCATGCAGAGCACAGGCTGCTGTGGATTGAGACTGAAAAACACACCAGCCCCAGAAGTAGACATAGATTTATTGGGACTTATGAATAGGAGAGATTCTCCAGTGACAGCCCTTCCAGAGGTTTAGCATCCATGAGGAATAGAAGTGCAAGAGGGATAATATGTGATTTTAGAACAAAGAGATTCCATATAGTAAGAGGACACCAAGTCTCTAGTATAATCATTAAAGGGGCCTAAAACCTGATATTTTACTAAGTTTAATGATTAAGACTAAGATACAATCAATGCCATTTTTACATCCATGGTTACATTCTTCCCCCTCCAGGGAGATTGTTTACTTTCTTTTCCTTTTCATAAACTGAACCCAAATTCTTTCCTTTCCTTTTCTGCTTCTTTGATGGAATCCTCTGAAGGATATCCTGACCCATGTTTGAAACTTTGCTGTTAGGAAGAGAATCAAAAAATAAAACATTCCTAGGGAGGTGGCAGGCTCATGATCCATACCCAAAGAATCCAGAAGTCAAGAGATGTTTTTGGAGAAAGACTTACCAAATGACATATTCTATGTAGAAGGGAAGACCCCAAACCCCAAACTTTGCCTTATTTTCATGCTAATCCCCATCTGAAACTCAACTGCCAGCTTAAAGCTTGTCGCCTTTAAAATAGAATTTAAAAGAGAGTACTCTTTCAGCTTCATCAGTCATTGTATTATTTAGGGTTCTCTAGGAAAACAGAATCAACAAGAGATATCTGTAAATGTGAGATTTTATAAAAGTGTATCACACAACTGGGGGGATGCACAAGTCCAAATTCCACAAGACAGGATGCATGAGTCCAAATTCTGCAGGGCAAAGCAAACTGGCAACTCCAATGAAGTTGTTGGATGAATTCCTCAGGAGACAATGGTTAGCCAAAAAAGAAGTGAAGGTCCTCTCTCTTTCTCCCTGAAGTCTTTAATTGATAGGATTAAATCCAGCTGATTGAATTCTCTCATTGAGGAAGGCATGGCCTTCATTGATGTATTCAGTCACAGATGCAGTCAATTGACTGATGATTTAATAAACCAGCCTTCTGGTTTATTAACCAGCAACAAATGTCCTTGCAGTAATGGTTAGGCCAGTGCTTGCTTAACCAGACACCTGGATACCATCACCTGGCCAAGTTGACACATGAACCAAACCATCACAATTTTCTTCACAATAAGTATACAGGAGAGGTTAGAAGGCTTTAAGCACCTGAGAAGTTAAAGGGAGAAGAAAACACTGAATGTGGAAATATCCCAGTCCAGAAGAGGGTGCTCTCATAGGCAAATTCACATATCTCACAATCTGACCTAGGTCAACCTTGGTTATGTATTATTGATATCAGTTCGTAACATTTTACCTCCACAACCAAGGCATCTGCCAAGCCTAAGTTGACAGCTAAATGGTCAAGCTCAAACTTAGCTAAAAACTTTAACACACTGGCAACTGCTGAAAGCTAATTAAGTAGTAATATGTGCAAAGTGTGATGGGTTTTGCATGCAAAATCATTCCCTAATTGTTATCTATGTTATCTTTTTTGGTGTTATCCTATAATTGGAGATGGTTCTATTCCCATGCCTTCCTCCAATCTCCCACAATAAACATAAAGGAATTAACATATACTCAGTATCCACTATGCACAGAATGTAGAGCTAGACAATTTACAGTTACTGTTTTTACTTAATCAGTACAGTAGCCTACAAGGTGGATATTTCCCAGATGAACAAGTTTCTAATCCCAGACCCAAAAGTTACCAACACTGCCAATTTACGGTTGTCACTTATGCCATCAAATCTTCATTCTCTAACTCTACAAATGAACTAATATTAATTTAAAATGTGATAATATTTAATTCCAATATCTACTGCACCCAAGTGTGGAAACTGAACTATACAAAATTATGCAATTTATGTTTCCACTTCTCTATGTAGTCCTGCATACAGATTGAATTCTCTGTTTTATGGTGAGGTTAGGGACTTTCCCCTCTCTCTCAAGAAAAGAAGAGCCTCTCCTATGTTCAGGAAGTCTCTACATCTTTTACAAGAAGCATTCAGTGGTTCAAATTATGTAAAAAAATCCCTAAAGATACATCATTCTGATTTATTTCTAGAGTAAGATTCAGGATACTAATAAGCAGGATAATAGACCTACTCTCCTGGTGCAAACTTGTATAATGGGAAACAGAATTTCTATTTCTGTTTTTGCTGCTAAGAAATCTTATGGTTGAACTCTGAACTTTCTTCTCTGAGGCAGTTCTCTAAATGAATTTTTAGGGACAAAATAAAAGAATGATTGGAAAGAGCTCTTTCAGAGAACTTGTCAGTCTCAAGAAGACTAAATTCCCAAACCTCACCTCTAAAAACACCTTTCTTTGAACTTGCATATCTCTCAGAGTAGCTTTCCTTTTTCTATATTTAGTGTATGCCAAGATAGGGGTGTCATGGCATTTAATATGTCCATGCCCAAGTATCTTTAAGTGATCCTATAACTAAGCACTCATTCTGTGCCTAGAACTGTATTATAAGCATTGTACACAGCCTCTGAATCAGGAGTTACAAGAACCCCATGAGATAAGCAATATAATGCCCATTGAGCATAAGGAGGAAGTGAGCTACAGAAACAACCTTTTAATTATGGACCAAAAATCACGTAACCAAAAAATGGCAGTTAGAACTAGAAGCAAGCATTATCTTGATACCAAAGCCCACCCAACCATTTTACTTTCTTACCACTCTTGTGCCAACACAAAGAGACCCAAACAAGACTTGGGTTCCACCCAAACTTCCTTCCCTCTCTCCTTCACATATGTTCAGGCTTATGTCATGGTCTGACATTAATCCTAACCTTCCCTGATTCTCTCCCCATTTCATCCCACAGGCATTTACTTTAATAAAACCCTTGCATGTTTGATTTTGTTTTGGCATGTGTTTCTTCGACAACCTGAACTAACAGAGCCACATTGTTCATAAAAGTCCCAAACAGTAAACAACCTAAATGTCCAGAAAGATGTGGATGAATAAATTGAATTATGTTATGCAATGGAATTTCATACAGTGTAAATATGAACAAATTATAGCTACACACAAACACAAGGACTGACCACACAAACATACTATTTAGCAGAAAATGTCAGGCAAATAATACCTGCAATATGATCAAATGCATATAAGATTCAAAAACAGAAAAAAATAAAACTATATTAGGGATGCATAGTTGGTTAAACTAGTGAAACATAAGCAAGTGACTACCATAAAAATCAAGATTGTGATTAGTTGGTGGAGGGCACAGAGGGAGAAACTTGTGATTGGAATATAATATTCTAGGGTTTCCAAATTGCTAGCAGTGTTCCATTTATTGATCTAGGTAATGGCTACATTGATGAGTATTCTATAATTATGAATTACTTTGCTGTGAGTTATATTCCCCCCCAAAAAAAATCAGCCACCTGACCATGTGAATGGCTGAATACACCAATCCAAAGCACCAATTCAATGTCACAAACTATCAAAGTCAAGCCCCAACTATATTTTGTCTACAAGAAATCCATTTTAAATATAAAGACAGAGATAGATTAAAATTAAAGGGATGGGGAAATATATATCATTTCAAAAGGAAGATGGAATAACTTTATTAATTTCAGACAATGCCAGTTTCATAACAAGGACATTTATCAGAGATAAAGAAGAGCATCACATAACATTAAAAATAGTTGGTTCTCCAAGAAGACATAACAATCCTTTATGTGTATGCACCTAACAGAGTTTGAAAACACATAAGGCAAAAACTGATAGAAATAAAAGAAGAAATAAATAAATCTACTATTACATTTGGAGACTTCACATGTTTCTGACAGTAGTTGACAGATCCAACAGGCAGAAAATCAGTAAGGATATAGGTGAATTGAGTAGCACCATCAATCAACTGGACCTAATTGACATTCATAAAATATTTGAGGAAATAATGGCTGAAAATTTCCCAACTCTTATGCAAGATGTAAATATACATGTCCGAAAAGCACAATATAATCCAAACAATATAAACCCTAATAGACCTATTCTGAGACACATAATAATCAGAATGTCAAATGCCAAAAATAAAGAGAGAATTCTGAAAGCAGCAAGAGAAAAGCAATTAGTCACTGTGCCAGTTTGGATATATTATATCCTCCCAGAAAAAGTCACGTTCTTTGAGGTAATCTTGTGGGGGTAGGCTTAACAGTTTTTTATTAGGATGGGATGTTGATTGAGTGTTTCCATGGAGATGTGACTCAC
The DNA here is from genome assembly GCF_015220235.1 of Choloepus didactylus. NCBI lineage: Eukaryota > Metazoa > Chordata > Mammalia > Pilosa > Megalonychidae > Choloepus > Choloepus didactylus. Next base: position 17,298,592 of record NC_051312.1, read on the forward strand.
CCAACTGTGTGTAACACCTTTGGTTAAATTATTTCCATGGAGGTGTGAACCCCATCCACTCAAAGTGGGTCTTGATTGGCTCACTGGATTACTTAAGAGAACTCAAGAGCTGACCCGATGCTGTCTGGCACCTGGAGATGCTTGTAGATGTGGACAGAAGTATGTTTGGAGATACTAAGCTAAGAGATGAAGCCTAGTTTGCCCCATAGAAGCTAAGAGAGGATACCCAGAAGCTTAGAAAAAAAATGCACTGGGAGAAGGAAGCAAGGATGCACAGGAGCTGAGAGAGAGCAGCCCAGAGACATTTTGGAGGAAGCCATTTTGAAACACAACCTGGGAGCAAAGGACCAGCAGACACCAGCCACATGACCTCCCAGCTGACAGAGGTGTTCCGGACGCCATCAGCCTTCCATCAGTGAAGGCATCCTCTTGTTGATGCCTTGGTTTGAACACCTTTATGGCCTTAGAACTGTAAGTTTGTACCCAAGTAAATACCCTTTATAAAAGTCAATCATTTCTGGTATTTTGCATAATGGCAGCATTAGCAAACTGGAACAGTCACATACAAGGGATCAATAAAATTATACCTATTTCTCATCAGAACCCAGAGGTGAGAGAACAGTGGTATCATATACTTAAGGCACTGAAAGAGAAAACTTGCCAGCCAATAATTCATTATCTGACAAAACTGTCCTTCAAAAATTAAGGAGAATTTAAAATTTTCACAGATAAAGAGAAACAGATAGTTCATCAGCAAAAGACTTGTCCTACAAGGATTATTAAAAGGAGTTCTTCAGGTTGAAAGGAAAAAACAGGAGAGAGTGGCTTCAAGTATAGTGAAGAGATGAAGATCTTCAGTAAAGGTAACTAAAAGGGAAAATGCAAAACCCCATAGTAGTGAATCCTCAATATATAACTCTACCAGCTAATTTCAATAAGGGAATACAAATGAACAAGAAAAGTCTTATTTCCTGATAATGGACAAGTGAAATAGGAAGATGTAATGTACAACAAAAACAATATAAAGAGGAGGAACAGAGGCTTATGGGAGCAGAGAACATGTATGCTATTGAAGTCAAGTTGGTATCTGTTCAAATTAATAGGTTATAGATGTAGGTTGTGTAATACAAACCTCAAGGTAACCACAAAGAAAGTATTTTTAAATATGCAGAAACAAATGAGAAAGAGATCAGATATATCACAAAAGGTCAACTATACATGTTCCAGTTTGCTGATGCTGCCATTTTGCAAAACACCAGAAATAGATTGACTTTTATAAAAGGGAATTTATTTGGTTACAAAGTTACAGTCTTAAGGCCATAAAGCATCCAAGGTAAGGCATCAACAATTGGGTACCTTCACTTGAGAAAGGCCATTGGCATCCAGAAAACCTCTGTTGCCTGGGAAGGCACGTGGCTGGCATCTGCTTGCTCCCAGGTTGTGTTTCAAAACGGCATTCTTCAAAGCATCACCTTACAACAGCCATCTTCAAAATGTCTGTCTCAGCTGCAGCTCCTCCAAAATGTCACTCTCAGTTGCTCTATTAGTGAGCTCCTTTTGTCTTCAGGTTTATAGTGCTCCAGCAAACTAAGCAAGGCCAATGATGAATGGGCAGGACCACACCTCCATGGAAATTAATCAGAGCTATCACCTACAGTTGGGTGGGTCACATCTCCATGGAAACAATCTAATCCAAAGGTTCCAACTTAATCAGCACTAATATGTCTGCCCCTACATTAAAGAATATGGCTCTTGATGGAACATAATATATCCAAACTAGCACAATACAGAAAAGGAGACTAAAACAAAAGAAATAGACAAAAAAAGATATGAAATATAAAAACCTAATGGAAAAATGACTGAAGTAAGTACTGCCTTTACAGTAATAACACTGATTATTCATGGATTAAACTCCCCAGTCAATAGGCACAGATTGGCAGAATGGACAAAAACAAAAAAAAAGCATGATCCAACAACATGTTGTTTATAAGAGGCTCACCTTATACCCAAAGTTGCAAAAATATTCAAAGTGAAAGGATGGAAAAATATATTCCATTCAAATAGTAATCAAAAGAACTGGGGTATCTACACTAATAACAGACAGAATAGTCTTTAAGTCCAAAACTCTTATATGAGGCAACAAAGGACATTATATATTTTAAAAAGTGTCAATAAATCAAGAAAAAATAGCAATCATAAATATTTATGGACCTAACCATGAAGCACAAAATACATGAGGCAAACACTGGCAAAACTGAATGGAGAAATAGACACCTCTACAATAATAATGCTCATCAATAGACAGAGCATATAGGCAGAAGATCAATAAGAAAACAGAGAACTTGAATAATGACCTAACAGACATTTACAGAACATTGCACCCCAAATCAAGGGCACATGGATCATTCTCCATGATAGAACTTATGTTGTGTCACAAAACAAGATTCAGTAAATTCCAAAAGTTCAAAATTATGCAAACCATTTCTCTGTCCACAAGGAAATCAATAACAGGTAGAGAGAAAAGTGGGGCAAGATGGCAGTGCTGAGATATGGGTTTTAGTTATTCCTCTGGGGCAGCTGGGAGATAGCCAGGAACTGTGGGGAACAGCCACTTTATGGAAAACTGTGATCAATCATGCATCATACAACAGTCTAGAACAGTGGAGCAGCTGAGATCACAGTGAAACCTACAAGTTTCTCTGGCCAGGGGGCCAGTGCCCCTCCCCACCAGGCATGGAAGACTGCCTTGTAGCTGGTTTCCTGAGGCAAGAGGAAGCAGTCTGTGCTGGGAACAGTGAGGGAGGCTCAACCCAGCCCCAGTTACAGAAATGGTTAACAAACTTGGACTGCTGAATAGAAGCTCCAACCACGGATAAACTGAGACCAGACACAAGAGAATCTGGGAGTGATCAGCCTAGCAGAGAGGAGACACAGCTAACAAAAACAGAAAAAAAAGAGACTTTTGGAGTTGGGGGTGTTCAGAATATGGGAGAAGGTCTGGGCTCCAACAGAAAGGGGCACATAAGCATATCTGGGAAGCTGGGGCCCTGCTCTGAAAAGCGGGTGTTCCAGTTTGCTAATGCTGCCCATTTTGCAAAACACTAGAAATAGATTGGCTTTTATAAAAGGGAGGTTATTTGGTTACACAGTTACAGTCTTAAGGTCATAAAATGTTGAAGATAAGGCACCAACAACAGGTACCTTCCCTGGAGGATGGAAAATGGAGTCTGGAAAACCTCTGTTAGCAGGAAAGGCATGTGGCTGGTGTCTGCTCTGGAGTTCCAGTTTCCAAATGTCTTTCTCCCAGGATGTTCCTCTCTAGGCTGCAGCTCCTTTCACAGTTGCTTTGCATTCCTTCAAAGTGTCTCTTGTGGCTGCAGTAAGCATCTGGGCCTGTGTGGCTCTTTTTAAAGTACTCCACTGATTCAATAAAGACCCACCCTGAATGAATTGAGCAACATCTCCATGGAAGCACTGAGCCAATAGGTTCCAACTTAATCAACACTAACACATCTGCCCCTTCAAGACTGCATTAAAAAAACGTGGCTTTTTCTGGGGGACATACTATATACAAACTGGTACAGCCAGTTTTTCTGATTTCTTGTTTCATCTTCTCTTGCTTTCAAACTCCTTAAGTTTTTGCATTTCAATAGCCCATCAGAGCTCCTCTCTCAAACCAGTACCCTGCAAGGACAAAATTAAAGTTGTGTCAGAGTAACTTTTCAGTAGGAAGAGATAATAGCCTAAAAGGCTTATCTTAAAATACTCTATAAAGGGACTGACAAAACTTGGGGCTTGGGAAAGGCCCTTCTTTTTATTTTTATTTTCCTTTTTTATTGTTGTTGCAATTTATTTAAATATTCTAAGTAGCCCATTACAGAAAGCCTCAAGATTTGCAACTGGCCACTGGACCCAGCAAGACTGGAGCTAAAATAGCTCTGAGAGACAAAGCAATGAGTCTAGTGCAGGAGACAATTCTGTAAAGGGAATAACTTCCCCAATGAAAGAGGAGGGCTGGGTCCAGCTCAGGTGTCAGCCCTTCTTCACAGAACTCAGTGCCCAGGGCCTAGAAAACAGAAACCACTTTGAATCAGCCATGCCCCAAAAGAGGCTAGGTCTTTGGAGAATTAAAGGTACTGGTGACACCTCTTTACCCTGGTGGGGAGCTTCAGGTTGACAAGCACCATATTCTGGGCAGGATAGGAAAAACACAGAGACTGGAGGCTTCACAGGAGAGTCTGACAACCTGCAGATTCTTATTTTTAGGGAAACTCCATACCCTCCTCCTGAGAACTGAGTCTGTCTGGACTGGGAAAATATGTTTGGGGTCGATCATATATGAGGAGACTCTCTCACAAAAAGGTTAAATAGAGGTAGAGCAAAAACCAGAAAAACAAGAGGTGAAAAACTCTGATCAACTAAACAGAAGTTATGGTAGAGGTCTAGAATAAGTTGAACTCAATGTCCAAAAGCAGATAAAGAACAAAGCCAACCAACAAGAAAATCCTAGGTAAAAGAGTGGAAATGACCTCCAGAATAAATTAATCAAGAAAATCAGATGCCTGGAAAGCTTAAGATAACAAGCCACACTAGGAAACATGAAAACATGGACCAGCCAAAGAAACAAACACCTCAACTGAGATATGAGAATTGAAACCACTAATTAAGAACAAACAGATCTAAATCAATTCAAAAAACAAATCACTGTTCTGAGAGAAGATATGGCAAAAGAGATGAAAGATATAAAGAAGACATTGGGTGAACATAAGGAGGAACTCAAAAGTATGAGAAAGCAAATGGCAGAACTTATGGGAATGAATGGCTTAATAGAAGAGATGAAAAGTACAGTGGAGACTTACACCATATTTGAAGAAGCAGAAGAAAGGATAAGTGAACTACAAGACAAGACATATGAAAGCCTACACATAAAGGAACAGATAAGGAAAAGAATGGAAAAATATGAGCAAGTTTTACGGAACTGAATGACAACATGAAATGCACAAATATATGTGTTATGGGTGTCCCAGAAGGAGAAGAGAAGGGAAAAGGGGCAGAAAGAATAAAAGAAGAAATAATCACTGAAAATTTCCCAACTCTTTAGAAAGACATAAAATTACAGATTTAAGAGGTGCAGCATATCCCAAACAGAATAGGTCCCAATAGACCTACTCCAAGCCACTGATCAGACTTTCCAACGTGAAAGACAAAGAGTGAATTCTGAAAGCAACAAGGGAAAGTCAATCCATCACATAAAATGGAAGCTTTATAACACTGTGTATAGATTTTTCCACAGAAACATGGAAACAAGAAGGTATTGTTATGATATATTTAAGATAATGAAAGAGAAAAACTGCCAACCAAGACTACTGTACCCAGCAAAACTGTCTTTCAAAAAAGAGGGAGAGATCAAAATATTTTCAGATTGACAGACACTGAGAGAGTGTGAATATGAGACCTGTGCCTCATGAAACACTAAAGGGAGTGCTCAAGGCTGATAGAAAAAGACAGGAGAGAGAGGTTTGGAGAAGAGTGCAGAAATGAAGAAAATCAGGAAGGATAAAAGGAGAGAGAGAGAAAAAAATAAGATATGACATATATAATCCAAAGGACAAAATGGTAGAAGAAAGTACTGCACTTACAGTAATAACATTAAATGTCAATGGATTAAATTTCCCAATAAAAAGACATAGACTGGCAGAATGGACTAAAAAACAAAACCCATCTATATGCTGCCTACAAGAAACTCACTTCAGATACAAGGACAAAAACAGGCTGAAAGTGAAAGGTTGCAAAAAGAGATATCACACAAACAACAACCAGAAAAAAAAGAGAGAGTGGCTAGGTTAATAGCAGACAAATTAGACTTCAAACATAAAACAAAACACAGACAAAGAAGGACACATATATTAATAAAAGGGAAAACATAAGAATCATAAATATTTATGCACTGATTAAGAGTGCCCTGAAATACATGCAAACACTCTCAACACTGAAGGGAGAAGTAGATAGTTCTACAGTAATAGTTGAAGATGTCAATACACCGCTTTCACTAATGGATAGAACATCTAGACAGAGGATCTATAAGGAAACAGAGATGCTGAATTGTATAATAAATTATCTAGACTTGACAGAAATTTATAGAACACTACACCCCACAACAGCAGGAAACACATTTTTCTCAAGTGCTCATGGATCATTCTCTAGGATAGACCACATGTTGGGTCATAAAGCAAGTCTCAACAAATTTAAAAGTATTGATATTATACAAAACACCTTCTCAGAACATAATGGAATGAAGTTGAAAATCAATAACAGGCAGAAGGTCAGAAAATTCACAAATACATGGAGGCAAAATAACACATTCTTAGACAACCAGTGGGTAAAGAAAAAATTACAAGACAAATCACTAAATACCTCAAGGCAAATGGAAATGAAAACACAACATATCAAAACTTATGGGATACAGCAAAGGTGGTGCTGAGAGGAAAATTTATTGCCCTAAATGCCTACATTAAAAGAGCAGAAAGCCAAAAACTGGAGAAATTCACGGCTCACATGGAGGAACTAGAGAAACAACAGCAAAGTAAACTGAAAGCAAACAGAAGGAAAGAAATAACAAAAGTTAGAGCAGAGATTAATGAAATTGAGAACATGAAAACAATAGAGAGAAATAACCAAACCAGAAGTTTTTTGTATGAGAAAATAAATAAAATTGATGGACCTTTAGCTAGGCTAATGAGAGAGAGAGAGAGAGAGAGAGAGAGAGAGAGAGAGAGAGAGAGAGAGAGAGAGAGAGAGAGAGAGAGAGAGAATGCAAGTAAACACAACCAGAAATGGAAAAGGGGACATAACTACTGACCCCACAGAAAAAAAGGAGACAATGAGACGGTACTATGAGCAACTATGCACTAATAAATTATACAACCTAGACAAAATGGACAACTTCCTAGAAAAGCATGAACAACCAAAATTGACTCAAGAAGAAGCAGACAACCTCAACAAACCAATCACAAGTAAAGATATTGAGTCAGTCATCGAAAAGCTCCCAGGAAAGAAAAACCCAGAACCAGATGGCGTCACATGTGAATTCTACCAAACATTCATGAAAGAATTAATACCAATCCTGCTCAAACGCTTCAAAAAAAAATGAAGAGCATGAAAAGCTACCTAATTCATTCTATGAAGCTAACATCATGCTAACACCAAAGTCAGACAAAAATACTACAAAAAAAAGAAAATTATAGACCCATCTCTTTAATGAATATAGGTGCAAAAGTCCTCAACAAAATACTCACAGATCGAATCCAGCAGCACATTAAAAGAATTATACACCATGATCAAGTGGGACTTATTCCTGGTATGCAAGGCTGGTACAACATAAGAAAATCAATTAGTGTGATACACCACATCAACAAATCAAAATGGAAGAAACACATGATCATCTCGATCACTGCAGAAAAGGCATTTGACAAAATTCAACATCCTTTCTTGATGAAAATACTTCAAAGGGTAGGAATAGAAGGCAATATATGAAAAGCCCACAGCTAACATCATACTAAATGGGGAAAGACTGAAAGCTTTTTCTCTAACATCAGGAAAAAGACAGGGATGCCCATTGTCACCATTATTCAACATTGCATTGGAAGTTCTAGGTATAGCAAGTAGACAAGAAAAAGAAATAAAAGGAATTCAAATTGAAGAAGAAGAAGTAAAACTTTCACTGTTTGTGAAAACATGATCATCTATGTAGAAAATCCAGAAAAATCTACAGCAAAGCTACTAGAGCTAATTAATGAATACATGAATATACAAATCTAAGATGCTCAACCAACTCCTAAAAGGAGGAAGGCTAAATAGACCCATACCACAGCATTTTATGCTCAAACTATAAATTGACATATATAAAGAGTGAGTTCTGCATGTCTCAAGACAGAAGCAACATGTCACGTACAAGGGACCTTCAATAAAATTGTGTTGACTTCCCATTGGAAATCAAGGAGGAAAGAAGGCAGTGGGATAACATATTTAAAGTGCTGAAAGCAAAAATCTGCCAACCAAGAATTCTACATCCAGCAAAACTGTCTTTCAAAAGATTAAGACATTCCCAGATAACAAAATTTGAGGAAGTTCGTTACCATTAGACCAGCTCTATGAAAGATGCTAAAGAGAGTTTTGCAAGTTGAAAGGAAAGGATGTAGACAATAGATTGAAGCTGCAGGAAGAAATAAAGCTCTACAGTAATGGTCATGACAGGGGTAAATATAAATGCCAGTACTATTGTATTTTTTTGGGTTTGTAATTCCACTTTTTACTTCCTACAGGATCTAAAAGGAAAATGCCTAAAATGTAATGGGGATTCACTAGTTTTGGACTTATAATGTATAAGCATATAATTTGAAATGAGAACTACATATGAGGGGATGAAAGGATATAGAAACATAGATTGTGTATTGAATGTGGTATCAAAATAAGCAGATTGTTATAGATTTAGGATGTTAAATTTAAGCTCTAGGGTAATTACAGAGAAAAAAATATCATAGAATATGCAAGTGCATAGAGACAGAAATTAGCAAGGGGCTGTGAGTTGGGGAGAATAGGACTTAATGCAAAATGTGTGTAGGGTTTCTACTTGGGGAGATAAGAAATTTTAGTAATGTAAGGTGGTGAGGGTGTAACATAGTGAATGTGATTAATCCCAGTGAATGGTATGCTTGGGAGTAGTTGAGATAGGAAAGTTTATACTGTATATATATTCCCACAATTTTAAAAAAAAGAAACAACTGAAGAGACAATGGCAAATAAAGGCAACACATGATCCTGGATGGGCTCTAACATGGGAGGTGAGAAGGCTTAAAAGGACATTATTTGGACATATGAAAAATTGAAATGTAGACTGTAAGTTTAGTATCAGTGTTACATTTCTGAACTTAATAATTGTACTAAAGGTAGATATATAAGTGACTATTATTGTTTTGAGGAAATGTGCATGGCAGTATCAAGTGTTCAAGGAGCATGATGTATACAACCTACACTCACGTGTTCAGAAAGTGGATTGATACATTGATTGATGGCTAGATGAATAGATTGATAGATTGATGAATAGATGAAATAATATGGCAAATGTGGCAAAATGTTAAAATAGGTATCTAGGTATCTGAGGAGATAAAGGAATTTTTGAGTCCTGTATATGTGGCTTGTATTATTTTTGTTACTTACTCTTTCTTTGAATAGAATTTCAAAATAAAGTTTTTTTTAAATCCATTAATGCAATCCACCACATAAACAAACTAAAAAAGAAAATCATATAATCATATCAATAGATTCATTAAAAGTATTTGACAAAATCCAAAACCCATTCTTGACTAAAAACTCTCAGCTACTAGAAATAGAAGGGAACTTCCTCAACTAGATTAAGAATATCTACAAAAACCTGTAGTTAACATCATACTTAAAGGCGGAAATTAGATGTTTTCACCCTAAGATCAGAATTAAGGCACTCCTGTTCAACATTGTATCCGAAGTCCTAGTTAAGACAAGAAGATAACAAAGGAAATAAAAGGTGTGAAGATTGGGAAGGAAAGAAGGAAGAAATAAAACTTTTTTTTTAGCAGATGTCATGATTTACAATACCAAAAGTAGTATTCATGAAAGAAACAATTTTTACATTGGATTTTAAAATTAAATTAAGTTTAATTTTAAAAATTAAAATTAAAAACTTGTGCTCTGTAAAATATATGTTAAGAGATTGAAGAAACAAGCCACAAACTGTGACAAAATAATTGCAAAACACATATCTGATAAAAAATGTGTATATAAAATATACAAAGAACTCTTAAAATTCAACAGCAAGAGTAATCAACAGCAATGTACTATATAGTTGAATGTGGTTGAAAGAGGAAATGTTAGGATGTATATATTGCTAGCAAAAAAATTAAAAGATAAAGCATGGGACTGTACAATACAGTGAGTCCTGCTGTTGATGATGGACGAACAGTGCAGCGGTAGGAATGTTCTTCATGAATTTTAACAAAAGTACGATACTAATGCAGGGTGGTAAAAATAGGGTGGTATATGGGGGAAAATACCTAATGTAAGTAATGGACAATAGATAGAAATATTTTAATAATCTTTCATCAATGCAAAAAAGGTAACTACTGTTTAAAAAAAAGTACAATTTATATTAAAAGTGCTAACATTAATAGTAACAAATGTTCCACACAAAAGCAAGGTGTTGCTTCCATAACAAATAATAGAACATTTGTTACTGTTCATGGTGCATGCCACTCCTGTATTTTATGCATGATTGTTTTGTAAATTCACAGGTTCTCTAATTTTTTTTTTAAATTTAACTCAGCAGCAAGAAAATAACCAACTCAATTTAAAATGGGCAAAAAAAATCTAGACACTACACCAAAGTTACCCAGATAGCATATAAGCATATGAAAAGATGCTTAGCATCATGCATTATTAGTGAACTGTAAATTAAATCAATGGTATATAACTGCATACCTATTAGAATAGCTAAAATCAAAAAAAGAAGTGATAATACTAAATACTGGTAAGAATGTGACTAACAGGAACACTCATTCATTGTTGGTGGGAATGGAAAATGGTACAACCTTCAGAGAAAATCCTCCACCTCTTCCCTCCCACAAGCCTGGGATTTGGCCCTCTTGCCTCTCTTAGCCAGATGTGCCCTCCTGCTCTTCTGCTTTCTGTTCCCTTTTCTTACATTAGAGCACAGACCTCCTTCCTCCACCTGATGTTTCAGAAACACAATTATATAATGATATTAGCATTATGATGATATCAGTATCTTACATTTATGTAGTGCTTAGAAGTATACAAGGGACTACCCTGTGCACTGTCATTTAATTGACTTACACAGTTAACACCAGGAAGTGACTATGGAGGTAAAAGGGAAAAGTGTTGGGTGAGGCTTAAGTAGAGGCAGTTTAAATAGATTTCAGATTTGTTTCTGTTCTTATTTTACTGCAGGGAGTGGTAGCAGAAATAGGGGAGTGCTAGAAAGTGAAGGGAAATTATCACCAGTATGGATGAGAGCTCAACTCATCATTTCAACCATGCAATTCTATCTGCATTCACTGAGGCTGACTAGGTGCATCATTAAAGATGCAAAAATCAATGAAATGTGATTCCTGCATGCTGGGAATTTGGTCTAACAGCGATGACATATAGGAAATTATACAGTATAATGGAAAAATGAAATCTTTGGAGTTGGGGGAAATGAATAGATTATACTCTCTCTCTCTCTCTTTTTTAACAGAAGTTTATAATTTACTGAGACAATGGCAGGAGGCTGGCAGATAGAAATCAAAATATCACCTTAATTACTGACCATGCTCTGTTGGAGAACATGGCTTAAATATGGGCCAGTGGCTGTCCCACATGGCACCCAGAGTTACACAGACTACTCTACTCTGCTTACTTGGTGGCCAAGAGCAAAACAGTTCACACACTCTCTGAAGGGAGATAGATCCCAAAGGAAGAGAAGAAAGAAGAGGAGGCCAAGATATCTCATCTTATTTTTCCCCTAAATGTACCAATGATATAAGTCAATTCTGCCTCCCTAAGGATTGAATGAAGGAGGAGCCAAAAAATAAATTCAGTGTAGGTCCCTCACTGTGGAAACATGAGGAGAAGGAAACAGAGACCCCACAGACATACTGAGATATTGGGGGTTCCTCCATATTCACCCTCTAAGAAGGCCTGTACTGGAATCCCTTCCATGGCTATAGGAACCTCCAGGCCTGAAGACCTGATCTAGTAGAACCCAGTTTACCAGTATCTCCAGAGTCCCACTTAAGAATTCTGTAAAATGCTCACACCCAATGCCTGGACCTTACAGAATTATTATGAGCCCAATGAAGAAAATGGATTTTTTTAATCTCTTAGAAAACATAAATGTAAGGGATTCTTATCATTATTAAATGCCAGTTCCCCAAGAATGTACTCTCAGACATCTTGGACCAGACTAAACCCTATACCATTCTTTCCCCATTCTTGCCCTTTGGTATGAATCATCACAGTTGTAATTGCATATTCCATGTCTGATTTCTCCACTGGACATTAAATTCTTTGGTATTGGTATCATATCTACTTGTACATCATTCTATCCTCAGCATCTGGCACCATGTCTAATACAAAGTAAGTGCTAAATACATATTTCTGATTGATTATTATAATTGACCCTTTTGAAGGAAATCAATTACATGAACAATTTGTGGCCAGTGTCACATGTATCAAAAGAAAATTGACTCTTGAATGATAATACCATTGATATAATTGTTGTAATGGGTGTGACACAAGGATCTTGCATCAAATTCAAAGTTGATACAGCTGAGGAAAATGGCCTTTGGGGATTCTTCAGGCCACTTCCTAATTAGATGTCTTATCACAATGGATGTGTGTGTGTGTGTGTGTGTGTGCACACGCGTGAGAAGGGGAGAGAGAGAGAGAGAGAGAGAGAGAGAAAGGCATGTGCACAAACGTTGCTTAGTAACCTTTTAATAAATCCCACTGTGTCTGCAACTCCCAGCTTCTCCACTAAAAATTACATTTCCTAAAAATATCCAACATTATTCCCTGTGCTAATTATTATATCATACTTCCAATTCAGAATCTGTGGACAAGTATAGACTGTATATGTGTTTGGGTGAAGAGACTCAGAATAGTGAAGAAGGGGAACTTGGCATGCTCACCATTCTAACTGCAAAGGTAGGTGAGGGCATCCAAAGACACAATTGTAGGCAATCTGAGTTAAGTACATATATAATTTTATGATTTCAAGGTGTTCAGTCTTTATTCCCAAAAAGGTAAAATATCCATTGAAGTATCTGTATTGAAGTATATGCTATATACTGAAATATATGTCATAGGCTGATTAAGATCTACTGCCTCCTAACATAAAATATTAGGCTTCTCAAGACATGCTCAAATTAGAAGGCATATTTTTGGTATTAAAATATTCCATAAACATTTACTGAACACTTAGAATATAGGAAAATAAATAACACACAGTCCCTCTCCAAAAAGGAGATTAAAAGCTAGTTTTAATCTGAGAATGGGGAGAGAAACACAATTATATAACCTTAGAATTATGATGGTATTAATACCTTACACATATATAGTGCTTAGAAATTTACAATGTGATATTGCATGCACTGTCATTTAATTGTCTTACACAACAACAAAAAGTGAATATGGGGGCAAAATGGGGAAGTTGAAGATGACACTGAGGGTGGAATAAAGGAGAACAAGTATTTTTGGGATAACTATTGCACACCAATCTCTGTATATCCATTCCTTCATTCATTTATTTAAAAATAATTATTGAATACCTGATATGTGCCAAGTACAGTTCTAGAAAATGGAGATACAATGATGACAAAACAAAATCTCTTCTTTCAGGGAGTTAATATTTGGGGAGAGGGAGACAGAAACAAATGGATAAATAATTTCAGGAAATAAAAAGTGCTAAATTATCACAAGTAACCTTCACAAGAATCTGCAAAGAAGCCTACATTCCCAATTCCATGGATGAAAAATCTGAAGGTCATAAAGTTTGAATAATGTACTCAGGGTCATAGAGTCAAAATATAAAGTACCTGAACCTGGCTTCAAAGGCTGTGTTCTTTTGAACAAGCTGCCTCTAGGTTGTATAATGATGGACAATAAAGGGCACTTTTATTCTCATCTGACATTGCACCTGATAGTCTAGAGTCTTCTGAGATGATTGGACAAAAGAGCAAGTTGAATGACATTAGTTCAATAGAGCAGCCAACAGTTAAAGCTTCACCCACAGTTTCCGGAGATCCTACTTGGCTAGCCCCAGGCTCTCTTTGGGATGCCTGTAGCCAATGCCTCATGGAACCATAATGTATCAAAATAATAGTTAGAACTGTCTTTCATATGCCTCTTTCCTTTAATAAATAAGTTTCATTAATTGATTTATTACTTATTCTATTACAGAAAAGAAAAAGAGTAATCCAAGACACATAATAATAGAGCTCAAGTCACTGGGGACAACCCTTTTTTCAAATTGTAAATAGGAGCATGAGTTTTTCTAATATTAAAAATCAGAAAGCATTTTAAATCATTTTTAAAAAGTAGACACAATGCAATGTCTTTTAAAAGTAAAAACCACCAAAATCCAGTTGCCCACAGATAATCCCTGGTATTACGGTGATATACATCTTTCTAGACTTTTACTTGGCTCAGACATTTTCTTCCAAAATAGCATCAGATGATATACTCAGTGCTTCAAACTGAAATCTTTTCATGTCTACAAATATATATTATCAATTTGAATGGCTGCAAATACTGTATTGTACTATTGTACCATAATTTATTGAACCAGTTAAAAAATTAGATACTAATTTTAATTCCAATTTCTTCTAAACGTCACTATTCTAAACTTTCTTTCTACTTAAATAAAACATTAAATTTATTAACTCCTTAGCATAAATTTATTAACAATTTAGAATAAATTCCTAAAATATAATTTCTGGATCAAAGTTTAGATACATATTTCCAGAATGACCCCAGAAATTTTGTTCATGTATATACTTCCACCAAACACAGAGGGAGACACGAATCTTCTCAATGTTTTTCAATCATTTAGATGAGGAGTGATATCTCATTGCAGTTATAATTTGCATCTCTTTGATTCATAGTGTGATTGAACATCTTTTTATATGTTGGCTGACCAATTGTATTTCTCTCTGAATCATGGCCCATCTCTTAAAGCATATTTATCTGCTACTGATTTATAAGAGCTCTTTATATATCAAAGATATTAAACCTATTTTATATTGTGTTTTAATGGATATTTTCTGAGTGATTCATTTATAACTTACTTATAATGTCTTTGAAACATGAAAGCTTAACATTTTTATTTAGTCAAATCTAATAATCTTTGGTGCAATGCTTAGAAAGTTCTGTACACCAAAAATTATAAAAATATTTACTTAATGTTATTCTAATATTATAATTGTTTTTTTTTCTATTTATATTACTAAGATTGCAAAATCTTCCTTGGTCTTTAATTTCTATGAAAAGTTTAAAAGTTTTGCAATCTATTTCATCTCAATGAATGTATCTATAAAAAGAAATCAAACATTCAAACACAATTAGAATTATGCTGTTCCTTTGCAATACCATAATCATCAGTTAAAATTGGAAAACTAACATACCATTTCACCTGGTAATTTCATTTCTAGGAATTCACCTTAAAGAAATCACAGATACACATGAAGGTGCATTTACAAATTGTTGAGTTCAACATTATTTGAAAATAGTATTTAAGGTCCAACTAGGCAAACTCAAGAGGACAGCTTATGACTTTTGCAGGCCCCATCCCCTGCACATTCTACAAGCCTATAGTGCCACTCGCCACTCCTGGTCTCCAACCCCTCTCAACCCCTGTTTCCCAAGATGTCACTGCTGATGTGAATAGTACCCAATTCCAATCTAGCCTTCATAATCAATGACTTATTCTCAGCTGATTCCCCTGCCCCTGTGAAAACCTACCTCTACCCTAGTTATCAATGTAATACACATTCCACAAAGGATTAGGGATATCATGCCATCAACAACAACAAAACAAATACAATAAAACAACAAAATGTAAAAAAGAGACTCCTAAGACAACACTTGAAAACAATATGAAGTAGGAAATTCAGCCACTCACATGGTTTTGAGTGTCATGGAAGCCAAAATAAAAATCACGATCAGTTACATGGTCCTCATTGTTTAAAATGAGGAATCTTATTGGTTTCCCAGGGGAGCTCCCCTGCACTGGGTTCATATGAGGATACAGAATCATTCCCACTACCAATATAATCCTAAAGTAGAGGCAATCTTCCTTGTAGACTCCTGTATAAGTCAGAGTTCTCCAGGGAAACAAAACTGACAGAATCTTAAGAGATGTGTTATAGGACTTAACTCATCCATCTGTGGGTATTGGCAAATCCAGATTCCATAGGGCAGGCTGTGAGTTGGGTACCCTGATAAGTTGATGATACATCCCCCCAGGAGAAGCTGACTGATTGAAGTAGAGAGAGAAATTCTTTCCAACCGCTGAAGTCATCAGTTCTCACTTAAAGGCCTTCAACTGATTGGATGAGACTTCAATCACTGCTGAAGAAAATCACTTTTTGCTTGTAGATGTAATCAGCTGTAGATGCAATCAACTGACTTATGATTCAAATCTGTCCATGAAATACTCTCACAGTCACAATCAAGCCTTTGCTTCCCTGACCAAATAACTCAACACCATCTCCTAGTAAAGTTGACAAATGAAATTAGCCACCACAACTCCCTCAATAAAAAGGAATAACATCATTTTAATTATATTATTCCATTTGCATAGCTGTCAGCTATGTGCTAGGTGTCAGTGAAAAACTACGGATTACCAATTCTAGGGAACATGTTATCTGATGCTGGCATATTAAAGTAGGATTCTTATTAAATGTATATAAACAGAGCAATTAAAAAGGCAATCCACTTTGCCCATGAAATAAATTATTTCAATGACAGGAATATCAAAAACAAATTTTTAAATAGAGAACATTTTTAAAAGCATTTCTTTATGTCTTAATCCCCACAAATTAAACCATAAGATACACTGAACTTTGTCAACTAAAAAGGGAAATATCAAGACATAGGTTGTTTATGGAATGCTTTATTGTGCTGTATTTCAAGGAAAGTTTTATAATCTTTTTCCTTGTAGACTGCTCTCCCATTTCTTACCATATTTTCTTCAGACATAATTCCATTGCTTTGAATGCCAAAACTGTCTATAATGTAGAACTGGATTTTGGTCATCTCAACCATTTGAATGTTAAAAAATTATCTGGGGTGTGAGCATCTTTGGGATATACAGATATTCTTATTACAGAGTTTTGTAGACTGACGGCTGGATATCTGATTTGAAAAGCTATTTTGTAATAATGTGGCAAAATAGTAGAAAATCATCAGATTTGAATCAAATAAGCCTGGTTAAAATCCTCTATTTTTCACCCATTCATAGTTCATTTCTGTAAACAATAAAGGTCCTCCTCTGTTGTGCTCAAAATGAGGAGGGTTGGGCTAAGTCACTTTGAGGTCCAATGAGGCTTTAGTGAGTTTGTGATATTTTCATGTGTCCTGAACAAAGACTGCAGCTTTACACTATAGCAAGAGGCTTGTTTGCCCACAGTAAGGTCCACATTTACCAGAGTGCCAGGCAAGCATACTTATGAGGGCCCAATTCTTCTCTTCCTTTAAGGGAGAAAGCCAGGGTTAAGTAGTTGGGCTACTTAATTAACTATTTAGGACTTACCTACCCCTTATAATTCTGGTAAACTGCTATGATCGAATTCAGCCCCTGTGACTCCCTGATCTGACAGAATGGTGCAGTGGCAAGACCCCTAGAGTCAACTACTTTGGGTTCAAATCTTCAATTTGCCACTTATACACTTGACAATCATGCAGCGTAGGCAAGTCATTAACTGTTCTAACTACTGCTTCCCCATATAAAAATTGAAGATAATCACAACCACTCTATAGACCTAACAGAGACACCATAAGAACCGAGATGAGAGAGATTGCAAGTGAAAGCCCTTGGTAGAGTTTAAAGCTTTGCATGCATGTGAAAAAGTTACTCCTACAGGATAAGCCATAGTCAAAACAGACCACAGTCCATCCATCTCCCTCCAGTGTGAGTACAGACATAGGATCCATGAGCATGATGGTTCTTCCTGTCAAACCAAGGTCTTCCCAATAGGAAAGAAGAATCATCAGGATAATTCCCAGAACACAAAGGGTAAGATTCTAGTCCAGTTTTCCTGAGCAGTCACAATGCTCTGGATGCTGAGAGAGCCTCATGATGATAGGTGATAAATGATGCTGGTGCCTTGTGGCACCACACTCCTAACTCTAACATAACTTTTCCCCAGGTAGACATGGAAGAAGGTCATCCCCAGAGCAACCACACCACTGTGAAGGAGTTTGTATTTTTGGAACTCACTAGCTTCTGGGAGCTGGAGTTTTTCTTGTTTGTGGTCTTACTCTTTGTATATGTAACAACCGTGTTGGGCAATGTCCTCATTGTGGTCACTGTGACCTGTGAGTGCCACCTCAACACTCCCATGTACTTTCTTCTATGGAACAAATCAGTACTGGACATTGTTTTCTCATCCATCACAGTTCCCATGTTCTTGGTAGATCTTTTGTCAGAGAGAAAAAACCATCTCCTATAATGGCTGCATGGCACAGATCTTTTTCTTCCACTTTGCTGGTGGAGCAGATATTTTTTTCCTCTCTGTGATGGCCTATGATAGATACCTTGCAATTGCCAAACCCCTCCACTATGTGACCATTATGAGGAGAGAGGTATGGATGGCCTTCGTGGTGGCTTCTTGGGTAGGGGGTGGTTTGCATTCAATTGTCCAGATAATTCTTATGCTTCCACTCCCCTTTTGTGGCCCCAACTTCCTGGATGCCTTCTACTGTGATGTGCCCCAGGTGGTAAAACTGGCCTGCACAGACACTTTTGCTCTGGATCTTCTCATGATCTCTAACAATGGGCTAGTGACCTTGCTGTGGTTCCTCCTACTCCTGGGGTCCTACACCGTTATTCTGGTGATGCTGAGATCCCAATCTAGAGAGGAGCAGAACAAGGCCCTCTCCACCTGCACCTCCCACTTCCTGGTGGTGACTCTCCACTTTGTCCCTGGTGTCTACATATACTGCCGGCCCTTCGCCACACTGCCCATGGACACAATTGTATCCATCAATAACATGGTCATCACCCCCATGCTGAACTCCATGCTCTACACACTGAGGAACCAGGAGATGAAGTCAGCCATGAGGAGACTGCAGAGTGGGCTTGGGCCTTCTGAGAGCAATGAACTGGGGTGAGGGAGTCAGGCTGAGACTAGAACTTTAAGACAGATTTAGTTTTCTCAAATTTCTAACCTAAGGGCAAGAGACAGATAGCTCTTTTCTCTGTGCATCCTCATAGCCATTCAACTCTATTAGAGAGGATATAAGAACAAAAGGAAGATATGAGATTGAACAATGTGAGCTATCAGGCTGCTGGACTGGGGAGAAGTATGGGGTATAAGACTGAAATCAACATCCTAAATCCCATTTTGGTGCAATGTGTGATTCTCATGCCAGCATACTTTGCCTGTCTATAACCACTTTTAATATGGAAATAACACTACCCACAAGGTTGTCATGAGGATGAAATATGATAACTGTTATGAGAATGGTAGTTGTGAAAGTCAGCACTGTTCCTGGCACTAAGCAAGTGTTCCATCCATATTCCCTGTTAATTATCCACCTATTCCTAAACATATATACAGAATATAGATGTATTTATTTATATAACATGTTCTTTCTTGTGACTTGTCATTTCCAGTCATTTGTTAAAATCATTTATTGATTTTTTGCATTTGGAGTCTAGAAACCTAAAATATTTCACCAAGTAGTGAAAAGAAAAGGAATAACTTAAGTTGTGTTAAGCCATATATATATCTGTACATGGACAAATCTATACCTAGACCAAGAATTTCTTATTCTCAGGTACATTCTACTGATTTGCCCACTGGACTTAGTCTCAAAAAATCCTTCCCTTTCTCTCTTTTTCTATTTCACCCCCAAGGCTTTTATAAACTGGAGCAAAATTATATATAGTATTCATAGATAATTCAAGGCAAGTCACAGTAGCTCAAATAAAAGTACATAAAAAATATCTTTTCACACACTCAAGGCCCATTTTGTGTACCAGGAGAGAAAAGAAACATATCATTTTTAGGGTCATATAGGAATCACCATTGGGTCTGTGTAAGTAAGAATCCACCCCTTTTCCTGGGAAAGATTCCAAGAGAGTAGATAGAGAAATGATCAGTCTCCTCTCTCTAGGCTCAGCTCAAATTCCGTCCTTCAGCTTCCGTGGCCATTCAAAAATTCAACAAGAAGAGTAACGAAGCTCAAGAAATTGCAACACACTAAACAAATTTTTGCAAGATGTAAAATTGTAATTCATTCATATTCTGCCAAGGAGATCCCAGAAGTTGACAAAATCTGTCATCCTCTATGCATGCTATAAGACAGAGACATTGTGTTAAGACTCTGAATCATATGACACTGCTTCTCCCCCTTTTAAAATTATTGCCCCCATAAAAGGACTTCTTAGATATTTTTTTCTTGATCTTCAATCCATGAAATTTGAATACCACAGATATGGTATTATATGGTATTATAGCCTTGAAGGGCCCCAACCATTGCCATATTTATTTTTTACCCCAGAACCAGTGGTTTCCCCCTTGGGATGATATCACCTTCATTGAGAATACATGAGTATATGACATTAGATGTTTCCACAGAGCAATTTCCTCAAAACTCAGAGAATCATAGAATACATGGATGATTTATGTCCTCTGTGGCCTTTCAAGAATTTAGAAAGCAGAGAAATGTGGATGTCTTCATGTGTATGTACGTGTGTGTGGTGTGGGTGTATGCATTTGTGTGAACTTGAATGCAGTAATGACTTGGAGACTGCTTAATAAATCCCACTGGGACTCCAACACTACCAGCAAAATGTCCATTCTGTTTCCACAGTCACATCCAATAAAATTCCCTTTGCTAATTCTTGTATTAAGATTGGGCCTGAGGGACTAGTGCATGTAGTGGGGACTTTTTGTTACTGGTCAAAGAGTCATGACAATGTGGCTTTTTCCAATGTGAACACTGAAAAGAAAACACTGAAGTCTGGTATATCCAATCTCCAGAATGACTTCACCTACCTTCAAACATGATATTTCCCCAACAATGTATTCACTGAGTCCCAGAATCAGTTGATGTGAATTCATGGCTGGATGCTGAAGGATTTCGGTAAAGAATTACTGTGTGTGAGACATTGTGAGTCATACATGAACATAATGAGCACTAATAATGTAACAGGAATGTAAAATGCTGAAATAATAATTAAAAACTTTAGTGACAGAAAAATAAAGAAGTGGATGTTAAATATTGGGAAAGGGGAAGATCTTCAAAAGAGAGAGAATTCTACAGAAATAGTAAAAGAAAAGGCAACTTGTGTTTGATAGAGCAGTTGAGTTGCATATAAAGAACAGATTTTGTTCCAGCGTAGATCATCCGTGGGGTCAAGAAGCTCTTTCTAAAAACTGGGAACATCCTTAAAAGCATGCTTTTAACTCCAAATTACCACCAAAAGTGTGACAGTTCCAAAGCCAGGGCCACACCCACACATTACTGATGACTCACTGGGTCCCCCTTCCCCTTGCCCAGAGACAGCCCTGCTTGCGGACCCACTGACCCAGCACCTAAGCTTCTTGTCCAGTTGATCAAATCACACAGGTTTGTTGAACAAAAATAAGAAAGAGTTCAAAGACAAGCCATTCTTTTATTGAATAGCATTTTAAGTTTTGTAAATATCTTTATAAATAACCCTTAGTGAAAGACAGGGCAGATCTTGTTTTTACGGGAAAGGGAAAGGAGTAAAATGTATGGAGTGCCTACTATGTCCTGGGTACTTCACAAACATTATATTTACTACTTACACTACCCAATGAAGTAAGTGTTATGCTTCCTAGTTTGCAGAGGAAGAGACTGAAGGAAATTAAAGGACATGCCCATGGCAAGAAAGGAGAAAGGGGCAAGATTCTCACCTAAATATGGCCTACCCAAAAGCTCTTAACATCATCCCATACCACCTCACACTAGACAGCTCCCACACCTTACATCTGAGAATATGAGATACAGAGAAGCAAAGTGACTTTCTCAGGGTGAGAGAGCTATTTTATAGGCTGAATCCGAAGACAAATATCTGGCATCACTGAGACAAAGTCAAAGGAAGAAGCAAAATATTTTCTTAGCCCTTATTCATCATGGCCCCTCTCACTCACCCATACTCCACTACCAGCACTTATAAGTCGTGGTGTGCACTTTTTAACTATGTTTATTCATTAATTCAAAATCAGTTGTTGAACTTCTACCCTGTGTCCAGAATATGGTAAGGCTTTGACAATATTAGGATATGTGAAACACTAAGCAAACAAGATGAACTTGAGGTTTAATAGGGAAGCTACACTGAACTCAGACACAGATGTAAGAAATTGCGTGAGATAAACTCATCGGTGCTAGAAGGGAAGTCAGGGTAGGGAATGATGGAGTCACAAATGAGGGATCAGTTTGAGAGTGCCAGGAAAGATTTCACAGAGGGAGAGCCTGAACCTGAGTGTTAAAAGTTCAGTGTTTGCCAAGGCAAATGGGAGATTCTGAGAATTAGAAGGACATGGCAGGCAGAGGAAACAACAGGAGCACAGATGCAAGGCTGTGGACCAGCAAGAATTTGCATAAAATTTGAGCCCCTAAAACAGAGGATCAAAGGAATCAGGGCACCAAATAATGTCCAAGATGGAGCAAAGTCTCAAGTGCTGTAAAAAGAAGTTTAAACTATATTCTGTAGACAATAGGAACCACTGAAAAGTATCAAACAAATGAATAAAATGGTCCCATTTATGACTTATAAAGACATTTCTGGAAACAACAAAGAGGATAAATTAGAGGAAAACTAGACCAAAGGAAAGAAGACCAGTTAGGAGATGACTGTAACAATCTAAGAACAGATGCTAAGGGCTTAACTGAGGATGGAGAAGAGAGGATAGATTGAGAGAAGTGCAGAAAATAGAGTTCTTTGGAGAGTTTTTAATAAATTGGACTGGTTTCTAGCAAGGCGAGTGGCTCAGTAGCCTTTTGAATGAAACATGCTACCTGTTAGTGCATGCTGTGTAGTTGACTGTGTCCTCATGGACCAAATGAACTGGGGAAACAAGACAAGTAGTCACATTCTCCAGAGCAAATGTTAGGCAAAGTGCTATTTTGATTTATTTATCCACATAATTTCCCAAGGCACTCACCTTCCCAAGATTGTTTTTACATAGACCAAGCATGGTGCTTCCCAGCTCGGGGCTGATTTAGGGACCTTCTATCTATACAGTGGCGCTACCTGACTCAGACAGAAGCTTAGGCTGTGTATGGACTTTTTCCTCTAATGCTGAGCAGCTCAATCACCTGTATCACCATTGTAAGTCTTTCCAGAAATTACTGGAGTGATGTGGATTGGAACATGCATTGTGCTTAAAGTCAAAGTCTGACTTCACCGCTAGCTTGCTGTGTGACCTCCTACCAATCACTTAAGCCTCTCAGGAATTTATTTTTTATTTCTCCTGAATTGATCCTCAAGCAACAAAAGGTTACTTACTTCTGACTCAAATGGGCCAAATATAATGAATTGAAAAA
This sequence comes from Choloepus didactylus, assembly GCF_015220235.1. Lineage (NCBI taxonomy): Eukaryota > Metazoa > Chordata > Mammalia > Pilosa > Megalonychidae > Choloepus > Choloepus didactylus. Next base: position 17,321,926 of record NC_051312.1, read on the forward strand.
TGTCTCAGTTGGATCTGCCATTTCCTTTCCAACCATGAGAGGAAATTTCAAAGGGAGGGAGTGAGGGAGGGGACATTGCTTCCATCTTGAGCTGGTGTGAATGTACTGATTTGTACTTCATCAGAAAATATACAAATCCCAAGCTGAACAGACAGTGCTTAAATTTTATAGGAAGGTACTGTACTTCCTGCTTCTCTGTGGTAACCCTGGATTTCATGTCCTTTATGTATATATGCATGCCTGGACCTTAACTGTCTTGAGGAACAGAGCTGTCTCCATCACCATCATTCTCATCTTTATGTTAAATCCCATGATTTATCCACAACCCCTGAGTATTCATGGAATGACATTTTAGAAAGTAAAGGTAAAACTTGTGATTTCTTAAAGATAGTAGAAGGAAGGGCAATAGTCTGAAATAACCTCAGAGCACTGGCAGAAAAATTTATTGCACTTAGGTGTGCAGCAGCTTTCAAAATTATACAATGGTATTGAAATTGATTCCTATCATGTTGTTACTGAAAGGCATCTGAGCATTTATTTAGCCCAATAGAAACAAAGTGGAACATAAATAAAATCAGACCTTCCCTGCACACTGGAGAGGGCAGTAGGAAGGCCATCTCCACATGCACTCCCATATCACTGTGCCCTACATCTATGTTTATTCTCAGCCCTCCACTGCCCTCCCAATGGGCAGAGCTGTCTCCATCACGTTCACTGTCATCATCCCTGTCCTGAACTCCATGGTCTACACCCTGTGGAACCAGGAGATGAAGTCATTTATGAGGAGACTGAGGAGAAGTCTCATGGTTTCTGAAAGAGAATATTCTCATTATTGATTGTGGAGCAAGGTGCAGTGTATATTTGAATTATTTTCTTAAAATATTATCTGTCACATATTGGGACCCATCCATGCACAGAAATTTAGCTACAGCAGGATGGCAGAGGCACAAAGGGTCAACAGCCTGGAATGCTGGTTGGGAATGAACACCAGCAGGAAGCCAAGTAGCAAGAACATAGTCCTTGAAGAGGACAGCAACTGACAGCAAGCAGTGCACAAAGGTGAAATGTAACAGGAGTTTTTGAATGTCCAAGCAGTAGGATGAAAGAGCTGTGATTTCTAGTCATGTGATAGGCAACAAACTAGCAGAGCTCCAGCAGCAAGATCCCAGTTCAACAAAAGTTATCCTATGACTATTTACTGGGCATGTAATGTGTCCCAGCCCCTGTTGGAAGGCATTCTTCTCTATAATTTCTGCCTGGTCAGTGATTTTGGACCTTCTATTTAATCAACTCACTTATAAAATACACAGTCACAAACCCTACTACCATTCAATATATTCAAAGAGACTTAGGTTGTAAGGATTTCTTATTGCCTCTCACTCCCTATGACTTTGTCAGAACTGATTGTAACCTGGAACTTATACAGCATGATTCTGTAAAGTCCCAGTATATAACTTCAGAAATGGTAAGAATGTGGAACTACCTGTTCATATCACTGCCACTTATTTTCAACTAAGTGCAAAAAGAAAATGTGATATCCAGTCTGTTCTGGTTTGTTAATGTCACCATTATGCAAAATACCAGAAATGGTTTGGCTTTTATAAAGGGGGTTTATTTGGTTACAAAGTTACAGTCTGAAGGCCATGAAAATGTCCCAATGAAGGCATTAACACAAGTATACCTTCACTGAAGGAAAGCCAGTGGAATCGGGAAAACCTCTGTTAGTTGGGAAGGCATGTGGCTGGCATCTGCTGATCCCAGGCTGTGTTCCAGCTCCACTCAGATCCTGTGCATTCTTCAAAGTGTCTCTCTTGGCTGCAGATGCACTGAGTTCCTTCTGTTTGTCATCTCTTTTATATGGCTCCAGTGATTTAATTAAGACCCATGCTGAATGGGCGGGATAACACCTCCATGGAAATTATCCAATCAAAGGTCTTGCCCACAGTTGATTGAGTCACATCTCCATGGAAACACCCAATCAATAGGTTCCAATCTAATCAACACTAATGCATCTGCTCCAACAAGATTGCATTAAAGAACATGGCATTTTGGGGGACGTAATACATCCAAATCAGCACAGAGTCCAATAAACACTTATTTTTCTTATGTGCACTTCTTTGCCCTTTCTCTCACCATATTGTATTAAAATATTCCACAAAAACTTTAAATTAGTAGATCTAATTCTACTTAATATTCTCAATATCTAGACTAGTGCTAAGTAAATATCTAGACTATCTAGAATAGTTCTAAGTAAATATCTGCTGAATTTCTGAATGGAAAGAAATGAAAGCTTGTAGAAAGTTGATACCAAATTCCAGTTAATCTTCATTTTTAGTATTTAAACTGAATTAACTTCTTAAACAGATACTTCCTTGTGGAAGCCAAAGGTAATGGAAATGACTAAACCAGAGCTTACTCAAGGCCTTAGTATCCATGTTGGTCTCCTTATGAGGTCACCAAAACATATGTTGGAACCCAAACAACATCCTATTGCATCTACACAATAGAATGGAAACATCGCAGGGTAAATGAATGCATATTCAGAAACCCATTCATTCAGAGTTCCAATCAGTGTGTGTTCTGTGCTCTTCCAGTACCTGGGATACTTGAACCAAACATAACCACAAAGAAGAGGGTGGGACTTATTTACTCTCTCTTTCTCCTGGATCCTGTAACCTAGTAAGCCTGAGGGAAGAGAAAAGAGAAGGGGTTCACTGAAATATAACTAAAGGCTGGGAATAATAATACAGGACCACATTCTCTTACTTTTGGAATTCAGAATGTCTTAGATTTAAAAAAATAATATAGGGCATGTACTATATATTACATCATTTCTCCCATGGGGAGTAACTCTTACTCAAAGACTTTAATATCTCTTGTAGGGAAATATGTGAATATTCCCTCTAAAAACAATAATTTAAAACTAAGCATAACTTCACATTAATTCAGATCAGATTTTTTAACAAAAATTATTAAGGGGAGGACAAATTTTACTTCCAAATGTGTTTTTTAAAATCTCAGCATTCAGTTTTTGGGGATTTCAGAATGACTGGCAATAAGAAGGGATTGTGGTGGGCAGAAGGATTGATCTTAAAGATGCACATCTCCTAATCCCCAGAACCTGTGAATATGCTATTCCACTGTGTTTTAGTTTCACAGAGGCTAAAACAAATACAATGCAATGGGTTGGCTAACTAAACAAATGTATTGGCTCACCATTTCAGAGGTTAGAAGGCTTGCTTCCTCCAAGGGTCATTATCTTCTGGCTGGTTGGCAACCTTTGGGGTATCTTGGCTTCTCTATCACATGGCCACACACATGGTGGAATCTTCTTTCTCTTCCTGGGTTTGTTGACTTCCAGCTTCTGGCTTGTTTCTCTGCAGCCTTCTCTACAACGCCTCCATTAATAGGATGCAAGACCTATACTGATTCAGTTGAGCCACACCTTAACTGAAGTTACCTCATCAAAAAGTCCTATTTGCAATGGGTTCACACCCACAGGAATGGATTAAGATTAAGAAATGTTTTTGTGGCAAACATAATTCCAAGCCACCATACATAGCAAAAGGGAATTAAGGTTGTAATTGGAATTAATGTGCTAATCAGCTGACCTTATTATTATCTGGATAAATTGAATGTAATCACAAGCATCCTTAAAAATGGAGGAGAGACACAGAAGTGGAGTTCAAAGGATGCAACTTTAGAAGTACTTGACTTGATGGCTTTGGAGATGGAAGTGGGCCATAAATCAAGTAATGCTGACAACCTCCAGAAGAATAAAAAAGCAAGGAAACAAATTTTACCCAAGAGTCTTCAGAAAGGAATGCAACCCTGCCAACACCTTGATTTTAGCCCAATGAGATCTGCAGCTGACTTATGACTTATGGAACTATAAAATAATTTTGTTACTTTAAGCTGATAAATTGTGATAATTTATTACAACAGCAATGTGAAACTAATGCAAGGGTGATGCTTCAGTTGGAGATGAAGAGTCTATAGAAGCCAAAGAGGGAAAGGAAAAGAAAGGTAAATGCTAGAAGAAGGGACGAGAGGTGAGGAGACCATTTCTTCCAACCAAGGGAGTGTGGCCACTTGCTTCTCCCTAGGACCTGGGAATGAGAACTACACATAGGCACAAATCTTGAGTGTACATGGACTTGGCTATAGAAGCCAGTTACAACTGTCACCACTTTAGGACTAGGACATAGCACTTGAATCTGAAGTAAAGGTTCTAATAGAACACCTTCTGAAATTCTATGTGTAATTGATTAATCAACAATAAAACCATTTGATACCAAATAAATTGCTCTCACATTTTATGAAAACAGACACAGAAATGGAGTTTCAAGTATTTTGTATAGCAACCACACTTAACATATTTGAAGATGCCATCTGCTATGCAATGTTTAAGTTCGTGGGCCAAGGGCTAGATTATGGTATCCAGTTGCTTCCTCAAGTATGCATTGGCCTGACTGTTGCCGTGACAGTATTTAAGTCATTTGTTAATTGACTGCAATTACAGCTGATTACATCTACAATCAATACAGGAAATTGCCTTCAGAAATGAGAAAAGTTTTATCCAAACACCAGAAGGTCTTAAAGCAAGAATTTCAGCATTCAGAAAGAATACTTTCCATCTCTCCACCAGCCAGCAAGCTTCTCCTTAACCAGAGTTCCCAAATTCTGGCCCACGTTTCAGAATAAGGAACTGCCAATCCCTGCAGTCAAGCAGCCAATTCTACAATAAATCTCATAATATTTGCACGTATATACTTTCACTTCTATTTCTCTGGAGCACCTTGACTAATACACACTGTAAGATGCATGTGACACTTTAATAACATCTATAACATCTATGTAGTGAAGCATGAAACACTAGCATGCTACATGTACACATTCAGGGATATCTGAATTTTCAGGGATTATATCAAGGCAAGAAGAAAGGTAGGAGGTTTCAGGAATTTAACTTAATCTGTAATATTTTTATTTTTAATTTCTATTTCATGAATAGAGAAAATTGAATAATGCCTTTAAAAATAATACATGTTATTTTACTCAGGGGGTCTATGCTACCCTCCTTCAGGCTGATCTGAGCATCATCTCTTTGTCAGACCATGGCAAGCCTCTACTCTCCAATGTCGTTCTGTGTCACTCAGCAGAAAACACGTTACACTAATCTAATAGTTCTGCATGATTGGAGCCCTGTTACCTCCCCACCCTCTTATTCTGTGTTCTCCCTCTCACAAATTCCACCTTTGTACCTACAGTCCCCTCCTCAAGTACACAGGCCTTTCTTCACTAACCTTTTGGAAATTTTAATCCCCTGCTAAGACACTTTCTATCCCTTCTTGTTTCATTTTTCTCTGTAGTGTTTCTTCCAACTAAAATACTCTCCATATTTTACTTATTTTGTTAATTGTCTGTATTCTCCCACTAGGATGTAAGCTCCATGGGGGCAAGAATACTTGCCCGGTTCACTGTCACATTCCCAGTGACTAGAGGAGTATCTAGTACAGAGTAGGTACTCAATAAGTATTTGCTGCATGGATACTGGGGTTATTCTTTTGTAATTTTTAATGTTTGAAATACTTTAAAGATGCTGGAGATCCTATAACAGGACTGATTTCTCTTCTTAGGTGATTGCCATTTCCTGTTTTCCATTCATATATTTATTCTTGTACTGATTTTATTTTATTTTTGAAATTCCTTTCTCAAATATACAACAAGTCCATGAGAGATTCAGGTTTTTTTTGAGTAAATGATATTGCACACCTTCAGTGCTATCAACTCTTCTCAATCCCTTCATCTGTTCAACATGTCTGTTGAGAGCCTGTATACTTGAAGCTTAATTCAAATGTAAGACTCTTTTTGGCAAAGCAAATACTTGTCCCTTCTGTGTTCTTCTGTAGTTTTACTCTTCTCTTCATACTGGCTGCTTCTAATTTAAATAAATACACAATAAGTGAGACAGAAAGCAATAATCCATTCAGTCTGGATCTCTGTGACCAGATTTCACAGCCCTAGAAATAACAAAAATTAAGAATTCCCATTTCAACTCCCAGGACATTGATCCATACTATTCCTATACTGCAGACTAATACATTGAGTTGGTTTTATGAAAGCAATTATGTGGACAATTCTACCAACTTATCTCTATATTGCTATATAGAAACAGCTTTCTCTAGCTCTTACCAAAGTAAGAGATATCATAGAGTAGAATGATAAGAAACAATCAACAAGTGTGTACACATAACTATAATCTATGACATGTTTCTATACATATTAGTGCCTACAGCAGCTTCAGGGAGCCATAACCATCCTCTGCATGACAAGAAAGTGAAGAGTAATGAAATGAAGATGTTTGGGGTCCGGTTTTTTTTTTCCAATTTAATAAATTTTATTTTGAAATAACTTCAGTCTTACAGAAACAGTTGCAAAAACAGTACAAACCCCATAAGTAGAACTCCATTGGGGTCCAGTTCTTTTTTCTAGCTTCTTAACAGTGCAATTCATGTGACCCATTAAAATAAATAGTGTACTGTCAAACTGTGAAAATAAACCTTTAAATTCTTCAGCCACATTATTTGGCATGTTTAAACAGAAACCTGATTGAGATGAGGATAAGGGAGTTTATTTTTCCCTCCTGCAATTAAATAACCTGGATAAATTCCAAAATGTGTCTTTTTTTCCATAGTGAGTATTTGTATGTTTACACATTCACATATGTAGTAACAACATTTTAATAACTCCCATTGAAACTCTATCACCACCATTAGAATTAGCCACTTAATTTCTACTTAGTGATCATCAGTATGGTTTATGGCATATAAATATGAAATCCATCACTGGAATGATACAGTCCAACTTCATTATTGTAATTACTTCTAGGCAATGGGAAAAGACAGAATAGGAAGTGTTAGAACTTTAGCTGAATCTGTTACATTTTTACTTCTTTTTCAGAAAATAAAGAATTTACTTTTCACATATGCCTGAAATTTTTCAAAGTAATAGTTGAGAAAAATTTAAATGGAAAACAAAGGATTTCTACTTCCATCCATGAGGTATTCTTCTGTCCATCTGTCCATAATGAACATTCTGGTAATGGACTTTCTTTCTCACCAGAAAAAACTAGAAAATTGGACAAAGTGTATGAAACTGCATCAACCAGACAAAAGACAACCAGCAGTGCAGGCCTGTGATACAAGAAAGAAGAGAAACAACACGAGCTTTACAATATCTCTGGCTTCTTCTGATTGGCACTTTCCAGGGTTCAGTGGAGAGAAAAGTAGTCCAAGCAGAGCACAGTAGTCTCCCTCAAAGGAGAAAGAGCTCAGAGTTTGGAGAAGCTGAATCTCTTAGAATTCATGGATCAGAGTACCAGATACTAGGGATTAATGCAGAGAAAGAGCTCTATAAATCTACAGAGAGCTCCTTTCGAGTCTTTAGCTGATTATTAAGCTGTGCATACATAGGGAGAAACATCAGGCTGGTCAAACAACAACCACTGGAAGCTGTAAAATTTTAAAATTCTTAAAGCTCACACAGGGCTGGGAGGTATTCAGGTACTCAGAAGAGAGAGTGGATAGACCTCACTGAATACACAAGTCATTCACCTTGTTCAGAGATGGCAGAAGAGTCAGGCCACAGTAATAGAGCTAATGTACACTTAGAGTAGATGCTACAACAAGATCTGCCACATCAAATCTTTAAAGCAAGCCACAAAGCATCATAATTATCCTCAAATAAGTTAATTTCCAGGGAAAAAATTAAATACTTTTTAAAGGACGACCTCAAAATCAAAACATTCAGCACATTAATATTGGCCATGTTCAGTATCTGACCAAAAACAGCCAAATAGGTGAGGAAGCATGAAATGTGAATTTTTAACAAGGAGAAAAATCAATTAATAGAAAGAGACCCAGAAATAAGACATATGATAGAGTATCAGACAAAGATATTAAAACAGCTATAATAAATATACTCAAGGATTTAAACAGAAACAATTAAAAGAGTAAAGAAATGGAAGAAAACATAAATAATAAAAAGAAATTCTAGGGCTGAAAAATAAAATATCTGAATAAAAAAATTCACTGGATGCAAATAACTGAAGATTATATAGTAAACAATAAAAAAGAATCACTGAGCTTGAAGACCCAGCAAGAGAAAATATCCAAAATGAAGTCCACAGAGGAAAAAAAAAGACTGCCAAACAAGAAAAAAGAAAGAGCCTCAGTGATTTACAGGACAATATTAATGAGTCTACCAAACACAGACTTGAAATATCCCAGAAAAGGCAGAGAACAGAAAAACAATTTAAAGAAATAATGGGGAGAATTTTTTCCAAATTTGAGGAGAACAATAAACCCATTAAAATAAAAAATAAAAAATAAAAAGCCAGACAAACACAAAGAAAACCACATTAAAGCATATAATAATCAAAAAATTGAAAACAAATGATAAAGAAAAATCTTAAAATGAACAGAAGGGTAAAAAGTAGCCCATAACTTAAAATAATAATAGCCATTAACTTCTCCTTGGAAGCAATTAATTACAAAAGACAATGGAATATATCTTGAAAGTACTGAAAGACAAAAAGTCAAATCTAAAATTCCAGATTTGAAACAAAATTTTCAACAATAGTGAAATACATTCATTTTCATTAAAGCTAAAAGAATGTGATACCAGCAAACCTGCACTCAAGAAATATCATGTGAAGTTCTTCAGACTAAAATAATGTGATATCGGATAGAAACTCAGAAATATACAAAGAAATGGCAAAGCCTGGAAAGGTCAAATATATGAATATAGTATTATTTTTTTGGTTTCAATTTCATGAAATGAAATTGAATGTTGAAAGTAAAAATAATTACAATTGAAAGTGAAAGGATGGAAAAAAATATTCCATGCAAGCTACAGCCAATAGAAAGCAGGAATAGCACTATTAATCTCAGATAAAATAGACTTTCAATGCAAGGATATCATATGAGATAAAGAAGAGCACTATATACTAATAAAAGGAACAATTCAACAAGAAGAAATAGCAATCATAAATGTCTATGCACCCAGTCAAGATGCCCCAAAATATATGAGACAAACATTGGCAAAACTGAAGGAAACAATAGATGTTTCTACAATAATTGTGAGAGACTCAATTCACTACTCTCTTCTATAGATAATTCAATCAAACACGGGACCAATAAGGGAACTGAAAAACTAAACAATGTTCTAAATGAATTTGAGTTAACAAACATACATAGAACATTACATGCCAAATCACCAGGATACACATTCCTCTCTAGTGCTCATCGAACTTTCTCTGAAAACAATCACATGAAATTCCTAGGCCACATATGCATGGGCAGGACAAGACATGTGTGCAACAAAGAACCACAGGGAAAGACCCCATGCTTTGGCCAAGAGGTATTCTCCAAATGCATTGTATGACTAAGCTCTGAATGAGAGCACACAGGTACAATGAGGCCACCACATTGTGAATGTGATAAAAACTTAAGGAACAGATGCCTCAGGGTCTAATTTCCATTGATAACACATTAAAATATCAAAATGTCCAGGTTTCAACAAAATATTGCTAATATATAAAGAAACAGGAAGCAATGGCCCATGCAAAAGGAAAGATTAAAGCATTAGATACCATCAACAGGGAGAAACAGACCTGGGTTATACAAAAAGAAGGCTTTTTAAAAATGATTCTAAATATGTTCAAAGAGCTAATGTAAAAGAAGGACAAAGAACTATTGTAAACTAGGAAAACTAGAGAGGAACACAGAGGGAATATAAATAGAGAGATAGAGATTATGAAAAGGAACCAAACAGAGCTGAAGACAACAGTAATAGAAATAAAAAAAAATATTCTTCAGATGGATTTAACAACAGTCTGGGCTGGAAGAAGAGAAAATCAGTGAACTTGAAGATAAGACAATTGAAATAATTCAGTCTGAGGAGGAAAAAGAAGAAAAAATGAAGAAAAATGAACACAGCCTTAGGTACTGTCTGATACCATCAAACATGACTAATATAGGCGTTGTGGGAGTCCCAAAAGGAGAAGAAAGAAAGAAAGGGGCAGAAAGAATATGTAGAGAAATAATGGCTGAAAAACTCCCAAAGTTAATGAAAGACGTGAATATACACATCCAAGACACTCAACAGACTCCAAACAGGATAAACCCAAATAGACCCACACTGCTACATATTACAATCAAACTGTCACATGCCAAATGTAAAGACAGAAATCTGAAAGCCACAAGAGAGAAGTAATGTGTCACATATAAGGGAGTCTAAGTAAGATTAAATGCTAATATCTCATCAGAAATCATGGAGGAAAGAAGGCAATTGGGTGATATATCTAAAGAGCTAAAAGGAAAAAAAAATGCCTACCAAGAATTCTATATCCAGCACAACTCTCTTTCAAAAATGAGGGAGTTTTTCACTACTAGATCAGCCCTACAAGAGATGCTAAAGGGAGTCCTGAAGATTGAAAGAAAAGGACATGAAACAATTGACCAAAGCTAAATGAAGAAATAAAGATCTCTAGTAAAGATAATGACGTGTAAAAATAAACACCAGTACTATTATACTTTTGGTTTTTAACTCCACTTTTTACTTCCTATAGGATCTGAAAGGCAAATCCATAAAATGCAGTGATAAATCAGTGGTTTTTTACTCATAATGTACAAATATAAAATTTATGACAAGAACTACATAAAGATGGGGAGATGGAAGGATAAAGGAAAACAGTTTGTGTCTATTATTGAAGTTAAGTAGGTATCAGATGAAAAAAGACTGTTACAGCTCTAGGGTATTAAATTTAAGCCCCAGTGCATCCACAAAGGAAATAACAGAGAATATGTGAATGCACAGAGACAGAAAGTAGAACATAGTTTATCAGAGGTGGGGGGCAGTGGTGATGGGCAGTTAATGCCTAATGGGTGTAGGGTTTCTGTTTGTGTAAAGGGAAAGTTCTATTAATGAATGGTGGTGAGGCCACCATATTGTGAATGTGATTAATCCCACCTAATGATATGTTTAGGAAGGGTCGGGATGAGGAAGTTTATGTTGTATTTTTGCTTTCTAAGTGTGAAAATAAAACAATTAAAGAGACAATGACAATCAAAGACAATATGTGATCCTAGATGACATCTAAGAATAAAGGAGGAAAGGCTCAAAAGGACATTATTACTCTGAACAAAGATGAGTGTATGTTGGAAGAGGAAGACTAAGGCATTTATGACAGCAGAAAGAAAGATAGAAGGTAAAGACTGGGATTGTAAAATTCAGCCAAACCTAGAGAGGTCAATTTTGTTGATTAAATACACAAATATAAGAAAGTTTTTACATGAACAAATGAATGTCAGTATTGCAAGGTGTTGAAAATTGAACAGTGTGGGGAAAAATACAATCAATGCAAACTAGAGTCTATAGTTGTCAGTAACATTATAATATGCATCCATTAATTGTAGCAAAGGCAACATACAAAAGCTAAATGTCTATAAGAGAGGGATATAAGGTAGTGGTATGGGATTCTTACTGTTGTTATTCTTTGACCTTGTCAGTATATTTTATTTTATTTTGATTTTCCTTCTGTCTTTTATGACTTTATTCTTCATTTTGTTTCTTCCTCTTCCTCTTTCTTTGCAGAAGAAATAGAAATATCCTCATATAGATTTTGGTGGTGAATGTATAATTATGTGATTATAACAGGAATCACTGATTGTTTGCTTAGGCTGAATTGTATGATGTGTGAATAAAACTTTAAAAAATAGAGGGATACAAGTGCTGAAGAAAATGTGGAGTCTCGGATGTACCTATTCCCTGTTAGCAGGGAAGTAGAATGATGCATCCCATCTGGAGGGCAGTGTGATTGTTCCACAGGCAGCTAAGTGTGAGGTTGCCATATGTTCCTGCAACCTGTTATTGGGTCTATTGTTGGAAGAACTGAGAGCAGGGACACAAATGGACATTTGAACACTGGTGTTTATGGAAGCCATATTCATGATTTGGAATGGGTGGATGTGACCTAAGACTACACCAACTGATAAACAGAATGGTGAACTGTGGTGTATAAATACAATGGAATACCAAGCAGGGCAAGAGAAATGAAGTTATGAGGTACACAGCTAGGTCAATGGACTCTGAGGACAGTGTGTGGAATGAAATAAGCCAGAATCAAAAAGACAAACTTAATGCCTCACTAATATGGACTAACTATGTAATGTGCAAACTCTGAGAACTGAATCTGAGAGTATGGGTGATCAGGGAAAGGCTTATGGTAAAGGTTTCTGGATTGAAAGCTCTTAGAGAAGTCACAGCTATTCATGAGCTGTGATTATCTCTGAATTCTGAGATGCTGAGCTATTTGAGTATAACCTGCTTGGTCCCTGTTTGGGTATCTGTGTGACCCCTGAAACTCAGAACCAGAGTTCAGCAGCTATGAATGTCAGCATCACCCCATACAGCAAATGTTAAAGAAGCTGAAAAAGGGATCAGTCTTCAAATAGAGATATCAACAAAATAGACTTGATTAGAACTAAGGTAAACCAAACTAAAGGGAAAAGGATGATATTGACTGTGTTTTAAAACAGAGAGAGGGAGAGAAATAGGAAATGTAGCAAAATGTTGGTATCGGTGGATTTGGATATCTGGGGTGTGGAGGTATGTTGGAGTTTTCTGTATGGAGTTTGTATTATATTTACAAACATCCTATAAGTGTACATTATTTCAAAATACTTTAAGGAAAAAAAGAATTATGTTTGTCACATGCAGGGTCCTCTCCCATACTGTTTTTATTTCTGTAGAGATAAAAAGAAGAATTTGGCCTACTGAAACAACAATGTAAATGCAAGTAAATCCAAATCCATCATCTCCCAGGAACAGTGAAAGTGGGTTCCATATAATATCAAACCATTAATAAATTGAGTTAATATAAAATTACTACAATAATTGTGTGGATGGATTTACTAATTTATATTTATCTAGCTGTCTCCAAATTGAGAGAATCCCTATGAGCATCATATAAGAAAAGCGGAATATTGTGCATTTCCCCAACATCTAAGCCACGTTTCTGTAAATTTGGATATTCATAGCCACATCATGGGGCCACAATCATTCTGTGTTTAATTAGAAACCGAACAGTTAGCAACTGGCTTGAGGTCCAGTTTTTTTCTAGATTTTGGCAATTTAATTGAAAGTCCCCATGTATGTGATGTCCTCTGAGCCTTGCAAGCTGTGGAAACTTGAAGTGCCTTGGGCAGAGCTTCTGGCATGCTTTAACTAAGTTCTGATTGAGCTGTGGTTAGGGGATTAATTTCCTCTAATGCTGCTAAATAATTTGGACATCAACCAAAATGTGTTCATATGTATGTTCATGTACCCATATGCATGTCTTGGTAACTTTTTAATAACTCCCACTGAAACTCCTCCACCAAGAATAGAGTCAGCCACTTGACTTCCACTTCTTTGTCCAATAATATTCCCTTTGGAATTCTTATATTGGGCCTAAGGCTAAGGGATTTGTAAATGAGACAAGGACACAGTAGAATAAACTCAAATATGTGATTTTGAGTCTGCCCTTTCTCTCCTGAAAGTGGAGCATACACATTAAAATATTTAATCCTACAGAGTTTAACTCTCAAAACCAAAATTTTTCCAGAACTAATGTCAGCTGTGTTCCATGACACACAGAACCCTATGAGGTAAATTTTTACTTGGAGTTTGAGGATCAAAGAAACTACGTAGAGACTTTAACTACTAGCTAAAGTTAAAACTTATGGTTAGTGAAATGAGTTATTGTGAAATATTATTGATTATGCATAAATAATTTGGCTTTAAATATTTTACAGATATATTAAATGCTTCAGAACTAAGATCATCTCAGTGACAGAAGTCACAAAGGTGGGTGTTAAATATGAGGAAGAGCAATAATTTTTTAAGACAGAGGCCAAAATGTGGTCCATTCAGTGTGAGCAAAGATGTATATTTGCTGTGACCCTTTGAGTTGCTCATTGATGAGGCTGCCTCAGACTAGGATTGATGCTGACTGGGATTCCAGAAGCCCTTTCTGCCAAATGGTCATCTTTAGACAAACCATTCCAAATCCTCTTGTGACATTAGACTATTGGAATCTGTAAAGAAGATTCAATTTGAAAGTTAAAACGAAAACACTGATTTTTTTAATCTCACTTCCATAACTTCCATTTTATACATTTTCCCTTCACGAAACATAGATTCATGCTATATTCCAAATGAAAAACAGGGACAATTAGTACTTATCCAAAGGGTTGTATGAGGATTAAATAAATCAACTTTTTATACCATTTCACATATAGTAAGCACTCAAAAATAGTAGCTTTTCTTATGGCTGGAAATAATCATATCTCCTTTCCCACCCAAGTCTGTCTGTCTTCTCTCATGCTATATCTCACTTTTTATTAGGTATTGTTACAGCCATTGATTGACACAAACCATTCTCCTCTGTCTACTGTAAACACTTTGGCAGTGCAGTCAAATTTCTCCATATACATTTGAAGATGTGCAACGTGTTCACTCACTACATAGAAGGTGGCACAAGCAATAATAATGAAATTTTCTTGGAATTATCAATAGCAGTTTACAAAATACAAGCATTATTCTAATGACACCAATGCCTCTACCTGCTATGTGATTCTGCTACCCTCTTAGCTGTGACCCAAAGAGGAAAAGAGGCAGACAAAACCTTCCCAAACTAGTTAGTACCAGATGGAGCTCTTCTGTGCTCCGCCAGCAGTTTGTGTTAGCAGTGTAACCCATGTGTGTCTCATGCATTTCCACATTTGTCTTTTCCATTAATTAGTTTGAAAATTGCTCTAGAGTGAGGATTTTTTCATCCTCATGTATACAGAATTAGCAGTAGCAGAATCCCAAGCACACTAAAAGGTTATCAAAATGTGTGTTGAAGGACTAAAGGACTCATTGACTAAATGAATATCTTCCCTCTTGCCCTCCTAATAAAGGCAATGTGGGAAATGTCATTGACTCTAATTTAGGGAGTTAGGTTCCACTTTATTAGCATCAATTTCTGCTACACAATCTTTTTGAGGATGGCACAGAATATGTGAAATTAGATCAAATATATGTTAATTCAAACTTATTTTTGAATTTTATTATTTTTAAAATGAAGAGCTGTTCTGAGACTGTTTTTCTGTCAACTTTACACAAAAATTAATTTAAAAAAAGAATTCTAATCAATCAAAGGCTTAATTGATGAATGGGTATCATAAAGGACAGAACATAGGCTTTAAAACTAAACAGAATCATATCTGAAGTTCAGCTCCACCACTTACTACTTTTATGAGTTTCGAAAAATTAGAGATAAACAACCAAGTGCTTTCATGTGACATAGGTTGAGACAAAAGAACAAAAAAAAAAAAAAAAAAGATTCAATGGATCTGAAAAACTATACCAGGATAAAAGAATTTATTTTCCTTGGCCTAACCCAGAATCAAGAACTGAGCTTGATCTTATTTCTTTCCTTACTTTTGGTGTATGTGACAACTCTTCTGGAAAACCTCCTCATCATGGTCTCAGTGACTTGTGAGTCTCGCCTTCACACTCCCACGTATATTTTGCTCCGCAATTTATCTATTGCCGATATCTGCTTTTCCTCCATCACAGCTCCCAGGGTTCTGGTAGACCTTCTATCAGACAGAAAGGCTGTCTCCTTCAATGGTTGCTTCACCCAGATATTTTTCTTTCACCTTATTGGTGGAGTGGATGTGTCTTCTTTGTCAGTGATGGCACTGGATCGTTATATAGCCATCTCCAAGCCCCTGCACTACATGACCATCATGAGTAGGGGGCGATGCACTGCACTCATTGTGGCCTCGTGGGCGGGGGGCTTCATCCACTCCATCGTGCAAATTTCCCTGTTGCTCCCACTCCCTTTTTGTGGCCACAATGTTCTTAACACTTTCTACTGTGATGTCCCCCAGGTCCTCAAACTTGCCTGCACAGACACCTTTGCACTTGAGCTCCTGATGATTTCCAATAATGGACTGCTCACCACACTGTGGTTTCTCTTCCTTCTGGTGTCTTACATGGTCATCTTGTTGTTACTAAGGTCTCAGGCTGGAGAGGGCAGGAGGAAGGCCATCTCCACCTGCACCTCCCACATCACTGTGGTGACCCTGCATTTTGTGCCCTGCATCTATGTCTATGCCAGGCCCTTCACTGCCCTCCCCACAGATAAGGCCATCTCTGTCACCTTCACTGTCATCTCCCCTCTGCTCAACCCCTTAATCTACACCCTGAGGAACCATGAGATGAAGTCAGCCATGAGGACACTCAGGAAAAAGCTAAGACCTTCTGACAGGGGATAGACCAGTAATTCCCTCCTCTTCATCACCTATGGGCCAATTTGTGCTCTTTTCCCCCTATCAACTCCAAGATTTGAAAATGTTTGTCCATTAAACAAGTTCTATTTAATAAGTGATTTCTAATTTTTTTTTTCTATTTCTACTAACAAGGTAAACATTACTTTGAAGAGTTTGATCAGCTTGCAACTAATGGGAATGAGTTTAAAATATGTGTTTCATTGTCCAGAAGAAAAGAGAGAAATAAAACTGTTAGCAGGTGAAGTGCATATTGTTTTTGCAGGAGAGACTTGCATGACATATAGGAAGCTGAATCAAAATACACTCAGACATTCCCACCACATTCCAGCATTGTTACCAGGAAGGGAGCTGAGACAGGTATTAAAACATAACGGAGCTTGGGCATCGGAATCCTATAAGCACTTTCATGAAGTACACACATCCTAATGAAGTAAGCACATCCAAATTAAGTTCCTCCTTCTACTCTATAGGATGAATAAAGGGAGATTTTGTTATCTTAAGACCACACACCAGAGTTTCAGAGCATGTGCCTTAGAGTTAGCAGAGCTTGATTTAGGAGTTAGATTTGGACCTCATCACTTGTAAGTTCTGTGACCATGGGCAAGATCCTAATCCTGGACTTAATGAACTCCAGGCTTGCTGGCCGCCCCTCCAACACATTCCCTCAGCACCCTATGCTTGCTTTATCATAGCACTCAGAACTCTGTTTTGAATTTCCTGTTCTCCTTCTTTCCCTGTCCCCCAAGAAAGATTATACTTTATTTGTTGTTTTATCCTCAGCACCTTGCAAATCCAGTGGAATATAGCAAACACTGTACTGAAAAATTGTTCAATTAAAAAATCAAATGAATGAAAATTGCCTCTCATTCATTTCTGGTCCTCAAAATATTGAAGAATATTATATATTAACAAAAATGATTTATTTTTATTCTCTGAGGTCATGACTCCATACAAATGAAAAGAAAAACTTACGAATCTGCTTCAGACAATGCATTCACAAAAAGTGTTTTGTATTCAAAAGGTGTTTATATTCAAAAAGTTTGGAATAAAGTTTAACTTTTTTAATATATCATTTGGGTCAATTGGGTCTTTATTTGTTTGCTTATTATGCTAATTACAACTGCTGGAAGGTTTGCGCTTTGTTTCTTTTTTTCTCATTTCCCAAGGTAGACTCTAGATCTTAAAATTGTTAAAACTAGAAAAATGTTCATGTATGGGATCAAATCTCAGTTCATATCACAGAGCAAAGGTCCTGTTGTGGGGGTGTGCCCAGAACATCCAAGGAACAGAACAGAGGACATTGAAACCAGATGAGAGGAAGCAAGGTAGAGAGAGATAGTAGTTGAAGTGAAAGAAATAATGGACCACGTCTTTAGAACCTTGTAGGACATTGCAAAGATTTTGATTTTCACATTGTGTGAGATAGGTTGCATTGAGAGGATTTTGAACTGAAAAAAATAATACGGGCTTTAAAACAATTGAGGGGACTACTGTTATAAATAAGGACAAAAGCAGGGAGACCACTTTGGAAACTGCTGCCATAATTAAGGCAAAAGATAATGAAGACATGACATAGGGTAGTAATGGTGCAGGTGGTGAGAAGATTGAAAAACTTTGAAAGTAGATCAAGTGGGATTTGCTGATGCAGCCAATGTGGGGTTTCTGACTACATGTGTATCTGTGATAACTCCATCATCCTGCTTGGTCATCAGCCCACAGAGAACTCCTTAACTCCTAAGTGACCCCTGCAGGTCCAATGCCTCCCACTAATACTTTGTGGCACATGTCAGGACATAGTAATCACCCTGCACACGTGAAACTACCTAAGGGTGCAATTACCTATTCACATGAATCAAGGAACTAGGAGCAGGATGCAGGACCTCTCTCTCCAGGACTCTCCAGAGTCCATACTTCCACGGATATGGAGGAAGGATAGCATGTAAGGACTCTGAGGCTCAGCCTGTCTGGGTACAAATCCCAACTCTACCACCTATGAGATATTTGACCTCAGTCAAGTGTCTTAATTTCTCTATGCACAAGTCTCTTCACCTGCAAACAGCAATGATAATAATTACCCATTACAGTTACTGTAAGAATTAAATATGTTAATACATGTGAAGTACTTCAGTAAGTCCCTGCACCCAGTGCCCAGATCTTGGCTTCTAATACCATTCTCCAATAAAAGAACAAGGCTGTGTAGAGAAATGGATGACTCTAGGATTGAGACAGGGAATACAGAAGGGAAGCCTAGAGCATCTTAAAGTACCAAAAAGTAAGAAAGCATCCAAAGAACAAAATGATGCAGGTTATGTCAAAGAGACACAGAAGTCAACAGAAAGAACCCCCAATGGTCAAATCTGGAACAACTCAAACAACAAAATATGTCCAATAGTACTGAATTATAGCCCAAGGTATAAAATAAATATCCAAAAGTCCATAACAATGAATAATAAACAAATTATTGAATAAATAAATAAATGGGAAAGAGTAGACAAATCTCCCACTCAGAATACTACTAAAGAATTTATGTAGATTCTTTGCCCTCACATAGTGGCGTATAACTCCCCTTTTCTTAAGTGTGGGCTGCATATAGTAACTTCCTTCCAAAGAGTAATGTATGGAAAGGGGAAAAAAGAGTAGCTGTACAGTGGAGAAAACTTACACTACTTCAGTCAGGCGACCAACATGAACACCGTTAGTGATAAAGTCATGTTAACGGTATGTATCCCCGATATAATGTGATGGAAATGGCACTTTACCACTGTGGTATTCCCCCCCAAACCCCAAATCCCCGTCTAACCCTAAGAAAATCATCAGACTAATTTCCATAGAGGGACATCCTACAGAATAATCTACCAACACTCCTCAATATTGTCAAAGTCATAAAAACAAGAGAATCCTGAGAAGCTGTCACAGCCTATAGGAGCCTAAGGAGACATGATGCCTAAATGTAAAGTAGTATCTTGGGTGAGATCCTAGATAGAACAAGGAATTAGGTTAAAAACTAAGGAATTCCAAATGAAGTATGCATTATACTTAAATCAGTTCATTAGTTGTGATAAATGCACAATAATCATGCTAGTAATAGTGGAAAAAAGGTGTAGGATGTATGAGTATTGTCTGTAATATTCTTGCCACTTTGCTGTAATTCTAAAACAATTCTAAAATTAGAAGTTTATTGAAAAAAATGTACCTGGCCCACAAGAAATTTCAATAAACATTAGTTTTATTTTTATCAGGATGTTTCCCAAAACATGTTGTCTAGGTTCAGAATCCTTTCCTTCCCTACAGCTTTTGGAGATAATAGGATGATATAGAGGAGACTCTTGATTAATATTTCAAAGGAATATCCTGCCAACCTGCTACTGGGAGAACCTAAAGCAATTTCTGCCTCCTACATTGGATGCTGAGCAAGGTTCTCCTTACATGTTGAAAGAGACACCTTATTGAGTCATGCAGATGTAAAGCAAATCCCTACAGATTCCAACTGGAGAAGTTCTGAACCCAAGCAGTAATTCAAATAGTGTGGTGTAGTGGTTAAGTGTTCTGCTGGAGACAAAGCTGGCTCTCCATAGGACTTGATATATTGGATTTAATTCTGGTTGGGGCTGGAGAGTAGTGACTGGGTCTGGATAGTCAGGATTCTTGCCTGCTGAAGGAAGAATGGAGGGTACCTTGGCCAAAGGAGAGCGGCAGCCAACAGGCAGCCCTCTGGAGGCAAGACACCCCAGACAGAGAGGAGGACCAATAATATCCTTTACATCTTAATGGTGATCAAATAATGCAGCTATCAAGTAGAATCCCAATTCTCACACCATAACCATCATAGTGTTTTGTTTCATTTTGCTTTGTTTTTCTGGGTATACTTAGCCAGCAATACTGCTTCGTCCTGTGTCTGCTACAACTTCTTCCCAAACTGGAGAATTCCTTGTGAATATAGTGTTGGAATATGGAGAAGGAATGGGCCTTCCTCATGCTTTCATGACCCTGACATTTCCAATTCTCTTTATATTAGCTATTAGACTCAGAAAATAGATTCGGATGGAAGGACCCCATGAGTCGAGTCCCCTTCTCAGTTATCAGTCTGTCTGTGCCACCAGTACCCACAGGCCAAGTGTGCTCTGATCCCTGGCAGCAGAGGTTTCTAAGAAATGCAACTTCACATGTTTTAACAAAGCTTATCTTCCTGTTAGAGCCAGAGGATGAGGGGATTCACTTTCTCAGTTGCCACTAGAAAATGTTGGACTACACAAAATGTGTGTTTCAAAGTATATGTACTTGAATAATGTTTTAATTACTCCCACTGAAATGCCCTTACTATCAGCAAAATGTTTCCCACAGCCATAGCCAACTGTAATCCCTCTGATAATTCCCACAGTAGATCTGGGATTAAGGAATCAATAAGTGTGATGGGGCACTGTGAATTAGCAAGGGAGAGCCAAGAATATATTTTTCCCTGAGTCCACCCTTTGCCACATAAAGGTAGAAGAGAAGCCACTGACACCACTGGGCTTCACAGGGACATTTGTCTTTGAAACCAGAATTTTCTGAAGCTGAATGACTCCCAATGTTCATGTGAACATTCTTTAAGATTCTAGAATTCTTGCAGAAGGTTGGAGATATTATGTAAGAAATATGCCACTACATGAGTATGTGTGTGTGTGTGATCTTTGGGTATCTGTGTGTAAGAGTGAGAAAAGTAAAGTCCTTGAAATCCAGATGTAATTGATAATTATTCACAAATACACTTTGACTATGAATAATATAATATATACACAAAATGCTGTATTCCCAGGATGAACTCTTCAGTGACAGCACAACTTAGAAATCGTAAGAAAGAAGATATTGTGGGATGAAAATAAAAGAAATTACATCAGTTTGAAATTGGGAAAAAGGCAACTTTTGTTTTCTGGGACTCCTTAAAGTCACAGAGAGTTTTTTCAGGCTTCTTTCCTCTAGATGGATCTTCTCATACTGAATTCTACAGAAGTATCTCTTATTCTAAATTTTAATCTAAAGAGAAAAATTTGATATTTGAAACCTTCAGAAAAGTTGAAAGAATCGTACAGGAGCCACCTAAATACACTCCCTTAGATTTTACCAAAAAAAAAATGTTATAGCAACAAATTCTTTGTGATCTCCATACCTTCACGTTCACACCCTTTCTTCTAACCAAACTTTCCATTTATAAGTAACTTCTATATGTCCCAAGTGGTCCCCCCAAGCCACAGTACCTTTTCTCCCCATTCCCATGTGCCCCAAACATAAATGACACAACCTCTGTGCAGATTTCTCTGTCTTTGAGTGACAAATATCTTCCTTTTCTCCCATGTAGCTCAACATCTGTCCATAGATGGACTCTATCATTGCCATATAACTACTAGACTTCTACTGTATTTGGGTCATGCTCCCTTCTCTCAGCCTGGAGCTCTTTCAATGCTCTAACAATATTTGCTCAATAATTGGATGGATGTAAAACAGCAGAAGCTGGAAGATGTTGTCTGAATTACCAAAGGAAATTTGTGAACATGTGATCTATTCTTTCTGACAAAGGGACCTGGCCTATCCCCATTCCACAGATGAGGAAATGGACTCGAAGATGTCACTTAATGCGCAAATCACACAGCTGTAAGTGGCAAAGCACTTGACTCCAGGGGATGCTCACTCCAGAGCCCATGAACTGAAGCACTTCTTTGGTCTGCCAAAGCGAAGTTAAACAAGAATGGAAACCAAGCAAATTTCATTGCCGTTGAAGGAAAAACTCATCTTGTTTTTCTCAAACAAGTACATTGTGATGCAATTATTTTAGAATACATGTTCTAGGAAATATACAGCTCCCCTAAAAGCTTCTTAGCATATTAAAGAAACTCTGTATCTGTGAAAGTTATTGGTACAGACATTTTCTTTAAGGTAATACACATAGAATCACACATTACAAATTGCGCAGTGTTCTAAGTACTGATGCTTTACATAGATTAATTTATTTAATCTGCATAAAAACCCTCTAGTGGGAGATGCAATTGTCTCCAAATTACAGATTCAGAGACTGAGATTGAGAAAGGTGAAGAGACCTACCCAAGTTCACATCACCATAAAGTGCCCAGCTGGGCTTTGAACAGGCTGTCCTGAGTGTGGGGTTGCAATCCACTATTTAAACCACTATGTTGATACCTCCCAGTTGTCTTGTTTTTTGTTTTCCAATTTAAAGAGATTTTGAACAAATTCACACACAGAGGAAAGGAATCTTGAAAAGAAGGTGAGCTAGGTGAAAGAAATATCCTCATTTGAACTGGAAAACAAAAAATGAGAGCAGAGTGACTCATCTTTCTTTTCTTTGTGATTGTGGGAAGAATAGAAAGATAAACTGAGAAGAAAGGAATTAAGATCCATTCAAATATTCTTCAAAAATTGAAATAAAATAAACGAAAGGAATTGAAAAGGCAATACAATTATATGGCAAGTACATATTTAACATTTTAAGAATACGTCAAACAGTTTTCAAAAGTGTTTGTGCCATTTTGCATTCCCACCTCCTCTGCATCCTCGCCCACATTTGATATTATCAGTTTTTAATCTCAGCCAATCTAGCAGATTTATTGTGGTTTTAATTTTCATTTCCCTAATGATAATGATGTTCAACATTTTTCCATGTGCTAATTTGCTATCCCTATATCTTCTAATAGAAGTGTCCAAATCATTTGCCTGTTTTAAAAATTGGCTTGTTAGTTTTCTTATCATTAAATTTTAAAACTTACAGTCATTCCACTACTAGATACTTACCCAAGGGAAAAGAAAGCATACGTCTGCACAAAGACTTGTATGTACACAAATATCCATAGCAGCTTTGTGTGTGTAATAGCCAAAAGCTGGAAACAATCCAAATGTCCATCATCAGGTGAATAGATAAGCAACTATGCCACATCCACACATTAAAAAAAATTTTTTTTAAAAGAGGGAGAGGCAGAGAGGTAAGAGTTTCTCTAGAATTCTGTCTACAGAGAACAATTTTACAGATAGGGTTTCTTAAAACCAGTTAAATGGAGCACCAAAAAAAAAAAAAAAAAAACTTGCTTGTGGAACTCAAAATGTCCCAGTCACAACAAAATGGCACCACCTTACCCACAAATAAAGATGACTCCAGTTTTTACATCCCTCTTGTCCAAAATATTCTCTTTCTGAATATTTAACATCCATCTGCTTTTTTTATTCTTTTTTTAATAAGAAATTTTATTTTGAGATGAATTCAAACTTACAGGAACAGCTGCAAAAACAGAACAAACCCCATACATAGAACTCCATCATACCCCGACTCCCTTCCCCCGATACCCCGATCCACCACCTTTAACATCCTGTCACACCACCATGTCTTTCTTTCTTTCCCTCCCTCCCTCCCCCCTCTCCCTCCCTATCATCCCTCGTCTATTGCTCTGTCTTCTGAACATGACAGCAAGCTGCACACATCCTTGAAAAAACAATAAAATTCACATATACATTTCCCATGAACAAGAACATTCTTTTATGCAATCCCATTAAACGCAGCTAAAAAGTTCAAGAAATTCAACCTTGATACAAAGCTTACATTCTATATTTCCTTTTTTTTTTTCCTTATGTCCCATCTGTGTCCCTTTGAGCCTCCTCTCCTCCATCCTCAGATCCCATCCAGGATCACCCTTGGCATTTAATTGTCATCTATTTAGACTGTCTTTTTCTTTTTTTCAATTGTGGAAACATATATACAGCCTAAATCTTCCCATTCCACCCCCTCCCTAGCATTCCATTAGTGGGATTAATCACATTTAAAATGTTGCAATGCTATCACCTTCCCACCATCCATTTCTAAAAATTTCCCTTCACCACAAACAAAAACTCTTCTCTCATTTCTTAACTCCCCATTGCCCCTTCCCCCACTTCTTGGAACCCCTACTCTACTTTTCATCTCTTTGGTCATATTCTCTGATACTTTCTTTGTGTTTACCATTGGGCTTAAATTTAACATCTTAAATCTATAACAATCTTGTTTTTCTTTGATACCAACTTAACTTCAATATGACACATAAACTATGTTCCTATAATCCCTCATTCCCCAACTTTTATGTAGTTCTTGTCAAAAACTACAGATTTTACATTGAGTCCAAAATCACTGATTTATCATTGCAGTTTACGTATTTTAGATCCTGTAGGAAGTAAATAGTGGAGTTAGAAATCAAAAATACATTAGTATTGGTATTTATATTTACCATGTGATCTTTAGTGGTGCCCTTTAGTTCTTCATGTAGTTTCAGTCAATTGTTTAGTGTCCCTTCCTTTCAGACTGCTCAACTCCCTTTAGCATTTCTTACAGGACTGATCTACTGGTGGTGAAGTCCCTCAGCTTTTTTCTCTGTCAGTAGGGCTCTCTTAGTATCTGAAGTAGGGCAGGTCTTTTATTAGCAAATCTCTCATTGTGTTTTTGTCTGTGAAAAATTTAAGCTCCCCCTCAAATCTGAAGGAGTGTTTTGCTGGGATAAAGTATTCTTGGTTGGAAATTTTTCTCTCTCAGAATTTTTAAATATGTCATGCCACTGCCTTCTCACCTCCATGGTGGCCACTGAAGTAGTCACTATTTTAGTCTTATGTTGTTTCCTTTGTATGTGGTGAATTGCTTTTCTCTTGCTGCTTTCAGAACTTGCTCCTTCTCTTCAGTATTTGAGAATCTGATCAGAATATGTCTCAGAGTGGGTTTATTTGGATTTATTCTATTTGGAGTTTGCTGGGCATTTATGCTTTGTGTATTTATATTTTGTAGAAGGTTTGGGAAGTTTTCCCCAACAATTTCTTTGAATACTCTTTCTAGACCTTTACCCTTCTCTTCCCTTTCTGGGACACCAATGAGTCTTAAATTTGGACGTTTTATTTTATCTATCATACCCCTGAGATCGTTTTCAATTTTTTCCCCATTCTTTATTTTGTTCTTTCATTTTCTGTTCTGTGGTCCTCAAGGAGTCTGCATTGTTGTTCAACTTCCTCTAATTTTGTATTATGAGTATCCAGAGTCTTTTTAATTTGGCCTACAGTTTCTTTAATTTCCATAAGATCTTCTTTTTTTTAATTTACTCTTGCAATTTCTTCTTTATGCTCTTCTAGGGTCTTCTTTATGTCCTTTATATCCTGTGCCATGCTCTTCTTCATGTCCTTTATATCCTGTGCCATGCTCTCATTGCCTGTCTGTAGTTCTTTAATTGAGCCAAGTACTGTGTGTCTTCTGATCTTTTGATTTGAGTGTTTGGGTTTGGGTTCTCCATATCATCTGGTTTTATCATATGCTTTAAAATTTTCTGCTGTATTTGACCTCTTGGCATTTGCTTTACTTGATCTCTAAGTTTTCAGAACTGCAGCTTGGTGGCATTACACTTAACTAACCAGCAGATGGCAGCCGTGAGTCACCGATTCCCCTCAAATCAGTTCTCCCCAAATTTGTCTTTGTGGTATGTGGGGATGTGATTCTTGTGGGGTTCAAATGTTGCACTAAATTTGGGTGTGTGTGTTGGTGCTATCACCCCTGAAAGAGGGGCATGGTCTGAGCGGTTAGGGAGGGAGAGCAGCTTTAATAATCAAACCTCCCAGGTGTTCCTGGAGATTTAAGGCTGTTGCAAGAGTCTAAGCCCTTCATTTCAGTCTTGGTACAGATTGTCTCTGCCACTGACCCACAAGTCCTTGGTATTGGTGTAGGTTCCCTGGGATTTCTGAGCAGGTCTGTTTTCCCTGTTGTGCTATTCTAGGACCTCATATGAGGGAGGGCCACACCACATCATAAGTGTGCATCAGCCTCCAGAGAAGTCCTGTGACACCAGGCCGTGCAGGGGTGTTCCCAGCCCACTTCAATGCAGGTTGAATGGGATGCATTAACTTCCCCCTTTTTGGCACAGCCTCCTGCCCTCCCAGCTCCAGGACAATCAGGCATGAGTGTATTAAAGGCCTCTGTCCATGGCTGATATTGTGGCATGTGTGCGGTGCTGTGGGAAAGATTCCCCATACACTGGGTTTCCCTGGCCCGGGCATGAGTGTCTCCAGGCCGCCGGGGAGATGGGTGCAAGTGGTGCAGTTTTTTCCTCCTTTTGGCTCCCCTTTCCTCCCCTGGCCCCAAGAAAATCAGCAGTGGATGTGGGAAGGGATATCCTCCAAACCAGACACTGAGAAGTTAGCCCAGCCCACTCCTGCCATGCTTCACTGCACAGATCACTCCATCATATCTGCAGCTGCTCGCGGGCTTTTTTTTTTTTTTTTAAAGAACTGGTCCATCTCCAAATGCCAACCCACCATTTCCCCACACTGCAGAGGGGCTGAGGGACTTTCAGCTGACTCACTCACTCGTTTCAGAATGGAGACTCCTGGTTTCACCAAATGCGCGGTCCCTATAGATTTAGCAGACCTTGTCTGGCTGGTGCTACATTGGAACTGGTGTTCTGGGTCACTTTCTGGTTTTTATCTCGTATTTTTCATGGAGGTGTTTTTTTTTGCCCTGTCTCACCTAGCCGCCATCTTAGATTCTCCTGCTTCATTGGTTCTTTGTCAGTCTAAAGGTCTAGTAGATCTTCCAGCAAATGTTTCTATCTGTTAAGAGAATCCTTTCAGAAACAATATTTTAGCCCTTGTAATCTAACCCAACTGTGATTTCTTAGCAGAGTCATATTTAGAAGACATTACTAGAGTTCACCATTTTGCATGTTCTCTTCTTTCTAGGGACACAGCTAGATTATGTACTCCAGAATCTCATGCAGTTAGGTGGGGCCATGTGACCAATTTCTGGCCTATAGATTGCAGTCAAAAGTGACACACACCGCTTCCAGGCATGGCCCATAAAGACAAAATCCTCCATAGAATCCTCTGTCCTCTCTCTCTTTCTCCTTTCCCTGGGTAAGTGGAGAGGATGGTGAGGATCTAGAGAAAGATGGAGCCCAAGACGGAAAGGGCCTGCATCTGAGCAACTGCATGGAACAATTCCTTCTTTCTACAGACCACTACAGACCTGTGACATGTGCAGGAAATAAACTTTTATTGTGGTTATTGAGATTTGGGGATTTTTTGTTACAGTGGTTGGCCTACTTGGATTAATATAAAAATACCAGCTGCTGTGTCTTGAACTTTGTGATAATGAGAGGTGTAGTACAGTAAAGTTCATTGATCCCAGAAAAATATAAGCTTGACTGTTAGATAAACCTTCTCCTAGACCCATTTCCATCCCTTTCACTGCACAGACTAGCAAATTCTCGTATTCATTGCTTAAACTTTCATGGTTTTTACTACAATTTCTCTACCTTCCTGTGGATTTAGTGGAAAGTATAAAGGAGTGGTGAGGTCCCTGTATGCAGAAACAAGGAGAAACTTAGGGCTGCTACATAATGGGGAATCAGTTGATTTCCATGGGCATGCTTAGCATCTGACTCTGCTCAAGCTTTTCAAAATTCAGGTTAACAATACTCCCACTTATGGCATTGACTCCTTTTCCCCTATGGTTTTAAAGTGATTTGGGGTTGTTTTCTCTCCAAATGAAATTAAAATTGATGCTTTCTCTCCAATTTGAATTACTCAGAGGGCATGAATGCAGTCCTTGTTTCCCAACTTTCCTTTTAAATATTAACTACTGGTATTCACCCCATGAGTGAACTACTTGGTGTCTACACTGAACTCACTCCTGCACAAATGTGGCATACCACATACCATTTAATTCCTCTGCTATACTGTTTTCTTTGCTTAGAATGGCCTTCTCTGCCTTTTTCCCCTTGAAAAGGTCTACTCACTGTCAAATATCTTTTGAAGTGCCTACAATGTTTCCCCAGCACTTTGTTCATATATTTATTAAAGCATTTATGAAAGCATTGAACAAATGCCTCTAGGGAAGTATGTGTATTTAATTTTTGCAGCATTCTGAAGCCTAGAATATAGTATGTGCTCCACAGATATTTGTGGAATAAATAATTGAAAGTAAGTAGTGGAATACATAAATGAGCCTCACCTGAAAGCAGTATCACCCACATGGTCCCCAGTACATACTGTAGGACCAATCTCTTTTAGGACTCCTGGTAGCCATAGATGCCCCTTTGTTTTTGGTCTTAAGGTGATTTTTTTTTTCTTATTTTGAGAAAACAAAATTAAACTCTGCCTTTAAACTTTGGTGCCATCCCACTCAACATAAATTTAAATCCTTTCAGAATGCCCTAATTGTTTCTTCAGTTTCCTCATGGCTGACTTCATTTCCTGATTCCTCAGGGTGTAGATCAAGGGGTTGAGCAAAGGGGAGATGACAGTGAAGGTGACAGAGATGGCCTTATCTGTGGGGAGGGCAGTGAAGGGCCTGGTATAGATGTAGATGCAGGGCACAAAATGCAGGGTTACCACTGTGATGTGGGAGGTGCAGGTGGAGATGGCTTTCTTCCTACCCTCACCAGCATGAGATCTCAACATCCTCAAGATGACTGTGTAAGACATAAGGAGAAAGAAGAATACAAACCAACTGAGTAATCCATTGTTGGAAATCATCAGGAGCTCCAGAATTACAGTGTCAGTGCAGGCAAGTTTGAGGACCTGGGGGACATCACAGTAGAAAGTGTCAAGAACATTGGGGCCACAGAAGGGGAGGGGCAGCAAAAGGGAAATCTGCACAATAGAATGGACAAACCCCCCCACCCATGAGGCCACTACCAGGTTAGTGCATCGTCCTTTATTCATGATGGTCATATAGTGGAGGGGTTTTGAAATGGCTAAGTAACGATCAAATGCCATGACAGAGAGAGAAAGAACATCTGCTCCCCCCAAAAGGTGGAAGAAGAACATCTGAGTGACACAGCCATGGAAGGAGATTGTCTTTGTCTTTGATAGAAGATCAACCAGGACCTTAGGAGCTGTGATGGAGGAAAAGCAGATGTCAAGAACAGATAGATTACGGAGCAGGAAGTACATGGGAGTGTGAAGCTGAGACTCACAGGTAACTGTAACCATGATGAGGAGGTTTCCCATCAGAGTCGTCATGTACACCAAAAATAAGAAGACAAATAAGATCCAGCTTAGCTCTCGAGACTGGGTAATACCAAGAAAGATAAATTCTTTCACTCTGGTGTAATTTCCCTCATCCATAGGAACAGAGATCCAAATGCAGTTAAAGAATGTGTTATGAAGTCTAGTGTTCCTTTTGATTTTCAACTCAGGAGGAGGTTCTTCTTTTTCTACACATGCATCATGCAGGCAATTTAGTATTTTGCCATCAGATGGACGATGACCCAGGTTTTTCATTCAGTCATCCAAGCAGCCAGGTTCCACTATTATGGCCACTGAAACACAGATTACAGTAATGAAGCCATTTAAATTGTACTTTAACTATAACATCTGTACTTAAAGTACTAAATAATAAGCATAAATTGGTTTATATTGATATTAAGGATTTCTGTTCACAAAAGACACCATTAAGAGAATTAAGAGGTAACACACAGGTGGGAGAAGATATTTATAATATATATATCTGTGATATACATTACATCCAAAATATATAGAGAGCTTCTACAAATCAATAAAAAGACAGATGACCCAGCAAAATAATGGCAAAAGACATGAACCAATACTGCACAAAAGAATTGTCCAAATGCCAATTCTACTTCTTCAGGGTATGCAAATTAAAATTATAGCAGGGAACCTCTATGGACACATGAGAATGGCTACATTGCAGGAGATGAAAAATTCCAAGTGATGGTGAGGATGTGGAGCAAATGAAACTCTTACACACTCCTGGTGAATGTGTACAATTGTTAAAAAACTTCACTTTTGGTTAAATCTGCTTAAGTAGATACAGATAGCAATCTGTTCCACTCACAGAAAATACATGAATATGTCCACCAAAAGACAGAATATTCAAAGCACACTGTTTGTAATTGTCTCAAATAGGAAAATGACACAAATATCCATCACAGTAGAAAAGATCAAATTCACACAATGAAATACTATACAGAAACAAGAAGGATCAACAATTGCACACGATGTTATAAATGACTTTCATAGACAATGTTGAGTGAAATAAACCAGGCATAGAAGAGCACATACTATCTGATTTTGTTCATATAAAGAACAAAAAATTGAAGGGAGCATGAGGGAGGCTTCTGGGGTGCTGGTAATGTTCTCTTTCTTGATCTTGATGTTTGTTTTATAGGTTTATTCAGTTTCTGTGAACATTCATTGAGCTGAACACTAATGTGCATTTTCTTGTTATGTATGTTATACCTCAATAAAAAGTTAAAAATAATAAACAAATATAGTGGCTACTTCATAAGATTTTTACCTCATGTATAAAGATGAATTTCATTTAAAGCAAAATTTAATTGACCACCCACTTTCATAGGAGGTTAGTTTTAATAACTAACTTTCACCAGCTACAATCTGAGGGTTATTGTTGGAATTTCCTCTCCTTTATGAACTTTAAGTCCTCCCAAACTCTTTAGTTATGCAGATTGCCCTGCTGTAAACATTCAGTTCTTTCTCTGATTCTTGTTTTGGTTTCTCTAGTTTTTTTCCACTATGTTCATCTAACCCTAGAAAAACCCTTACAAGACCATGTTTCCCCAGTCAGCACTCTCCTTTCCACTCTCACAGAATACTACAATAAAAGGCCCAGTTTCCCATTCCATTGGCATTAGTTCAGATTCAGTTCAGTCTCCTCCTCTTCTGTGTTTATGTCAACAGTACTGGGTGAAATGTTCAAAATAATGATCACGGGAGATGTCAGGTCTTCAGAATCTCTGACATGAGAATTCCCCACACTATTCAGACCATGGCTAGAAAGTGGAAGAATCATCCCCAGAGGAGTCTTTGGTTAATCTGGAATGAAGAAGCACACTTAAATTATGACAACAGTGTGCTTTAGGATCTTTCTTTTGGATACTGGAATGATAAGTCAATGGTAACTCAATGATTTTTCACACATAACGAATAACATACATTTGTAACCAGAACCCAGATCAAGAAAGAGAACATTACCAGCACCCAGAAGACTCCTTCTTTCTCCCTTCAGTTTTTTATATTTTTGTTCTTTATGTAAACAGAATCAGATAGACACTCAGGAGACCACTATGACAGGCCTGAGAATTTCCTGCGTCCCTAGCCTCTCCCTCTTTCCTCTCTTTCTTTTTTCTTTTCTTTTTTCTATTTTCTCTCCCTTTTATTGTTTTTTTTTTAATCCTTTTTTTCCATTTACCATTTTGATGACATTCAGACTGTCTTGGGAGAAAATCACATAAAAGGATTACAGTTAAGACAATAAGAGAGTTGCAACTTATGGAATCTTCAGAAGGAAATGTGAGAAGGAATAAGATCATGGGAATCTATGTGAAAAACTGCAGGGAGTTCCATGTGGTTGTTTAATTTTTGTAAACCTCTGCTGCCCAGGAACTCTGCTGAACAATATCACTTCCCACCTTTGCATTTGGACAAATATACATGAATTGTCTGGAACATTTATGCAATTTGAGGTCCACCATTTCTTAGCTTGTGAGCTCTTGGGCAAGTTACTCAATCATTGTACCAAATTCATGGAAAACTTTTGTGATGTGCAGGGAACAGAGCATAGAGTCAATTCTGACCATGTGCCATTATAATTTATCTACACTATTATGATAATAAGGCCTGCTTCACACACAGCATGCTTCCAAGGAGTGGCTGCGATTATATGTCTACTTTGGAAACTGAAAGCAGCAGGGAATCTGATTTTACCAGTTGCTTCCCAGGCTGCTAGCCCAAAGTGCGTTCTTACGTATGCCTGGACCATCTCTCTGGACTGTCTAAGAGTGGATGGTCTGGCTAGTGTCCCTGTGGTTCAAAGCCCTTTTCCCAGGAGCTCTGTGCAAGTGGAAAATGATGTCTCTCCTCTGGAAATATTTTTCCTTTTTGCTTAGAAATCTGAGCTAAGGTATAAGTTCAAAAGATTGGAGTATTGTACATACATACCCCTCTGTGAAGAAACTAAATTTTTATATGACGTTATGAACATATCTATTTATGCCATAAACCTTTAAAGAAAGAAAAATGCACTATAATTCCCAAAATGAAATCTACTGTTTTGGATATCAGACTCCAGGGGTTCCATGCAACTTTCAAGGTCTTAGCATTACAGAAATGCAGGCAGAGTAATGGCTCTGTGCTTTGTTTATTTTTTGCTTGCTTATAGCTAACATTTATTGAACATGCTGTACAGTGTGTGCCATATATCTCTTTCAAGAGCTATAATATCCTTGTGAGATAGATATTATTATCTTGATTTTATAGCTGAGAAAATTGAGGTAATGAAAGATTCAGCTGTCATGGTTGGTAAAGCCATGTCTCAAACCAAGATGTCTTACCCCAAAGACTAGCACTCTTAACCACTGCAACTATACTTCTTCCCAGAATTGATCTACTCTTCCCAGAAAATGTTGAAAGAACAGTGATCAGGAACGCCCTTTGCAAATCAAGCAAAAATGATATGTGGATTCAAGATGGTGTTGTTAGAAGCATGCACATGGCAAATGAGAGGTGTGGTTGAGAGAGACTTAGCATGACAGGATGTTATAGATGACTTCAAAAAAAATCAGAAAGATTAAGAAAGCAGTTTTTGCAGCCTTCAGAGGAATCTTCATAAAGTACCTGAATCAACCACACATAGCGCCAATGGCAAAGTGCAGAAATGAGTTCTGAATAGCAAAACCTCAACTATGAACTCCCTTTCAAAATAATGGATCTGGTAAGTTCCTATGGATGCTCTCTTTTACAAAGATTGGGAAGGATACTTTGAAAATACAGTATTATATACATCACATTAAAAACATGAACATTATAGGGAGGGAAGGGGAAATAAATAAATAAATACAATTTCATGTGTCTGTATATGGTGAAAATCAGGATCACAAGGATTTCTTAGAAATCACTCCATTGAGGATCATCTTTTGGAAATGAAAATATCAAACATCTTCTACAGAGCCCCCAAATGGAGATATTCCCCTAGACTGTAACATTCCATTGAACAAATTTTGCCCCATTCTTTGAATTGTCATATTTTTTTACATGCTCCTCATATCACAGGTTTCTCCTTCCCATTATTGAAAGCTCCTACACTTTATTGGATCTCTATAGGTTTAGGAGCATTGATAATATTTTCTGAATTTTAGTAATACATAAGGTCATGTATAAGCTAAAAATTAAGAGTTGTTTCTCAAAGTCCCCAACCCTCCACTCCCAGCCAGGAAGCAAAGCTTAACTCAGTAACCCTTGTCAGTAAATGTTGTTTTTCCAAGACAATCATCCTCCTGAGAGCTGGAAATATCAGCAACTTCTCCACTACCTTCAAAATACTTTGAACCTCAACATCCTGCAGAGTAAAATGTCGGTTCATCCTCTGGAGCCAACTGATATTCTTCCTATACAAATTTTTTGTAAGCCACACTTACCCTCTTCCTAATAGTGGAAAAATGCCACTTTGGTTGAGTAAGAGTTTTAGCTCCAAAAGAGCATTTTATAAATGTGCAGCATTTCAAGAAACCAAAAGTAACAGATTTTCAGTTTCAGAAGTTCACACACACTAACAGGTAAATGTTCCTTTCTAAAGTCTTCAATCCCCATGTGAGAAGTGGATCTTATGATGCATCAAACAAATCTTATAAGAAGTAGGTTCTGGCACAATCTATGCTTGCATGTAAAGCCTACCTCAAGACTCTTGAGTTTTTCCTTGTCTTCCTTCAGATGGGAAAAGACAAACTCAAGGAACCACATCTTCATAACTCTACCACTCTGACTTATAGTGTCTTGGCCAACTGCATCAGTCCCTCATCCACAAGCCCAGTATAAGAATTACCAAAGGGATTATTGTTGGGTGTGAATGAGGAAGCTGGGTGGCCAATTCCATTGAATTCCTTTGGGAGTCATTAAAATGTCCTCCTCCTCTCTCTTTCTCACTGTCATTTCTCTTCCACCCGATTTCATATGTACATGCAGAGACACCAGCACACATTCAGGATATGTGCTTTCCTCAAGAGGTAGCAGATGAGACAAGGTGTTTTCCTTCTTGGCTCAGAAAGTGTTGTGTTAAACCACACCAAGAACAGTGCAGTTTTCTTCCCAACCAAAGTCACTGTGGTTCTTGGCTGGGTTCCTGTTGGGAAAAGCATCTTAAATAAAAGGGTAGCAAAGGACAAACCTAAGCTTTGTGGTGACTGCTGTGTTGATTAATATGTGCAGTTTCTATTTAAAGCAATATGTGCATTACTTGTATGTAATTATTTTAATTCAAATCTCTGAGACCTACAGCTCACTCAGAATCTTGGAAGGCAGCACGGTACAGCTCTTGATATTCAACAAGTTCATTATTATTTTATGTTTTGGTGCATTCATGGGTACTCAGAGATGTTTATAATGAAAATATTTGATTAAAGGGCCATATATTGGAATGGGTAACTCAAAAGCCATATGTATGCCCAGAGCCAGTTGACTTTTCTGTGGTTCCTTGCAGCAGAGCTTAGAATATAATAAAACTTATTTCAATAGAAAAATGCAGCACAACGTGATTTTGTATCATCCAGATAAATGATATATGCGTGAGTAATCAGATGCAATTATTTTCCACTTCCCCTGAGTTATTGAATCAGGTTATGTTGTGTGTTGAGACATGGTTTGAGGAATTAGGGACAATGATGAGGCAAGGTACAATGATGAGTTCTCACCCCTTTTGGATTATGGTTCTGAGATACAGTGATTCAGACACCACAGATGGTTGGTGTTTTTCAATTCTAACATAGAGATAAAAACCCAATTTGAGTGAGTGACAAGTGATAGGAAGGAAAGGAAAGGACATATTTGCATGAAATGGGTTCTAAAGTGGTTTGTGGTGTATATTTTTCATTGGCAATTTCATAAAGAAAAGCCTAGGACTCTTGAGACCAGAGGTACCCAAGCAAAGGTAGCAGGGGCCCATGACAGGTGAGTTGGCTAGTATGAATTATTAGTATTTTCATACTTGTGGATGTGGGTTAATATTGTAAAAAGTTAGAATTGCTTGCTCAGGGGGACAGAAATGGCAAACAATTGAGCCAGTTAGTTAATGAAGCTTATAGGTCCAGGCCAGGTCCACTGAGGGAAAAAAAGTGAGGTTTGTCTTCAGCATTCACTCTCCTTTGGCTAACTCTTGTTGGGGCCTCTGTTCTATCTCACTGGGCCTGACTTCTTGGTCTGATCCCTTATTGCTACTCTCAATGCAAGGGATTAATCTCATCTTTGCCTCATCATGTTCTTTTGGTATGAGACATCATTTTCTGAGGGACATCATTTTCAAAATTCTGAGTAAGTTGTATAAATGATAACAGGAAAATCAATTGTGATGTGTGTGTGTGTGTGTGTGTGTGTGTGTGTGTGTGTGTATGTGTGTGTTGATTCGATTAAAAAGAGTTTACCTATCTATATACCCATGTTGGCCCAAAAAGATTAAGGGTGGCATAAAAAGGGATCATAGTAAGCTTTTTCAAATATATTATAGCCAAGATCTTAAATATATTATTCTCCCCAAAAGCTAGCTGCTTCCAAGCTTGATTTAATATTTTGCATGTTTTCCCTCCATTGTTTGGTAAATATATTTGCTTCTCCTTTCTGCAGTTGACGTCTGACTGTTGCCTACTGCTGTTTTGTCAGCAGACATTTCACCTTCTGTTTTACCAGTTCCAGAGGAATTGCTGAACAGCTTACAGCACTGCCTGTGGAAGTAACACTCAGAGTTCTTGTTCTATATTGATTTATAATCTCTCTCATATTTTCTTCATCTCCAAATGGCCTGAATTCTTTGTTTAGTCATGACAAGTTAATCTGATGAGGGCATTCATCTTACTCTCAGAGCCAGCAGGGATTTCTCCTTGGACCCGACTGACCATCCTGCTTACTGTCATTTTCAGTTTTGTTTTGCTCTTTGGAAAACTCAGTTTCAGAATTGTTTTCAACAACCTGCACTTTTATTTCTTCTAAAGCTTGATTGAATTCAGTCATTTCAAAATTGTGTGTATCAGCATTCTCCTCAGATAGACATCTTCCTTTATTTGTTTAAGGTCTCCAGATAACCTGTGGCAGCAGCCATCTGACTCACATAGAGAGCTTTGCTCACTTTCAGTTTCTGACCTACAAACCTTTGCTTTTCCTGACATGTCTTCATCAGAAAATGAGAATTCAGATCCTGCAGTTTCAACATTTTTATCATCTGGACCTACTGGATGAAGCAGTTCATTATCTGCCTGCATTTCCTTTGTGTAGCCACTGGCTGAGGCCTCTATATCAAGACAGTCCATCCTCCTGATATCACTAAATGTTGGATAAAGTTCACTTTCATAGCTGAAATGTTTCAGGAAGAAATAGCTAGTGCATTTAATGTCTCTGTCAAAATACCATTCAGCATTGGAAAGAGAAGTTGAAATCATTCTGGAAAATCAGTCAAGGTAATGTGGTCATCTTTCTCCAAAATGAGATTGAATTCATTGAAATCTCCATGAATTAGCCCATGATTTGCAAGTTTGACAATTAATTCCATAGCTTCATCATATACTAATGCAGTCTTAAGACAGCATGGTGTATCTGACATAGAAGAGTCCATGATCACTGCATGGCAATTGTAATCAATTGGCTTTCAAACTGGGAATTGCATCTCATACAGTGCCTTCATATAGGTGAATTCCTTCAAGGCAGGGAGACAAGAATAAATAAAGCCAAGACATCTTATCTCTGTGTTTATGGTAATCATGCCTGTTTTTCAGATTTTGAAAGGAGGGTCTTCCTAGTCTGAGAAGCTTTAATGCGAGATGCTTTCTCTCTTCACTTGCAAAATGTAAATATTTGATTTTTTTGCCAACACCCACAGACCTGTCTAGAAGAAAGTGTTTTCAAAGCTAGGTAGTCATATCGGTGTTTGTCAACCCAGAGCCCTGGACAGTTTTGGTATGTTCCCAAACTATGCATTTGTTTCACTAATTCTCTTAAAACTTTATTACAGCCACCATGTTTAAGGCAGACTATAAAAGCAATCAAACTTCAGGGAATGATTTCATGTTTCTTCATGCCCATTTACACTACTTACTGCTGTCAGGACTCTGAAGTCATCCCAGCTCACGTAACGCAACTTGGCCTTCCCCATGACGGCCCAAAGTGGCAAGGCTCAGTCCAGCTATTGCGATGTTTTAATGACAAAGAAACAGAGATTTTTAAAAGGATAAATTCTTTGGGTTTAATGGACATCCCTGTGTTCTCTATGCTATCCGTTCTCTAATCATGAGGAGTATGAGCCACATAGGAGATGAATGTAACAGCTGATGGGGCATAGCATTTGTGCTATAAAGAACAATATGGATAAAATATTAGAAATAATATTCATCCTTCACTGAGAATTTACTACCTGTGAGGCATTGTGTTTTATATATACTATTTCATTTTAACTTCCACAACAACTCTACGAGGTGTGTGTTTAAGTAGCTTTGTATAGGTGAGGTAGTCCCATTGGAGACATTAAATAACTTTCTCAAGATCATGCAAGAAAGACAGGATTTGAACCCAGATTTGTATGACTCTGAAGAGAGAGCTTTCAGCTACCATACTTTGCAGGTTTCCCAGCTGAAGACATTAGCTTGAACACACAGGAGCTGGCACATGGGACTGTCCTCTCATTAACACCAACAGATTGAGAATAGACTGGTTAGAGTTGTGTCTTCTTTAACACTTCTCCCTTTTCAGTGGGAAGAAATATGAATCACTGGTGAAGCCAAGCTGAGGTTGGGCCTGGGAAGGCTGCAATTGGAAAATCAGTCCTTGGATAATGGAAGGGATTGCTCCATGTGAGGGATTCCAAGATTTTGACAACATTTGAACTCATCATAAGCATGTGAATCTAGTGAGTCTAGTTCCACATTAAAATAAACTATTTAGGACATTTTGGGAAACCTTCCCAAGCTTCCTCATTCCTGATAAGAATACAGGAAGAAAACCATAATATATCTTGGAAGTTCTCAATAGGTCATGAGACCACAGGGAGTTTAAGCAGAGGCAAAATTTTCAATCTGTAATAGGTCACATTTCAGAGGTACTGATTATGAGATCCTTCTGGAGCAGGATTACAATTTGGTATAGACAGGTCCATTAAAGCAAAATGTTGCATTTATATGATGGAAGAGTTTTAGATTGGGAGTCTGAAGACTTATCTCTGTTAATCAACTCAACATAGGACCTCGGACAAATAATTTTACCTTTCTGGGCTTCTATTTCCTTATCTTCTGGAAAAGGGGTTGGACTTAATCATTCTATTTGTCTGCCATACAGTTGTACAGATTGACAAGTGAAAATGTATCAATTACTTCAATCTTGTTACGAGTTACTTCATGCTGTCCAGAAGTCAGATTAGCAGTAATGTATTAACTTAAATAGGAAGATAGTTAACTAATAAGTGTAGATAGTTAATTGAACAACATATTTGAGTATACAAAGATGAATACATTGGAAGCAAAATACAGTTAAGTCCTCAGGGATGGAAAATTTGGGGATTCTTCTTCTATTCCCTTTCAGGAAGCTTGAATCTTCTTTTCAGTCTTCTCATAGCTGACTTCATCTCATGGTTCTTCAGGGTGTAGATCAAGGGGTTGAGCAGAGGGGAGATGACAGTGAAGGCAACAGAGATGGCTTTATCTGTGGGGAGGGCAGTGAAGGGCCTGGCATAGACATAGATGCAGGGCACAAAATGCAGGGTCACCACAGTGATGTGGGATGTGCAGGTGGAGATGGCCTTCCTTCTGCTATTTCCTGACTGAGATTGTAGCATTGATAGGATGACAGTATAAGACATGAGCAGGAAGATAAACCACAGGGTACTGACCAGACCATTGTTGGAAATCATCAGGAGCTCAAGTGCAAAGGTGTCTGTGCAGGCAAGTTTGAGCACCTGGGGGACATCACAGTAGAAAGTGTCAAGAACATTGGGGCCACAAAATGGGAGTGGGAGCAACAGGGAAATCTGCACAATGGAGTGGATGAAGCCCCCCCCTCCATGAAGCCACAATGAGTGCAGTGCATCGCCTCCTACTCATGATGGTCACATAGTGCAGGGGCTTGGAGATGGCTACATATCGATCAAATGCCATCACAGAGAGAGAAAAAATGTCAGCCCCACCAAGGAGGTGGAAGAAAAGCATCTGCATCATGCAGCTTGTATAGGATATTATCTTTATCTTTGATAGAAGATCCACCAAGACCTTAGGAGCAGTGATGGAGGAGAAGCAGATGTCAAGGATGGCTAGATTGCAGAGCAAGAAGTACATGGGGGTGTGAAGGCAAGGCTCACAGGTCACCGTGATCATAATGAGGAGGTTTCCCAGCAGAGTTGTCATGTACACAAAAAATAAAAAAAGAAATAAGATGAAGCTCAGGTCTTGGGACTGGGTAAGTCCCAGAAATATGAATTCTTTTACCCTTGTGGCATTTTCCAGCTCCATTGAATCCTGTTTCTTATTCATTGTGTATCTTGAAAAAAATAATAGCGTTATTTCAAAAAGTGTTTACTCTGTCTTGATAGATTCAGGTATAAGGTCTGAAATCAGTGAGGTATTATCACCGCATGGATAGCTATTCTGGAGTTATTGCTAAAGTGTCCAAAATGACAGCTTATTACACAAACATGAATTTAATTTTTAGAAAAATATTGCTCTAAATATATAAATTCTAAGTATTTAAGATACAAGCAGATAAATGTTAAATATTCAGAAAGAGACTATTTTGGACAAGAGGGAAGTAAAAATGGAGTCAGTTTGATGTGTGGGTAAGGCGTTGACATTTTATTGTGACTGGGACTGGGACACTTTGAGGTCCAAGGGAGTTTTTTTTTTTTTTTTTTTGGTGCTCCGTTTAACTGGTTTTAAGAAACCCTATTGTAAAATTGTTCCCTGTGGACAGAATTCTAGAAAAACTCTTATCCATGCCTCTACTGTTTTTTTTTTTTTTTTTTTTTAATCTTCTTAATGTGTATATGGCATAGTTTGTATATATTTAGCTGTTGATTGACATGTGGATTGTTTCTGGCTTTTGGCTATTAAACCTAAAGCTGCTATGGACATTTGTGTACATACAAGTCTTTGTGCAGACGTATGCTTTCTTTTCTCTTGGGTAAGTATCTAGGAGTGGAATGACTGTAACTTTTAAAACTTAATGATAAGAAAACTAAAAAGCCAATTTTTAAAAAAGGCAAATGATTTGGACACTTCAATTAGACTATACAGGGATAGTAAATTAGCACATGAAAAAATGTTCAGCATCATTATCATTAGGGAAATGAGGGTTAAAACCACAATGAGTTAACACAATACATCTGTTAGTTTGGCTAAGATTAAAAAGGATGATAATATCAAGTGTGAGCAAGGATGCAGAGGAGGTGGGAATGCAAAATGGCACAAACACTTTTGAAAACAGTTTGATGTATTCTTAAAATGTTAGACATATAGTTGCCATACAGTCTTATTGCCTTTTCAATCCCTTTCTTTTATTTTATTTCAATTTTTGATGAATCTTTGAATGGACTTTAATTCCTTTCTTCTCAGCATATCTCCCTTTTCTTCCCAGAATCACAAACAAAAGAAAAATGAGTCACTCTGCTCCAATTTTTACTTTTCTAGTTCAAATGAGGATATTTCTTTCACCTAGCTCACCTTCTTTTCAAGATTCCTTTTCTCTGTATGCAAATTTGTTCAAAATCTCTTTAATATGGAAAACTAAGAAACAGGCAACTGGGAGGTATCAACATAGTGGTTAAAGTAGTGGATTATGACCACACACTCAGGACTCAGCCTGTTCAAAGCCCAGCTGGGCACTTTCTGGTGACGTGAACTTCGGTAGTTCTCTTCACCCTTCTCGACCTCAGTCTTTGAATCTGTAATTTGGAGACAATTGCATCTCCCACTGAGGGTTTTTGTAAGGATTAAATGAATTAATCTACATAAAGTATCAGTACTTAGAACACTGCCTAATTGGTAATGCATAATTCTATGTGTGTTACCTTAAAGAAAATGTCTGCACTAATAACTTTCACAGAACCACAGTTTCTTTAATATGCTAACAATCTTTTAAAGGAGCTGTTTATTTCCCAGAACATGTATTCTAAAATAATTGCATCACAATGGACTGTTTTGAGAAAAATAAGCATTTTTCCTTCAATGGCAATGAAACTTGCTCGGTTTGGGTTCTTGTTAACTTCGCTTTGGCAGACAAAAGAAATGTTTTAGTGCATGGGCTCTGGAGTGAGCATCCCCTGGAGTCAAGTGCTTTGCCACTTACAGCTGTGTGATTTGAGCATTGAGTGACCTCTTTGGGTCTCCATTTCATCATCTGTGGAATGGGGATAGGCCAGGCTCCTTTGTCAGAAAAGAATAGATCACATGTTCACAAATTTCCTTTGGTAATTCAAAGACAACCTCTTTCAGCTTCTGCTGTTTTACATCCACCCAATTATTCAGCAAATATTGTTAGAACATTGAAAGAGCTGCAGGCTGAGAGAAAGGAGCACGATCCAAACCCAGTGGAAAAAAACATAGAAGTCTGGTAGTTATACGGCAATGATAGAGACCATCTATGGACAGATGTTGAGCTACGTGGGAGAAAAGGAAGATGTTTGTCACTCAAAGACAGAGAAATCTGCACAGAGGTTGTGTCATTTATGTTTGGGGCACATGGGAATGGGGAGAAAAGGTACTGTGGCTTTGGGAGGCTACTTGAACATATAGAAATTACTTATAAATGGAAACTTTGGTTAGAAAGAAAGGGTGTGAACGTGAAGGTATGGAGAGCACAAAGAATTCGTTGCTATAACAGTTTTATTTTTTGGTAAAATCTAATGGAGGGTATTTAAGTGGCTCCTGTACGATTCTTTCAACTCTTCTGAAGGTTTCAAATATCAAATTTTTCTCTTTAGATTTAAATTTAGAATAAGAGATACTTCTGTAGATTTCAGTATGAGGAGATACATCTAGAGGAAAGAAGCCTGAGAACTCTCTGTGTACCTTAAGGAGTCCCAGAAAACAAAAGCTGCCTTTTTCCCAATTTCAAACTGACCTCATTTCTTTGACTTTCATTTCACAATGTCTTCTTTCTTACGATTTCTAAGTTGTGCTGTCACTGAAGAGTTCATCCTGGCAATACAGCATTTTGTGTATATATTATATTATTCATAGTCAAAGTGTATTTGTGAATAATTATCAATTACATCTGGATTTCAAGGACTTTACTTTCCTCACTCTTACACACAGATACCCAAAGATCACAGACACACACATACTCATGTAGTGGCATATTTCTTACATAATATCTC
Organism: Choloepus didactylus; assembly: GCF_015220235.1. Classification (NCBI taxonomy): domain Eukaryota; kingdom Metazoa; phylum Chordata; class Mammalia; order Pilosa; family Megalonychidae; genus Choloepus; species Choloepus didactylus. The sequence goes on from NC_051312.1 coordinate 17,364,664, forward strand.
CAACCTTCTGCAAGAATTCTAGAATCTTAAAGAATGTTCACATGAACATTGGGAGTCATTCAGCTTCAGAAAATTCTGGTTTCAAAAACAAATGTCCTTGTGAAGCCCAGTGGTGTCAGTGGCTTCTCTTCTACCTTTATGTGGCAAAGGGTGGACTCAGGGAAAAATATATTCTTGGCTCTCCCTTGCTAATTCACAGTGCCCCATCACACTTATTGATTCCTTAATCCCAGATCTACTGTGGGAATTATCAGAGGGATTACAGCTGGCTGTGGCTGTGGAAAATATTTTGCTGTCAGTAAGGGCATTTCAGTGGGAGTAATTAAAACATTACTCAAGTACATATACTTTGAAACACACATTTTTCATAGTCCAGTATTTTCTAGTGGCAACTGAGAAAGTGAATCCCCTCATCCTCTGGCTCCAACAGGAAGATAGGTTTTGTTAACATGTGAAGTTGCATTTCTTAGAAACCTCTGCTGCCAGGGATCAGAGCACACTTGGCCTGTGAGCACTGGTGGCACAGACAGACTGATAACTGAGAAGGAGCTTTGACCCAGAGGGTCCTTCCATCCTAATCTATTTTCTGAGTCTAATAGCTAATATAAAGAGAATTGGAAATGTCAGGGTCATGAAAGTATGGGGAAGGCCCATTCCTTCTCCATATCCCAACACTTTATTCACAAGGAATTCTCCAGTTTGGGAAGAGATTGTAGTAGACACAGGACAAAGCAGTATTGCTGGCTAAGTATACCCAGGGAAACAAAGCAAAATGAAACAAAACACTATGATGGTTATGGTGTGAGAATTGGGATTCTACTTGATAGCTGCATTATTTGATCACCATTAAGACGTAAAGGATATTATTGGTCCTCCTCTCTGTCTGCGGTACCTTGCCTCCAGAGGGCTGCCTGTTGGCTGCCTCTCTCCTTTGGCCAAGGTACCCTCCATTCTTCCTTCAGCAGGCAAGAATCCTGACTATCCAGACCCAATCACTACTCTCCAGCCCCAACCAGAATTAAATCCAATATATCAAGTCCTGTGGAGAGCCAGCTTTGTCTCCAGCAGAACACTTAACCACTACACAACACTAGTTTGAATTAATGCTTGGGTTCAGAACTTCTCCAGTTGGAATGTGTAGGGATTTCCTTTACATCTGCATGACTCAATAAGATGTCTCTTTCAACATGAAAGGAGGACCTTGCTCAGCATCCAACGTAGGAGGCAGAAATTGCTTCAGGTTCTCCCAGTAGCAAGTTGGCAGGATAGTCCTTTGAAATATTAATCAAGAGTCTCCATATCATCCTGTTATCCCCAAAAGCTGTAGAGAAGGAAAGGATTCTGAACCTAGACAACATGTTTTAGGAAACATCCTGATAAAAATAAAACAAGTGTTTATTGAAATTTCTTGTGGGCCAGGTACATTTTTTTCAATAAACTTCTAATTTTAGAATTGTTTTAGAATTACAGCAAAGTGGCAAGAATATTACAGACAATACTCATACATAGTACACATTATTTCCACTGTTATTAGCATGATTATTGTGCATTTGTCACAACTAATGAACAAATATTAAGTAAAATGCTTCAAAACTTCATTTGGAATTCCTTATTTTTGAACCTAATTCCTTTTTCTGTCTAGTATACCACCCATGATACTATATTACATTTAGGCATCATGTCTCCTTAGGCTCCTATAGGCTGTGACAGCTTCTCAGGCTTCTCTTGCTTTTATGACTTTGACAATATTGAGGGGTGTTGGTAGGTTATTCTGTAGGATGCCCCTCTATGGAAATTAGTCTGATGATTTTCTCAGGGTTAGACAGGGATTTGGGGTTTGGGGAGGAAGACCACAGTGGTAAAGTGTCATTTCCATCACATTATATCAGAGGTACATACCATTAACATGACTTTATCACTAATGGTTTTCATGTTGGTCACCTGACTGAAGTAGTGTGTGTAAGTTTTCTCCACTGTACAGCTACACTTTTTTCCCCTTTCCATACATTACTCTTTGGAAGGAAGTTACTATATGCAGCCCACACTTAAGAAAAAGGGAGTTATACTCCACTATGTGAGGGCAAATTATCTACATAAATTCTTTAGTATTATTCTGAGTGGGAGATTTGTCTACTCTTTCCCATTTATTTATTTATTCAGTAATTTATTTATTGTTCATTGTTATGGACTTTTGGATATTTATTTTATACCTTGGGTTATAATCCAGTACTATGTGACATATTTTGTTGTTTGAGTTGTTCCAGATTTGACCATTGGGAGTTCTTTCTGTTGACTACTGTGTCTCTTTGACATACCCCCATCATTTTGTTCTTTGGATGCTTTCTTACTTTTTGGTACTTCAAGATGCTCTAGGCTTTCCTTCTGTATTCCCTGTCTCAACCTTAGAGTCATCCATGTCTCTACACAGCCTTGTTCTTTTATTGGAGAATGGTATTAGAAGCCAAGATCTGGGCACTGGGTGCAGGGACTTACTGAAGTACTTCACATGTATTAACATATTTAATTCTTACAGTAACTGTAATGGGTAATTATTATTATAGCTGTTTGCAGGTGAAGAGACTTGTGCATAGAGAGATTAAGACTCTTGTCTGAGGTCAAATATCTCATAGGTGGTAGAGTTGGGATTTGTACCCAGACAGGCTGAGCCTCAGAGCCCTTACACGCTATCCTTCCTCCATATCTGTGGAAGTATGGACTTTGGAGAGTCCTGGAGAGAGACGTCCTGTATCCTGCGCCCAATTCTTTGATTCATGTGAATAGGTAGATGGGCCCTTAGGTAGTTTCACGTGTGCAGGGTGATTACTATGTCCTGACATGTGACACAAAGTATTGGTGGGAGGCATTGGACCTGCAGGGGTCACTTAGGAGTTAAGGAGTTCTCTGTGGGCTGATGACCAAGCAGGATGATGGAGTTATCACAGATACACATGTAGTTAGAAACCCCACATTGGCTGCATCAGCAAATCCCACTTGCTCTACTTTCAAAGTTTTTCAATCTTCTCACCACCTCCATCATTACTACCCTATTTCATGTCTTCATTATCTTTTGCCTGAATTATGGCAGCAGTTTCCAAATTGGTCTCCCTGCTTTTGTCCTTATTCATAACAGTAGTCCCCTAAATTTTGTTAAAGCCCATATTATTTTTTCAGTTCAAATCCTCTCAATGCAACCCATCTCACTCAGTGTAAAAATCAAAATCTTTGCAATGGCCTACAAGGTTCTAAAGACGTGGTCCATTATTTCTTTCAGTTCAACTACTGTCTCTCTCTACCTTGCTTTCTCTCGTCTGGTTTCAATGTCCTCTGTTCTGTTCCGTGGATGTTCTGGGCATATCCCCACAACAGGGCCTTTGCTCTGTGATATGAACTGAGATTTGTTCCCAGACATGAACATTTCTCTAGTTTTAACAATTTTAAGATCTAGACTCTACCTTGGGAAATGAGAAAAAACGAAACAAAACACAAACCTCCTAGCAGTTGTAATTAGCATAATAAGTAAACAAATAAAGACCCAATTGACCCAAATGATATATTAAAAAAGTTAAAGTTTATTCCCACCTTTTTGAATATAAACACCTCTTGAATACAATACACTTTTGTGTATGCATTATCTGAAGCAGCTTCAAAAGTTTTTCTTTTCATTTGTATGGAGTCATGACCTCAGAGAATAAAAATGAATCATTTTTTGTTAATATATAATACTCTTCAATATTTTGAGGACCAGAAATGAATGAGAGGCAATTTTCATTCAATTGATTTTTTAATTGAACAATTTTTCAGTACAGTGTTTGCTATATTCCACTGGATTTGCAAGGTGCTGAGGATAAAACAACAAATAAAGTATAATCTTTCTTGGGGGACAGGGAAAGAAAGAGAACAGGAAATTCAAAACAGAGTTCTGAGTGCTATGATAAAGTAAGCATAGGGTGCTGAGGGAATGTGTTGGAGGGGCGGCCAGTGAGCCTGGAGTTCATTAAGTCCAGGGTTAGAATCTTGCCCAAGGTCACAGAACTTAGAAGTGATGAGGTCCAAATCTAACTCCTAAATCAAGCTCTGCTAACTCTACAGCACATGCTCTCAAACTCGGGTGTGTGGTCTTGAGATAACAAAATCTTCCTTTATTCATCCTGTAGAGTAGAAGGAGGAACTTAATTTTGATGTGCTTACTTCAATAGGATGTGTGTACTTCATGAAAGTGCTTATAGAATTCCGATGCTCAAGCTCCGTTATGTTTTAATACCTGTCTTAGCTCCCTTCCTGGTAACAATGCTGGAATGTGGTGGGAATGTCTGAGTGTATTTTGATTCAGCTTCCTATATGTCATGCAAGTCTCTCCTGCAAAAACAATATGCACTTCACCTGCTAACAGTTTTATTTCTCTGTTTTCTTCTGGACAATGAAACACATATTTTAAACTCATTCCCATTAGTTGCAAGCTGATCAAACTATTCAAAGTCATGTTTACCTTGTTAGTAGAAATAGAAAAATTAATTAGAAATCACTTATTAAATAGAACTTCTTTAATGGACAAACATTTTCAAAACTTGGAGTCGATAGGGGGAAAAGAGCACAAATTGGCCCATAGGTGATGAAGAGGAGGGAATTACTGGTCTATCCCCTGTCAGAAGGTCTTAGCTTTTTCCTGAGTGTCCTCATGGCTGACTTCATCTCATGGTTCCTCAGGGTGTAGATCAAGGGGTTGAGCAGAGGGGAGATGACAGTGAAGGTGACAGAGATGGCCTTATCTGTGGGGAGGGCAGTGAAGGGCCTGGCATAGACATAGATGCAGGGCACAAAATGCAGGGTCACTGCAGTAATGTGGGAGGTGCAGGTGGAGATGGCCTTCCTCCTGCCCTCTCCAGCCTGAGACCTTAGTAACAACAAGATGACCATATAGGACACCAGAAGGAAGAGAAACCACAGTGTGGTGAGCAGTCCATTATTGGAAATCATCAGGAGCTCAAGTGCAAAGGTGTCTGTGCAGGCAAGTTTGAGGACCTGGGGGACATCACAGTAGAAAGTGTTAAGAACATTGGAGCCACAAAACGGGAGTGGGAGCAACAGGGAAATCTGCACGATGGAGTGGATGAAGCCCCCCGCCCACGAGGCCACAATGAGTGCAGTGCATCGCCCCCTACTCATGATGGTCACGTAGTGCAGAGGCTTGGAGATGGCTATATAACGATCCAGTGCCATCACTGACAAAGAAGACGCATCTACTCCACCAATAAGGTGGAAGAAAAATATCTGGGTGAAGCATCCATTGAAGGAGATAGTCTTTCTGCCTGATAGAAGGTCTACCAGAACCCTGGGAGCTGTGATGGAGGAAAAGCAGATATCGGCAATAGATAAATTGCGGAGCAAAATATACATGGGAGTGTGAAGGCGAGACTCACAAGTCACTGAGACCATGATGAGGAGGTTTCCCAGAAGAGTTGTCACATACACCAAAAGTAAGGAAAGAAATAAGATCAAGCTCAGTTCTTGATTCTGGGTTAGGCCAAGGAAAATAAATTCTTTTATCCTGGTATAGTTTTTCAGATCCATTGATTTTTTTTTTTTTTTTTTTTTTTTTTTTTTTTGTTCTTTTGTCTCAACCTATGTCACATGAAAGCACTTGGTTGTTTATCTCTAATTTTTCCAAACTCATAAAAGTAGTAAGTGGTGGAGCTGAACTTCAGATATGATTCTGTTTAGTTTTAAAGCCTATGTTCTGTCCTTTATGATACCCATTCATCAATTAAGCCTTTGATTGATTAGAATTCTTTTTTTTAAATTAATTTTAGTGTAAAGTTTACAGAAAAATAATCTCAGAACAGCTCTTTATTTTAAAAATAATAAAATTCAAAGATAAGTTTGAATCAACATATATTTGATCTAATTTCACATATTCTGTGCCATCCTCAAAAAGATTGTGTAGCAGAAATTGGTGCTAATAAAGTGGAACCTAACTCCCTAAATTACAGTCAATGACAATTCCCACACTGCCTTTATTAGGAGGGCAAGAGAGAAGACATTCATTTAGTCAGTGAGTCCTTTAGTCCTTCAACACACATTTTGATAACCTTTTAGTGTGCTTGGGATTCTGCTACTGCTAATTCTGTATACATGAGGATGAAAAAATCCTCACTCTAGAGCAATTTTCAAACTAGTTAATGGAAAAGACAAATGTAGAAATGCATGAGGCAGACATGGGTTACATTGCTACCACAAACTGCTGGCGGAGCACAGAAGAGCTCCATCTGGGACTAACTAATTTGGGAAGGTTTTGTCTGCCTCTTTTCCTCTTTGCGTCACAGCTAAGAGGGTAGCAGAATCACATAGCAGGTAGAGGCATTGGTGTCATTAGAACAATGCTTGTATTTTGTAAACTGCTATTGATAATTCCAAGGAAATTTCATTATTATTGCTTGTGCCACCTTCTATGTAGTGAGTGAACACGTTGCACATCTTCAAATGTATATGGAGAAATTTGACTGCACTGCCAAAGTGTTTACAGTCAACAGAGGAGAATAGTTTGTGTCAATCAATGGATGTAACAATACCTAATAAAAAGTTAGATATAGCATGAGAGAAGACAGACAGACTTGGGTGCGAAAGAAGAAATGATTATTTCCAGCCATAAGAAAAGCTACTATTTTTGAGTGCTTACTATATGTGAAATGGTATAAAAAGTTGATTTATTTAATCCTCATACCACCCTTTGGATAAATACTAATTATTCTTGTTTTTCATATGGAATATAGCATGAATCTATGTTTGGTGAAGGGAAAATGAATAAAATGGAAGTTATGGAAGTAAGATTAAAAAAATCAGTGTTTTCTTTTTTACTTTCAAATTGAATCTTCTTTAAAGAGTCCAATAGTCTAATGTCACAAGAGGATTTGGAAAGTTTTGTCTGAAGATGACCATTTGGCAGAAAGGAGTTCTGGAAACCCAGTCAGCATCAATCCTAGTCTGAGGCAGCCTCACCAATGAGCAACTCAAAAGGTCACAGCAAATATACATCTTTGCTCACACTGAATGGACCACATTTTGGCCTCTGTCTTAAAACAATATTGCTCTTCCCCATATTTAACACCCACCTTTGTGACTTCTGTCACTGAGATGATCTTAGTTCTGAAGCATTTAATATATCTGTAAAATATTTAAAGCCAAATTATTTATGCATAATCAATAATATTTCACAATAACTCAATTTCACCAACCATAAGTTTTAACTTTAGCTAGCAGTTAAAGTCTCTACATAGTTTCTATGATCCTCAAACTCCAAGTAAAAATTTACCTCATAGGGTTCTGTGCGTCATGGAACACAGCTGACACTAGTTCCGGAAAAATTTTGGTTTTGAGAGTTATACTCTGAAGGATTAAATATTTTAATGTCTATGCTCCACTTTCAGGAGAGAAAGGGCAGACTCAAGAATCACATATTTGAGTTTCTTCCACTGTGTCCTTGTCTCATTTACAAATCCCTTAGCCTTAGGCCCAATATAAGAATTCCAAAGGGAATATTATTGGACAAAGAAGTGGAAGTCAAGTGGCTGACTCTATTCTTGGTGGAGGAGTTTCAGTGGGAGTTATTAAAATGTTACCAAGACATGCATATGGGTACATGAACATACATATGAACACATTTTGGTTGATGTCCAAATTATTTAGCAACATTATAGGAAATTAATCCCCTATCCACAGCTCAATCATAACTTAGTTAAAACATGCCAAAAGCTGTGCCCAAGGTGCTTCAAAGTTCCACAGCTTGCAAGGCTCAAAGGACAACACATACATGGGGACTTTCAATTAAATTGCCAAAATCTAGAAAAAAACTGGACCTCAAGCCAGTTGCTATTTGGTTTCTAATTAAACACAGAAAGATCGTGGCCCCATGAAGTCGCTATGAACATCCACATTTATAGAAACATGGCTTAGATGTTGGGGAAAGGCACATTATTCCTCTTTTCTTATATGCTGCTCATAGGGAATCTCTCAATTTGGAGACAGCTAGATAAATATAAATTATTAAATCCATCCACACAATTATTGTAGTTATTTTTTGTTAACTCAATTTATTAATGGTCTGACATTATATAGAACCCACATTCACTGTTCCCGGGAGATGATGGATTTGGATTTACTTGCATTTACATTGTTGTTTCAGTAGGCCAAACTCTTCTTTTTATCTCTACAGAGATGAAAACAGTATGAGAGAAGACCCTGCATGTTGACAAAGGTAATTCTTTTTTTTCCTTAAAGTATTTTGAAATAATTTACACTTATAGGATGGTTGTAAATATAATACAAACTCCATACAGAAAACTCCAACATACCTTCACACCCCAGATATCCAAATCCACGGATTTCAACATTTTGCTACATTTCCTATTTCTCTCTCTCTCTCTGTTTTAAAACACAGACAATATCGTCCTTTTCCCTTTAGTCTGGTTTAGCTTAGTTCTAATCAAGTCCATTCTGTTGATATCTCTATTTGAAGACTGATCTCTTTTTCAGCTTCTTTAACATTTGCTGTATGGGGTGATGCTGACATTCATAGCTGCTGAACTCTAGTTCTGAGTCTCAGGGGTCATACAGATACCCAAACAGGGACCAAGCAGGTTATACTCAAACAGCTCAGCATCTCAGAATTCAGAGATAACCATCACAACTCATGAATAGCTGTGACTTCTCTAAGAGCTTTCAATCTAAGAACCTTTACCATAAGCCTTCGCCTGATCACCCATACTCTCAGATTCAGTTCCCAGAGTATGCACATTATATAGTTAGTCCATATTAGTTAGGCATTATGTTTGTCTTTTTGATTCTGGCTTACTTCATCCAACACACTGTCCTCAGGATCCATTGACCTAGCTGTGTACCTCATAACCTCATTTCTCTTGCTCTGCTTGGTATTCCATTGTATTTATACATCACAGTTCACCATTCTGTTTATCAGTTGGTGTACTCTTAGGCCACATCCACCCGTTCCAAATCATGAATATGGCTTCCATAAACACCAGTGTGCAAATGTCCATTTGTGTCCCTGCTCTCAGTTCTTCCAACAATATACCCAAAAACAGGTTGCAGGACCATATGGCAACCTCATACTTAGCTGCTTGTGGAAACACCACACTACCCACCAGATGGGCTGCATAATTCTACTTCCCCGCTAACAGGGAATAGGTACATCCTAGACTCCACATTTTCTTCAGCACTTGTATCCCTCTATTTTTTAAAGTTTTATTCACACATTATACAATCCAGCCTAAGCAAACAATCAGTGATTCCTGGTATAATCACATAATTATGCATTCACCACCAAATTCTATATGAGGATATTTCTATTTCTTCTGCAAAGAAAGAGGAAGAGGAAGAAACAAAATGAAGAATAAAGTCATAAATGATAGAAGGAAAATCAAAATAAAATAAAATATACTGACAAGGTCAAAGAAGAGCAACAGTAAGAATCCCATACCACTACCTTATATCTCTCTCTTATAGACATTTAGCTTTGGTATGTTGCCTTTGCTACAACTAATGGATACATATTATAATGTTACTGTTAACTATAGACTCTAGTTTGCATTGATTGTATTTTTCCCCCACACTGTTCAATTTTCAACACCTTGCAATGTTGACATTCATTTGTTCATGTAAAAACTTTCTTATATTTGTGTATTTAATCAACACCATTGACCTCTCTAGGTTTGGCTGAATTTTACAATCCCAGTCTTTACCTTCTATCTTTCTTTCTGGTGTCATAAATGCACTAGTCTTCCTCTTCCAACATACACTCATCTTTGTTCAGAGTAATAATGTCCTTTTGAGCCTTTCCTCCTTTATTCTTAGATGTCATGTAGGATCACATATTGTCTTTAATTGTCATTGTCTCTTTAATTGCTTTTTTTTTTTTTTACACTTAGAAAGCAAAAGTACAACATAAACTTTCTCATCCCAACCCCTCCCAAACATACCATTTGGTGGGATTAATCACATTCACAATGTGGTGGCCTTACCACCATTCATTACTAGAACTTTCCCTTTATACAAATAGAAACCCTACACCCATTAGGCATTAACTGCCCATCACCCTTGTCCCCCACCTCTGATAAACTGTATTCTACTTTCTGTCTCTATGCATTCACATATTCTCTGTTATTTCCTTTGTGGATGCCCTGGGGCTTAAATTTAATACCCTAGAGCTGTAACAGTTTTTTTGGTCTGATACCTACTTAACTTCAATAATAGACACAAACTGTTTTCCTTTATCCTTCCATCTCCTCACCTTTATGTAGTTCTTGTCACAAATTTTATATTTATACATTATGAGTAGAAAACCATTGATTTATCACTGCATTTTATGAATTCGCCTTCCAGATCCTATACGAAGTAAAAAGTGGAGTTAAAAAACAAAAGTAAAATAGTACTGGTGTTTATTTTTACACATGTTGTTATCTTTACTAGAGATCTTTATTTCTTCATTTAGCTTTGGTCAATTGTTTCATGTCCTTTTCTTTCAATCTTCAGGACTCCCTTAGCATCTCTTGTAGGGCTGATCTAGTGGTGAAAAACTCCTTCATTTTTGAAAGACAGTTATGCTGGATATAGACTTCTTGGTAGGCATTTTTTTCCTTTTAGCACTTTAGATATATCACCCAATTGCCTTCTTTCCTCCATGATTTCTGATGAGATATTAGCATTTAATCTTACTGAGACTCCCTTATATGTGACACCTTACTTCTCTCATGTGGCTTTCAGACTTCTCCCTTTACATTTGGCATGTGACAGTTTGATTGTAATATGTAGCAGTGTGGGTCTATTTGGGTTTATCCTGTTTGCAGTCTGTTGAGTGTCTTGGATGTGTATATTCACGTCTTTCATTAACTTTGGGAGTTTTTCAGCCATTATTTCTTTACATATTCTTTCTGCTCCTTTCTGTCTTTCTTCTCCTTTTGGGACTCCCACAATGCCTATATTGGTAATGTTTGATGGTATCACACAGGTACCTCAGGCTCTGTTCATTTCTCTTCATTTTTTCTTCTTTTTCCTCCTCAGACTGAATTATTTCAATTGTCTTATCTTCAAGTTCACTGATTTTCTCTTCTTCCAGCTCCAGACTGTTGTGAAATCTATCTAAAGAATATTTTTTTTATTTCTGTTACTGTGGTCTTCAGCTCTGGTTGGTTCCTTTTCATAATCTCTATCTCTCTATTTATATTCCCTCTGTGTTCCTCTCTAGTTTTCCTAGTTTACATTAGTTCTTTGTCCTTGTTTTACATTAGTTCTTTGAACATATTTAGAACCATTTTTAAAAAGTCTTCTTTTTGTATAACCCAGGTCTGTTTCTCCCTGTTGATGGTATCTAATGCTCTAATCTTTCCCTTTGCATGGTCCATTGCTTCCTGTTTCTTTATATGTTTTGCAATATTTTGTTGAAACCTGGACATTTTGATATTTTAATGTGTTATCAATGGAAATTAGACCTTGAGGCATCTGTTCCTTAAGTTTTTATCACATTCACAATGTGGTGGCCTCATTGTACCTGTGTGCTCTCATTCAGAGCTTAGTCATACAATGCATTTGGAGAATAGCTCTTGGCCAAAGCATGGGGTCTTTCCCTGTGGTTCTTTGTTGCACACATGTCTTGTCCTACACATGCATATGTGGCCTAGGAATTTCATGTGATTCCTTTCAGAGAGTGTGCCATGAACTCTAGAGAGGAATGTGTATCCTGGTGGTTTGGCATGTAATGCTCTATGTATGTTAAGTCAAATTCATTTAGAACATTGTTCAGTTTTTCAATTTCCTTATTGGTCCTCTGTTTGATTGAGTTATCTATAGAAGAGAGTAATGAATTGAGTCTCTCACAATTATTGTGGAAACATCTATTGTATCCTTCAGTTTTGCCAATGTTTGTCTCATATATTTTAGGACACCTTGACTGGGTGCATAGACATTTATGGTTGTTATTTCTTCTTGTTGAATTGTCCCTTTTATTAGTATGTAGTGCTCTTCTTTGTCTCATATGATATCCTTGCATTGAAAGTCTATTTTATCTGAGATTAATATTGCTACTCCTGCTTTCTATTGGCTGTAGCTTGCATGGAATATTTTTTTCCATCCTTTCACTTTCAATTGTAATTATTTTTACTTTCAACATTCAATTTCATTTAATGAAATTGACACCAACAAAAAGTAATACTATATTCATATATTTGACCTTTCCAGGCTTTGCCATTTCTTTGTATATTTCTGAGTTTCTATCTGATATCACATTATTTTAGTCTGAAGAACTTCACATGATATTTCTTGAGTGCAGGTTTGCTGGTATCACATTCTTTTAGCTTTAATGAAAATGAATGTATTTCACTATTGTTGAAAATTTTGTTTCAAATCTGGAATTTTAGATTTGACTTTTTGTCTTTCAGTACTTTAAAGATATATTCCATTGTCTTTTGTAATTAATTGCTTCCAAGGAGAAGTTAATGGCTATTATTATTTTAAGTTATGGGTTACTTTTTACCCTTCTGCTCATTTTAAGATTTTTCTTTATCATTTGTTTTCAACTTTTTGATTATTATATGCTTTAATGTGGTTTTCTTTGTGTTTGTCTGGCTTTCTATTTTTTATTTTTTTATTTTAACGGGTTTATTGTTCTCCTCAAATTTGGAAAAAATTCTCCCCATTATTTCTTTAAATTGTTTTTCTGTTCTCTGCCTTTTCTGGGATATTTAAAGTCTGTGTTTGGTAGACTCATTAATATTGTCCTGTAAATCACTGAGGCTCTTTCTTTTTTCTTGTTTGGCAGTCTTTTTTTTCCTCTGTGGACTTCATTTTGGATATTTTCTCTTGCTGGGTCTTCAAGCTCAGTGATTCTTTTTTATTGTTTACTATATAATCTTCAGTTATTTGCATCCAGTGAATTTTTTTATTCAGATATTTTATTTTTCAGCCCTAGAATTTCTTTTTATTATTTATGTTTTCTTCCATTTCTTTACTCTTTTAATTGTTTCTGTTTAAATCCTTGAGTATATTTATTATAGCTGTTTTAATATCTTTGTCTGATACTCTATCATATGTCTTATTTCTGGGTCTCTTTCTATTAATTGATTTTTCTCCTTGTTAAAAATTCACATTTCATGCTTCCTCACCTATTTGGCTGTTTTTGGTCAGATACTGAACATGGCCAATATTAATGTGCTGAATGTTTTGATTTTGAGGTCGTCCTTTAAAAAGTATTTAATTTTTTCCCTGGAAATTAACTTATTTGAGGATAATTATGATGCTTTGTGGCTTGCTTTAAAGATTTGATGTGGCAGATCTTGTTGTAGCATCTACTCTAAGTGTACATTAGCTCTATTACTGTGGCCTGACTCTTCTGCCATCTCTGAACAAGGTGAATGACTTGTGTATTCAGTGAGGTCTATCCACTCTCTCTTCTGAGTACCTGAATATCTCCCAGCCCTGTGTCAGCTTTAAGAATTTTAAAATTTTACAGCTTCCAGTGATTGTTGTTTGACCAGCCTGATGTTTCTCCCTATGTATGTACAGCTTAATGATCAGCTAAAATCTCAAAAGGAGCTCTCCATAGATTTATAGAGCTCTTTCTCTGCATTGATCCCTACTATCTGGTACTCTGATCCATGAATTCTAAGTGATTCAGCTTCTCCAAACTCTGAGCTCTTTCTCCTTTGAGGGAGACTACTGTGCTCTGCTTGGACTACTTTTCTCTCCACTGAACCCTGGAAAGTGCCAATCAGAAGAAGCCAGAGACATTGTAAAGCTCGTGTTGTTTCTCTTCTTTCTTGTATCACAGGCCTGCACTGCTGGTTGTCTTTTGTCTGGTTGGTGTAGTTTCATAAACTTTGTCCAATTTTCTAGTTTTTTCTGGTGAGAGAGAAAGTCCATTACCAGAATGTTCATTATGGACAGATGGACAGAAGAATACCTCATGGATGGAAGTAGAAATCCTTTGTTTTCCATTTAAATTTTTCTCAACTATTACTTTGAAAAATTTCAAGCATATGTGAAAAGTAAATTGTTTATTTTCTGAGAAAGAAGTAAAAATGTAACAGATTCAGCTAAAGTTCTAACACTTCCTATTCTGTCTTTTCCCATTGCTTAGAAGTAATTACAATAATGAAGTTGGACTGTATCATTCCAGTGATGGATTTTATATTTATATGCCATAAACCATACTGATGATCACTAAGTAGAAATTAAGTGGCAAATTCTAATGGTGGTGAAAGAGTTTCAATGGGAGTTATTAAAATGTTGTTACTACATATGTGAATGTGTAAACATACAAATACTCACTATGGAAAAAAGACACATTTTGGAATTTATCCAGGTTATTTAATTGCAGGAGGGAAAAATAAACTCCCTTATCCTCATCTCAATCAGGTTTCTGTTTAAACATGCCAAATAATGTAGCTGAAGACTTTAAAGGTTTATTTTCACGGTTTGACAGTACACTATTTATTTTAATGGGTCATATGAATTGCACTGTTAAGAAGCTAGAAAAAAGAACTGGACCCCAATGGAGTTCTACATATGGGGTTTGTACTGTTTTTGCAACTGTTTCTGTAAGACTGAAGTTATTTCAAAATAAAATTTATTAAATTAAAAAAAAAACTGGACTGCAAACATCTTCATTTTATTACTCTTCATTTTCTTGTCATGCAGAGGATGGTTATGGCTCCCTGAAGCTGCTGTAGGCACTAACATGTATTGAAACATGTCATAGATGATAATTATGTGTACACACTTGTCGATTGTTTCTTATCATTCTACTCTATGATATCTCTTACTTTGGTGAGAGCTAGAGAAAGCTGTTTCTATATAGCAATATAGCGATAAGTTGGTAGAATTGTCCACATAATTGCTTTTATAAAACCAACTCAATGTATTAGTCTGCAGTATAGGAGTAGTATGGATCAATGTCCTGGGAGTTGAAATGGGAATTCTTATTTTTGTTATTTCTAGGGCTGTGAAATCTGGTCACAGAGATCCAGACTGAATGGATTATTGCTTTCTGTCTCAGTTATTGCATATCTATTTAAATTAGAAGCAGCCAGTATAAAGAGAAGAGTAAAACTACAGAAGAACACAGAAGGGACAAGTATTTGCTTTGCCAGAAAGAGTCTTACATTTGAATTAAGCTTCAAGTATACAGGCTCTCAACAGACATGTTGAACAGATGAAGGGATTGAGAAGAGTTGATAGCACTGAAGGTGTGTAATAACATTTACTCTAAAGAAACCTGAATCTCTCATGGACTTGTATATTTGAGAAAGGAATTTCGAAAATAAAATAAAATCAGTACAAGAATAAATATATGAATGGAAAACAGGAAATGGCAATCACCTAAGAAGAGAAATCAGTCCTGTTATAGGATCTCCAGCATCTTTAAAGTATTTCAAACATTAAAAATTACAAAAGAATAACCCCCAGTATCCATGCAGCAAATACTTATTGAGTACCTACTCTGTACTAGATACTCCTCTAGGCACTGGGAATGTGACAGTGAACCGGGCAAGTATTCTTGCCCTCATGGAGCTTACATCCTAGTGGGAGAATACAGACAATTAACAAAATAAGTAAAATATGGAGAGTATTTTAGTTGGAAGAAACACTACAGAGAAAAATGAAACAAGAAGGGATAGAAAGTGTCTTAGCAGGGAATTAAAATTTCCAAAAGGTTAGTGAGGAAAGGCCTGTGTACTTGAGGAGGGGACTGTAGGAACAAAGGTGGAATTTGTGAGAGGGAGAACACAGAATAAGAGGGTGGGGAGGTAACAGGGCTCCAATTGTGCAGCCCTATTAGATTAATGGGTGTTTTGTGCTGAGTGACATAGAATGACATTGGAGAGTAGAGGCTTGCCATGGTCTGACAAAGAGATGATGCTCAGATCAGCCTGAAGGAGGGTAGCATAGACCCCCTGAGTAAAGTAACATGGATTATTTTTATAGGCATTATTCAATTTTCTCTATTCATGAAATAGAAATTAAAAATAAAAATATTACAGATTAAGTTAAATTCCTGAAACCTCCTACCTTTCTTCTTGCCCTGCGATAATCCCTGAAAATTCAGATATCCCTGAATGTGTACATGTAGCATGCTAGTGTTTCATGCTTCACTACATAGATGTTATAGATGTTATTAAAGTGTCACATGCATCTTAAAGTGTGTATTAGTCAAGGTGCTCCAGAGAAATAGAACTGAAAGTATATACGTGCAAATATTATGAGATTTATTGTAGAGTTTGCTGCTTGACTGCAGGGATTGGCAATTCCTAATTCTGAAGGGTGGGCTAGAATTTGGGAACTCTGGTTAAGGAGAAGCTTGCTGGCTGGTGGAGAGATGGAAAGTATTCTTTCTGACTGCTGAAATTCTTGCTTTAAGGCCTTCTGGTGGTTGGATAAAACTTTTCTCATTTCTGAAGGCAATTTCCTTTATTGATTGTAGATGTAATCAGCTGTAATTGCAGTCAATTAACTAATGACTTAAATACCCTCACGGCAACAGTCAGGCCAATGCATGCTTGAGGAAACAACTGGACACCATAATCTAGCCTTTGGCCCATGAACTTAAACATTGCACGGCAGATGGCATCTTGAAATATGGTAAGTGTGGTTGCTATACAAAATACTTGAAACTCCATTTCTGTGTCTGTTTTCATAAAATGTGAGAGCAATTCATTTGGTATCAATGGTTTTATTGTTGATTAATCAATTTCACATAGAATTTCAGAAGGTGTTCTATTAGAACCTTTACTTCAGATTCAAGTGCTATATCCTAGTCCAAACAGAGTCCATAAAGTGATGACAATTGGAACTGGCTTCTCTAGCCAAGTCCATGTATACTCAAGATTTGTGCCTATGTGTAGTGCTCATTCCCAGTTCCTAGGGAGAAGCAAGTGGCCACACTCCCTTGGTTGGAAGAAATGGTCTCCTCACCTCTGGTCCCTTCTTCTAGCATTTACCTTTCTTTTCCTTTCCCTCTTTGGCTCCTATAGACTCTTCATCTCCAACTGAAGCAACACCCTTCATTAGTTTCACATTGCTGTTGTAATAAATTATCACAATTTATCAGCTTAAAGTAACAAAATTATTTTATAGTTCCATAAGTCATAAGTCAGCTGCAGATCTCATTGGGCTAAAGTCAAGGTGTTGACAGGGTTGCATTCCTTTCTGAAGACTCTTGGGTAAAATTTGTTTCCTTGCTTTTTTCTTCTTCTGGAGGTTGTCAGCATTACTTGATTTATGGCCCTCTTCCATCTCCAAAGCCAGCAATGGCAGGTCAGGTACTTCTAAAGTGGCATCCTTTGACTTCATTTCTGTGTCACTCTTCCATTTTTAAGGATGCTTGTGATTACATTCAATTTATCTAGATAATAATGTTAGCTGATTAGCACATTAATTCCAATTGCAACTTTAATTCCCTTTTGCTATGTATGGTGGCTTGGAATTATGTTCGCCAGAAAAACATTTCTTAATCTTAATCCATTCCTTTGGGTGTGAACCCATTGTAAATAGGACTTTTTGATGAGGTAACTTCAGTTAAGGTGCGGCTCAACTGAATCAGGAGAGGTCTTACATCCTATTAATGGAGGCCTTGTAAAGAAGGCTGCTGAGAAAGAAGCCAGAAGCTGGAAGTCAACAAACCCAAGAAGAGAAAGAAGTTTCCACCATGTGTGTGGCCATGTGATAGAGAAGCCAAGACACCCCAAAGGTTGCCAACCAGCCAGAAGATAATGACCCTTGGAGGATGCAAGCCTTCTAACCTCTGAAATGGTGAGCCAATACATTTCTTTAGTTAGCCAACCCATTGCATGCTATTTATTGTAGCCTCTGTGAAACTAAAACACAGTGGAATAGCATATTCAGAGGTTCTGGGGATTAGGAGATGTGCGTCTTTAGGATTTATCCTTCTGCCCACCACAATCCCTCCTTATTGCCAGTCATTCTGAAATCCCCAAGCACTGAATGCTGAGATTTTAAAAAAACACATTTGGAAGTAAAATTTGTCCTCCCCTTAATAATTTTTGTTAAAAAATCTGATCTGAATTAATGTGAAGTTATGCTTAGTTTTAAATTATTGTTTTTAGAGGGAATATTCACATATTTCCCTACAAGAGATATTAAAGTCTTTGAGTAAGAGGTACTCCCCATGGGAGAAATGATGTAATATATAGTACATGCACTGTATTTTCTTTTAAAATCTAAAACATTCTGAATTCCAAAAGTAAGAAAATGTGGTCCTGTGTTGTTATTCCCAGCCTTTAGTTATATTTCAGTGAACCCCTTCTCTTTCCTCTTCCCTCAGGCTTACTAGGTTACAGGATCCAGGAGAAAGAGAGAGTAAATAAGTCCCACCCTCTTCTTTGTGGTTATGTTTGGTTCAAGTATCCCAGGTACTGGAAGAGCACAGAACACACACTGATTGGAACTCTGAATGAGTGGGTTTCTGAATTTGCATTCATTTACCCTGTGATGTTTCCATTCTATTGTGTACATGCAACAGGATGTTGTTTGGCTTCCAACATATGTTTTGGTGACCTCATAAGGAGACCGACATGGATACTAAGGCCTTGAGTAAGCTCTGGTTTAGTCATTTCCATTACCTTTGGCTTCCACAAGGAAGTATCTGTTTAAGAAGTTAATTCAGTTTAAATACTAAAGATGAAGATTAACTGGAATTTGGTATCAACTTTCTACAAGCTTTCATTTCCTTCCATTCAGAAATTCAGCAGATATTTCTTAGAACTTTTCTAGATAGTCTAGATATTTACTTAGCACTATTCTAGATATTGAGAATATTAAGTAGAATTAGATCTACTAATTTAAAGTTTTTGTGGAATATTTTAATACAATATGGTGAGAGAAAGGACAAAGAAGTGCAGATAAGAAAAATAAGTGTTTATTGGACTCTGTGCTGATTTGGATGTATTACGTCCCCCAAAATGCCATGTTCTTTAATGCAATCTTGTTGGAGCAGATGCATTAGTGTTGATTAGATTTGAACCTATTGATTGGGTGTTTCCATGGAGATGTGTCTCAATCAACTGTGGGCAAGACTTTTGACTGGATAATTTCCATGGAGGTGTTATCCCGCCCATTCAGCATGGGTCTTAATTAAATCACTGGAGCCATATAAAACAGATGACAAATAGAAGGAACTCAGTGCATCTGCAGCCAAGAGAGACACTTTGAAGAATGCACAGGATGTGAGAGTGGAGCTGGAACACAACCTGGGATCAGCAGAGGCCAGCCACATGCTTTCCCAGCTAACAGAGGTTTTCCCAATGCCACTGGCTTTCCTTCGGTGAAGGTATATTTGTGTTGATGCCTTCAGTTGGACATTTTCATGGCCTTCAGACTGTAACTTTGTAACCAAATAAACCCCCTTTATAAAAGCCAATCCATTTCTGGTATTTTGCTTAATGGTAGCATTAACAAACCAGAACAGACTGGATATCACATTTTCTTTTTGCACTTAGTTGAAAATAAGTGGCAGTGATATGAACAAGTAGTTCCACATTCTTACCATTTCTGAAGTTATATACTGGGACTTTACAGAATCATACTGTATAAGTTCCAGGTTACAATCAGTTCTGACAAAGTCATAGGGAGTAAGAGGCAATAAGAAATCCTTACAAGCTAAGGCTCTTTGAATATATTGTATGGTAGTGGGGGTTGTGACTGTGTATTTTATAAGTGAGTTGATTAAATAGAATTTCCAAAATCACTGACCAGGCAGAAGTGATAGAGAAGGATGCCTTCCAACAGGGTCTGGGACACATTACATGCCCAGTAAATAGTCATAGGATAACTTTGGTTGCACTGGGATCTTGCTGCTGGAGCTCTGCTGTTTTGTTGCCTATTGCATGACCAGAAATCACAGCTCTATATTTTATCCCATTGCTCAGACACTCAAGAGCTCCTGTTGTACTTCACCTTTGTGCACTGCTTGCTATCAGTTGCTGTCCTCCTCAAGGACTATGTTCTTGCTACTTGGCTTCCTGGTGGTGTTCATTCCCAACCAGCATTCCAGGCTGTTGACCCTTTGTGCCTCTGCCATCCTGCTGTAGCTGAATTTCTGTGCATGGATGGGTCCCAATAGGTGACAGATAATATTTTTTTTTATTAAATTCTGTTTTATTGAAATACATTCACACACCATACAATCATCCATGGTATACAATCTACTGTCCACAGTATGATAACATAGTTATGCGTTCATCACCACAATCTATCTCTGAACATTTTCCTTACATCAGAAAGAACCAGAACAAGAATAAAAAATAAAAGTGAAAAAAGAACACCCAAATCATCCCCCCATCCCACCCCATTTGTCCTTTAGTTTTTATCCCCATTTTTCTCCTCATTCATACACTAGATAAAGGGGGTGTGATTCACAAGGTCTTCACAATCACACTGTCACCCCTTGTAATCTACATTATTATATAATTGTCTTCAGGAGTCCAGACTGCTGGGTTGGATTTTGGTAGTTTCAGGTATTTACTTCTAGCTATTCCAATACATTAAAACCTAAGAGGTGTTATCTATATAGTGCATAATAATGTCCGCCAGAATGACCTCTCGACTCCATTCGAAGTCTCTCAGCCACTGAAACTATTTTGTCTCATTTTGCATCCCCCTTTTGGTCAGAAAGATACTCTCAGTCCCAGGATGCCAGGTCCACATTCATCCCCGGGAGTCATATTCTGCATTGCCAGGGAGATTTACACCCCTGGGAGTCAGGTCCCACGTAGGGGGAAATGCAGTGAGTTCACCTGTCCAGATGGCTCAGTTAGAGAGAGAGAGGGCCACATCTGAGCAGCAAAGAGGTACTCAGGGGGAGACTCTTAGGCACCATTACATTCAAGTTTAAACTCCCCTTTGTGGTAATGAGCTTCATAAGGGTAAGTCCCATGCTCGAGGGTTCAGCACATCAAACTGCCAGTCCCAATGTTTGTGACAAAATCAACACCAGTCCAGGTGAGGATGTCCAACACATCCACACCTTCCCCCAGATCCTCGGGGACCAGGAGGGGGTGGCTGTAAATATATTTTTTATTAACTGCCCAAATTACTCTGGGATGTGTCACTAATATCTTAAGAAAATAATTCAAATATAAACTGCACCTTGCTCCACAATCAATAATGAGAATATTCTCTTCCAGAAACCATGAGACTTCTCTTCAGTCTCCTCATAAATGACTTCATCTCCTGGTTCCACAGGGTGTAGACCATGGAGTTCAGGACAGGGATGATGACAGTGAAGTTGATGGAGACAGCTCTGTCCATGGGGAGGGCAGTGGAGGGCTGAGAATAAACATAGATGAAGGGCGCAGTGATATGGGAGTGCATGTGGAGATGGCCTTCCTCCTGCCCTCTTCAGTGGGCAGAGAAGGTCTGATTTTATTTATGTTCTACTTCGTTTCTATTGGGCTAAATAAATGCTCAGATGCCTTTCAGTAACAACATGATAGGAATCAATTGCAATATCATTTTATAATTTTGAAAGCTGCTGCACACCTAATTACAATAAATTTTTCTGCCAGTGCTCTGAGATTATTTCAGGCTATTGCCCTTCCTTCTACTAACTTTAAGAAATCACAAGTTTTATCTTTAATTTTTAAAATTTTATTCCATGAATACTCAGGGGTTGTGGATAAATGATGAGATTTAATACAAAGATGACAAGGATGGTGATGGAGACAGCTCTGTTCCTGAAGACAGTAAAGGTCCAGGCATGCATATATAGATAAAGGGAATGAAATGCAGGGTTATCACAGAGAAGCAGGAAGTGCAGTAACCTCCTATAAAATTTAAGCACTGTCTGTTCAGCTTGGGATTTGTATTTTCTGATGAAGTACTAATCAGTACATTCACACCAGCTCAAGATGGAAGCAATGTCCCCTCCCTCACTCCCTCCCTGTGAAATTTCCTCTCATGGTTGGAAAGGAAATGGCAGATCCCACTGAGACATTTTTCAATTCATTATATTTGGCCCATTTGAGTCAGGAATAAGTAACCTTTTGTTGCTTGAGGATCAATTCAGGAGAAATAATAAATAAATTCCTGAGAGGCTTAAGTGATTAGTAGGAGGTCACACAGCAAGCTAGTAGTGGAATCAGACTTTGACTTTAAACACAATGCGTGTTCCACTCCAAATCACTCCAGTAATTTCTGGAAAGATTTACAGTGGTGATAGAGGTGACAGAGCTGCTCAGCATTAGAGGAAAAAGGCCATATGCAGCTTAAACTTCTGTCTGAGTCAGGTAGCGCCACTGTATAGATAGAAGGTCCCTAAATCAGCCCCGAGCTGGGAAGCATCATGCTTGGTCTATGTAAAAACAATCTTGGGAAGGTGAGTGCCTTGGGAAATTATGTGGATGAATAAATCAAAATCGCACTTTGCCTCACATTTGCTCTGGAGAATGTGACTACTTGTCTTGTTTCCCCAGTTCATTTGGTCCATGAGGACACAGTCAACTTCACAGCATGCACCAACAGGTGGCATGTTTCATTCAAAAGACTACTGAGCCACTGGCGTTGCTAGATACCAGTCCAATTTATTAAAAACTCTCCAAAGAACTCTATTTTCTGCACTTCTCTCAATCTATCCTCTTTTCTCCATCCTCAGTTAAGCCCTTAGCATCTGTTTTTAGATTGTTGCAGTTGTCTCCTAACTAGTATTCTTTCCTTTGGTTTAGTTTTCTCTAATTTATCCTCTTTGTTGTTTCCAGAAATATCTTTATAAGTCATAAATGGGACCATTTTATTCATTTGTTTGATACTTTTCAGTGGTTCCTATTGTCTACAGAATATAGTTGAAACTTCCTTTTACAGCACTTGAGACTTTGCTCCATCTTGGACATTATTTGGTGCCCTGATTCCTTTGATCCTCTGTTTTAGGGGCTCAAATTTTATGCAAATTCTTGCTGGTCCACAGCCTTGCATCTGTGCTCCTGTTGTTTCCTCTGCCTGCCATGTCCTTCTCATTCTCAGAATCTCCCATTTGCCTTGGCAAACACTGAACTTTTAACACTCAGGTCCAGGGTCTCCCTCTGTGAAATCTTTCCTGGCACTCTCAGACTGATCCCTCATTTGTGACTCCATCATTCCCTGCCCTGACTTCCCTTCTAGCCCCAATGACAGTTTATCTCACGCAATTTCTTACATCTGTGTCTCAGTTCAGTGTAACTTCTGTATTAAACCTCAAGTTCATCTTCCTTGCTTAGTGTTTCACATATCCTAATATTGTCAAAGCCTTACCATGTCCTGGACACAGGGTAGAAGCTCAACAAGTGATTTTGAATTAATGAATAAACCTAGCTGGAAAGTACTGGTAGTGGAGTATGGGTGAGTGAGAGGGGCCATGATGAATAAGGGCTAAGAAAATATTTTGCTGCTTCCTTTGACTTTGTCTCAGTGATGCCAGATATTTGTTTTCGGATCAGCCTATAAAATAGCTCTGTGACCCTGAGAAAGTCACTTTGCTTCTCTGTGTCTCATATTCTCAGATGTAAGGTGTGGGAGCTGTCTAGTGTGAGGTGGTATGGGATGATGTTAAGAGCTTTTGGGTAGGCCATATTTAGGTGAGAATCTTGCCCCTTTCGCCTTTCTTACCATGGGCAAGTCCTTTAATTTCCTTCAGTCTCTTCCTCTGCAAACTGGGAAACATAACACTTACTTCATTGGATAGTGTAAGTAGTAAATATAATGTTTGTGAAGTACCCAGGACATAGTAGGCACTCCATACATTTTACTCCTTTCCCTTTCCCCTAAAAACAAGATCTGCCCTGTCTTTCACTAAGGGTTATTTATAAAGATATTTACAAAACTTAAAATGCTATTCAATAAAAGAATGGCTTGTCTTTGAACTGTCTTTCTGATTTTTGTTCAAAGAACCTGTGTGAATGGATCAAGTTAATACATTTAATGTTTTATTTAAGTAGAAAGAAAGTTTAGAACAGTGACTTTTAAAAGAAATTAGAATTAAAATTAGTATCTAATTTTTTAACTGGTTCAATAAATTATGGTACAATACTACAATACAGTATTTGCAGACATTCAAATTGATAATATATATTTGTAGAAATGAAAAGATTTCAGTTTGAAGCACTGAATGTATCATCTGATGCTATTTTGGAAGAAAATGTCTGGGCTAAGTAAAAGTCTAGAAAGATGTATATCACCATAATACCAGGGATTATCTGTGGGCAACTGGATTTTGGTGGTTTTTACTTTTAAAAGATATTGCATTGTGTCTACTTTTTAAAAATGATTTAAAATGCTTTCTGATTTTTAATATTAGAAAAACTCATGCTCCTATTTACAATTTGAAGAAAAAGTTGTCCCCATTGACTTGAGCTCTATTATTATGTGTCCTGGATTTCTCTTTTCCTTTTCTGTAATAGAATAAGTAATAAATCAATTAATGAAACTGATTTATTAAAGGAAAGAGGCATATGGAAGACAGTTCTAACTATTATTTTGATACGTTATGGTTCCATGAGGCATTGGCTACAGGCACTCCAAAGAGAGCCTGGGGCTAGCCGAGTAGGATCTCCGGAAACTGTGGATGAAGATTTAATTGTTGGCAGCTCTATTGAACTAAAGTCATTCAACTTGCTCTTTTGTCCAATCATCTCAGAAGACTCTAGACTATCAGGTGCAACATAAGATGAGAATAAAAGTGCCCTTTATTGTTCATCATTATAGAACCCAGAGGCAGCTTGTTCAAAAGAACACAGCCTTTGAAGCCAGGTTCAGGTACTTTATATTTTGACTCTGTGACCCTGAGTACATTATTCAAACTTTATGATCCTCAGATTTTTCATCCATGGAATTGGAGTGTAGGCTTCTTTGCAGATTCTTGTGAAGGTTACTTGTGATAATTTAGCACTTTTTATTTCCTGAAATTATTTATCCATTTGTTTCTGTCTCCCTCTCCCCAAATATAAACTCCCTGAAAGAAGAGATTTTGTTTTGTCATTATTGTATCTCCATTTTCTAGAACTGTACTTGGCACATATCAGGTATTCAATAATTATTTTTAAATAAATGAATGAAGGAATGGATACACAGAGATTGGTGTGCAATAGTTATCCCACAATTACCTGTTCTCCTTTATTCCACCCTCAGTTTCATCTTCAACTTCCCCATTTTTCCCCCATATTCACTTTTTGTTGTTGTGTAAGTCAATTAAATGACAATGCATGCAATATCACATTGTAAATTTCTAAGCACTATATATGTGTAAGGTATTAATACCATCATAATTCTAAGGTTATATAACTGTGTTTCTCTCCCCATTCTCGGATTAAAACTAGCTTTTAATCTCCTTTTTGGAGAGGGACTATGTGTTATTTATTTTCCTATTGTGCCAGTTTGAATGTATTGTGTCCCCCAAATGCCATTATCTTTGTGGTCTTGTGTGGGGCAGACGTTTTTGGTGCTGGTTGGATTTGCTTGGAATGTGCCCCACCCAGCTGTGGGAGATGATTCTGATGAGATGTTCTCATGGAGGTGTGGCCCCGCCCATTCAGGGTGGGCCCTTATCAGTGGAGCTATATAAATGAGCTGACTCAGAGAGAGGAGACTAACTGAGTGCAGCTGGGAGTGATGTTTTGAAGAGGAGCAAGCTTGCTAGAGAGGAACGTCCTGGGAGAAAGCCATTTTGAGGCCGGAGCTTTGGAGCAGATGCCAGCTGCCTTCCTAGCTAGCAGAGGTTTTCCGGACGCCATTGGCCATCCTCCGGTGAAGGTACCCGATTGCTGAGGTGTTACCTTGGACGCTTTGTGGCCTTAAGACTGTAACTGTGTAGTGAAATAAACCTCCGTTTTATAAAAGCCTATCCGTCTCTGGTGTTTTGCATTCTGCAGCATTAGCAAACTAGAACACCTATATTCTACGTGTTCAGTAAATGTTTATGGAATGTTTTAATACCAAAAATATGCCTTCTAATTTGAACATGTCTTGAGAAGCCTAATATTTTATGTTAGGAGGCAGTAGATCTTAATCAGCCTATGACATATATTTCAGTATATAGCATATACTTCAATACAGATACTTCAATGGATATTTTACCTTTTCGGGAATAAAGACTGAACAGATTGAAATCATAAAATTATATATGTCCTTAACTCAGATTGCCTACAATTGTGTCTTCAGATGCCCTCACCTACCTTTGCAATTAGAACTGTGAGCATGCCAAGTTCCCCTTCTTCACTACTCTGAGTCTCTTCACCCAAACACATATACAGTCTACACTTGTCCACAGATTCTGAATTGGAAGTGTGATATAATAATTAGCACAGGAAATAATGTTGGATATTTTTAGGAAATGTAATTTTTAGTGAAGAAGCTGGGAGTTGCAGACACAGTGGGATTTATTAAAAGGTTACTAAGCAATGTTTGTGCACATACCTTTCTCTCTCTCTCTCTCCCCTTCTCACGCGTGTTCACACACACACACACGCACGCACATCCATTGTGATAAAACATCTAATGAGGAAGTGGCCTGAAGAATCCCCAAAGGCCATTTTCCTAAGCTGTATCAACTTTGAATTTGATGCAAGATCCTTGTGTCACACCCATTACAACAATTGTATCAATAGTGTTATCGTTCAAGAGTCAATTTTCATTTGATACATGTGACACTGGCCACAATTTGTTCATGTAATTGATTTCCTTCAAAAGGATCAATTGTAATAATCAATCAGAAATATGTATTTAGTGCTTACTTTGTATCAGACATGGTGCTAGATGCTGAGGATAGAATAATGTACAGATACATATGATACCAATCCCAAAGAATTTAATGTCCAGTGGAGAAATCAGACATGGAATATGCAATTACAACTGTGATGATTCATATCAAAGGGCAGGAATGGGGAAAGAATGGTATAGGGTTTAGTCTGGTCCAATATGTCTGAGAAAACATCCTTGGGGAACTGGCATTTAGTAATGATAAGAATCCCTTACATTTATGTTTTCTAAGAGATTAAAAAAATCCATTTTCTTCATTGGGCTCATAATAATTCTGTAAGGTCCAGGCATTGGGTGTGAACATTTTACAGAATTCTTAAGTGGGACTCTGGAGGTACCGGTAAATTGGGTTCTACTAGATTAGGTCTTCAGGCCTGGAGGTTCCTGTAGCCATGGAAGGGATTCGAGTACAGGCCTTCTTAGAGGGTGAATATGGAGGAACCCCCAATATCTCAGTATGCCTGTGGGGTCTCTGTGTCCTTCTCCTCATGTTTCCACAGTGAAGGACCTACACTGAATTTATTTTTTGGCTCCTGTTTCATTCAATCCTTAGGGAGGTAGAAGTGACTTATATGATTGGTACATTTGGGGGAAAAATAAGATGAGATGTCTTGGCCTCCTCTTCTTTCTTCTCTTCCTTTGGGATCTATCTCCCTTCAGAGAGCATGTGAACTGTTTTGCTCTTGGCCACCAAGTAAGCAGAGCAGAGCAGTCTGTGTAACTTTGAGTGCCATTTGGGACAGCCATTGGGCCATATTTAAGCCATGTTCTCCAACAGAGCATGGTCAGTAATTAAGGTAATATTTTGATTTCTATCTGCCAGCCTCCTGCCATTGTCTCAGTAAATTATAAACTTCTGTTAAAAAAAGAGAGAGAGAGAGAGAATATAATCTATTCGTTTCCCCCAAATCCAAAGATTTCGTTTTTCCATTATACTATATAATTTCCTATGTGTCATCTCTGTTAGACCAAATTCCCAGCATGCAGGAACCACATTTCATTGATTTTTGCATCTTTAATGATGCACCTAGTCAGATAGAATTGCATGGTTGAAATAATGAGATGAGCTCTCATCCATACTGGTGATGATTTCTCTTCACTTTCTAGCACTCCCCTATTTCTGCTGCCACTCCCTGCAGTAAAACAAGAACAGAAACAAATCTGAAATCTATTTAAACTGCCTCTACTTAAGCCTCACCCAACACTTTTCCCTTTTGCCTCCATAGTCACTTTCTGGTGCTAACTGTGTAAGTCAATTAAATGACAGTGCACAGGATAGTCCCTTGTAAACTTCTAAGCACTACATAAATGTAAGGTATTGATATCATCATAATGCTAATATCATTATGTAAGTGTGTTTCTGAAACATCAGGTGGAGGAAGGAGGTCTGTGCTCTAATGTAAGAAAAGGGAACAGAAGGCAGAAGAGCAGAAGGGCACATCTGGCTAAGAGAGGCAAGAGGCCCAAATCCCAGGCTTGTGGGAGGGAAGAGGTGGAGGATTTTCTCTGAAGGTTGTGCCATTGTCCATTCCCACCAACAATGAATGAGTGTTCCTGTTACTCACATTCTTACCAGTATTTAGTATTATCACTTCCTTTTTTTTTTTGATTTTAGCTATTCTAATAGGTATGCAGTTATATACCATTGATTTAATTTACAGTTCACTAATAATGCATGATGCTAAGCATCTTTTCATATGCTTATATGCTATCTGGGTAACTTTGGTGTAGTGTCTAGATTTTTTTTTTTTGCCCATTTTAAATTGAGTGGGTTATTTTCTTGCTGCTGAGTTAAATTTAAAAAAAAAATTAGAGAATTTGTGAATTTACAAAACAATCATGCATAAAATACAGGATTCCCATACACCATTAATAGTAACAAATGTTCTATTATTTGGTATGGAAGCAACACCTTGCTTTTGTGTGGAACATTTGTTACTATTAATGTTAGCACTTTTTAAGTAAATTGTACTTTTTTTTAAACAGTAGTTACCTTTTTTGTATTGATGAAAGATTATTAAAATATTTCTATCTATTGTCCATCACTTACATTAGGTATTTTTCCTATATACAACCCTATTTTTACCACCCTGCATTACTATCATACTTTTGTTACAATTCATGAAAAACATTCCTACAGTTGCACTGTTCATCCATCATCAACAGCAGGACTCACTGTATTGTACAGTCCCATGCTTTATCTTTTAATTTTTTTTGCTAACAATATATATATCCTAACATTTCCTCTTTCAACCACATTCAACTATATAGTACATTGCTGTTGATTACTCTTGCTGTTGAATTTTAAGAGTTCTTTGTATATTTTATATACACATTCTTTATCAGATATGTGTTTTGCAATTATTTTCTCACAGTTTGTGGCTTGTTTCTTCAATCTCTTAACATATATTTTACAGAGCACAAGTTTTTAATTTTAATTTTTAAAATTAAACTTAATTTAATTTTAAAGTCCAATGGAAAAATTATGTCTTTCATGGATACTACTTTTGGTATTGTAAATCATGACATCTGCTAAAAAAAAGTTTTATTTCTTCCTTCTTTCCTTCCCAATCTTCATACCTTTTATTTCCTTTGTTATCTTCTTGTCTTAACTTGGACTTCTGGTACAATGTTGAACAGGAGTGCCTTAATTCTGATCTTAGGGTGAAAACATCTAATTTTCACCTTTAAGTATGATGTTAACTACAGGTTTTTGTAGATATTCTTAATCTAGTTGAGGAAGTTCCCCTCTATTCCTAGTAGCTAAGAATTTTTAATCAAGAATGGGTTTTAGATTTTGTCAAATACTTTTAATGAATCTATTGAAATGATTATATGATTTTCTTTTTTAGTTTGTTTATGTGATGGATTGCATTAATTGATTTAAAAAAAACCTTTATTTTGAAATTCTTTTCAAAGATATAGTAACTAACAAAAATAATACAAGTCACATATACAGGACTCAAAAATTCCTGTATCTCCTCAGATACCCAGATACCTATTTTAACATTTTGCCACATTTGCCACATTATTTCATCTATTCATCAATCTATCAATCTATTCATCTAGCCATCAATCAATCAATCAATCCACTTTCTGAACACGTGAGTGTAGGTTGTATACATCATGCTCCTTGAACACTTGATACTGTCATGCACATTTCCTCAAAACAATAATAGTCACTTATATATCTACCTTTAGTACAATTATTAAGTTAAGAAATTTAACACTGATACAAAATTTACAGTCTATATTCCAATTTTTCATATGTCCCAATAATGCCCTTTTTTTTTTTAATTTTTTTTATCTTCCTTTTATTGAGATATATTCACATACCACGCAGTCATACAAAACAAATCGTACTTTCGATTGTTCACAATACCATTACATAGTTGTACATTCATCACCAAAATCAATCCCTGACACCTTCATTAGCACACACACAAAAATAACAAGAATAATAATTAGAGTGAAAAAGAGCAATTGAAGTAAAAAAGAACACTGAGTACCTTTCTCTGTTTGTTTGTTTCCTTCCCCTATTTTTCTACTCATCCATCCATCCCGAATGCCTCTTTGTTGCTCAGATGTGGCCCTGTCTCTCTAGCTAAGCCAAGTTGAAAGGTGAAATCACTGCCCTCCCCTCTACGTGGGATCAGACACCCAGGGGAATGAATCTCCCTGGCAATGTGGAATATGACTCCCGGGGAGGAATGTAGACCTGGCATCGTGGGACGGAGAACATCTTCTTGACCAAAAGGGGGATGTGAAAGGAAATGAAATAAGCTTC
Source organism: Choloepus didactylus (assembly GCF_015220235.1). Taxonomy (NCBI): domain Eukaryota; kingdom Metazoa; phylum Chordata; class Mammalia; order Pilosa; family Megalonychidae; genus Choloepus; species Choloepus didactylus. The sequence continues at coordinate 17,395,247 of NC_051312.1, forward strand.
AGTGGCAGAGAGAATCCAAAAGGAGCCAAGAGGTCACTCTGGTGGGCACTCTTACGCACACTTTAGACAACCCTTTTTAGGTTCTAAAGAATTGGGGTAGCTGGTGGTGGATACCTGTAACTATCAAACTACAACCCAGAACCCATGAATCTCAAAGACAGTTGTATAAAAATGTAGCTTATGAGGGGTGACAATGGGATTGGGAAAGCCATAAGGACCACACTCCACTTTGTCTAGTTTATGGATGGATGAGTAGAAAAATAGGGGAAGGAAACAAACAGACAAAGGTACCCAGTGTTCTTTTTTACTTCAATTGCTCTTTTTCACTCTAATTATTATTCTTGTTATTTTTGTGTGTGTGCTAATGAAGGTGTCAGGGATTGATTTGGGTGATGAATGTACCACTATGTAATGGTACTGTAAACAATCGAAAGTATGATTTGTTTTGTATGACTGCGTGGTATGTGAATATATCTCAATAAAATGAAGAAAAAAAAAAAAAAAAAAAAAGCAGGGAAAGTTAAAAAAAAAAAAAGAAGAAAAACAAGGAAAAAAAGATGTAGTGCCCCCTTGAGGAGCCTGTGGAGAATGCAGGGGTATTGGCCTACCCCACCTCGATGGTTGCTAACATGACCACAGACATAGGGGACTAGTGGTTTGATGGGTTGAGCCCTCTACCATAGGTTTTACCCTTGGGAAGATGGTCACTGCAAAGGAGAGGCTAGGCCTCCCTATGGTTGTGCCTAAGAGCGTCCTCCCGAATGCCTCTTTGTTGCTCAGATGTGTCCCTCTCTCTCTGGCTAAGCCAACTTGAAAGGTGAAATCACTGCCCTCCCCCCTACGTGGGATCAGACACCCAGGGGAGTGAATCTCCCTGGCAACGTGGAATATGACTCCCGGGGAGGAATGCAGACCTGGCATCGTGGGATGGAGAACATCTTCTTGACCAAAAGGGGGATGTGAAAGGAAATGAAATAAGCTTCAGTAGCAGAGAGATTCCAAAAGGAGCCGAGAGGTCACTCTGGTGGGCACTCTTACGCACACTTTAGACAACCCTTTTTAGGTTCTAAAGAATTGGGGTAGCTGGTGGTGGATACCTGAAACTATCAAACTACAACCCAGAACCCATGAATCTCGAAGACAGTTGTATAAAAATGTAGCTTATGAGGGGTGACAATGGGATTGGGAAAGCCAATAATGCCCTTTTAAGCCTTCTCACCTCCCATGTTAGAGCCCACCCTGGATCATGTGTTGCCTTTATTTGCCATTGTCTCTTCAGTTGTTTCTTTTTTTAAAATTGTGGAAATATATATACAGTATAAACTTTCCTATCTCAACTACTCCCAAGCATACCATTCACTGGGATTAATCACATTCACTATGTTACACCCTCACCACCTTACATTACTAAAATTTCTTATCTCCCCAAGTAGAAACCCTACACACATTTTGCATTAAGTCCTATTCTCCCCAACTCACAGCCCCTTGCTAATTTCTGTCTCTATGCACTTGCATATTCTATGATATTTTTTCTCTGTAGTTACCCTAGAGCTTAAATTTAACATCCTAAATCTATAACAATCTGCTTGTTTTGATACCACATTCAATACACAATCTATGTTTCTATATCCTTTCATCCCCTCACCTTTATGTAGTTCTCATTTCAAATTACATGCTTAAACATTATGAGTCCAAAACTAGTGAATTCCCATTACATTTTAGGCATTTTCCTTTTAGATCCTGTAGGAAGTAAAAAGTGGAATTACAAACCAAAAAAAATACAATAGTACTGGCATTTATATTTACCCCTGTCATGACCATTACTGTAGAGCTTTATTTCTTCCTGCAGCTTCAATCTATTGTCTACATCCTTTCCTTTCAACTTGCAAAACTCTCTTTAGCATCTTTCATAGAGCTGGTCTAATGGTAACGAACTTCCTCAAATTTTGTTATCTGGGAATGTCTTAATCTTTTGAAAGACAGTTTTGCTGGATGTAGAATTCTTGGTTGGCAGATTTTTGCTTTCAGCACTTTAAATATGTTATCCCACTGCCTTCTTTCCTCCTTGATTTCCAATGGGAAGTCAACACAATTTTATTGAAGGGCCCTTGTACGTGACATGTTGCTTCTGTCTTGAGACATGTAGAACTCGCTCTTTATATATGTCAATTGATAGTTTGAGCTTAAAATGCTGTGGTATGGGTCTATTTGGCCATCCTCCTTTTAGGAGTTGGTTGAGCATCTTAGATGTGTATATTCATGTATTCATTGATTAGCTCTAGTAGCGTTGCTGTAGATTTTTCTGTATTTTCTACATAGATGATCATGTTGTCATAAACAGTGAAAGTTTTACTTCTTCTTCTTCAATTTGAATTCCTTTTATTTCTTTTCCTTGTCTAATTGCTCTACCTAGAACTTCCAATGCAAAGTTGAATAATGGTGACAATGGGCATCCCTGTCTTTTTCCTGATCTTAGAGAAAAATCTTTCAATCTTTCCCCATTTAGTATGATGTTAGCTGTGGGCTTTTTGTATATTGCCTTCTATTCCTACCCTTTGAAGTATTTTCATCAAGAAAGGATGTTGAATTTTGTCAAATGCCTTTTCTGCATTGATCGAGATGATCATATGTTTCTTCCATTTTGATTTGTTGATGTGGTGTATTACACTAATTGATTTTCTTATGTTGTACCAGCCTTGCATACTTGGAATAAGTCCCACTTGATCATGGTGTATAATTCTTTTAATATGCTGCTGGATTCAATCTGTGAGTATTTTGTTGAGGACTTTTGTACCTATATTCATTAAAGAGATGGGTCTATAATTTTCTTTCTTTGTAGTATTTTTGTCTGACTTTGGTGTTAGCATGATGTTAGCTTCATCAAATGAGTTAGGTAGCTTTTCATGCTCTTCATTTTTTTTTTTGAAGTGTTTGAGCAGGATTGGTATTAATTCTTTCATGAATGTTTGGTAGAATTCACATGTGAAGCCATCTGGTTCTGGGTTTTTATTTCCTGGGAGGTTTTTGATGACTGACTCTATATCTTTACTTGTGGTTGGTTTGTTGAGGTTGTCTGCTTCTTCTTGAGTCAATTTTGGTTGTTCATGCTTTTCTAGGAAGTTGTCCATTTTGTCTACGTTGTATAATTTTTTAGTGCATAGTTGCTCATAGTACCTTCTCATTGTCTCCTTTTTTTCTGTGGGGTCAGTAGTTATGTCCCCTTTTCCATTTCTGGTTATGTTTACTTGCATTCTCTCTCTCTCTCTCTCTCTCTCTCTCTCTCTCTCTCTCTCTCTCTCTCTCTCTCTCTCTCTCTCTCTCATTAGCTTAGCTAAAGGTCCATCAATTTTATTTATTTTCTCATACAAAAAACTTCTGGTTTGGTTATTTCTCTCTATTGTTTTCATGCTCTTAATTTCATTAATCTCTGCTCTAACTTTTGTTATTTCTTTCCTTCTGTTTGCTTTCAGGTTAGTTTGCTGCTGTTTCTCTAGTTCCTCCAGGTGAGTCGTGAATTTCTCAATTTTTTGGCTTTCCGCTCTTTTAATGTAGGCATTTAGGGCAATACATTTTCATCTCAGCACCACCTTTGCTGTATCCCATAAGTTTTGATATGTTGTGTTTTCATTTTCATTTGCCTTGAGGTATTTAGTGATTTCTCTTGTAATTATTTCTTTACCCACTGGTTGTCTAAGAATGTGTTATTTTGCCTCCATGTATTTGTGAATTTTCTGACCTTCTGCCTGTTATTGATTTTCAACTTCATTCCATTATGTTCTGAGAAGGTGTTTTGTATAATATCAATAGTTTTAAATTTGTTGAGACTTGCTTTATGAACCAACATGTGGTCTATGCTAGAGAATGATCCATGAGCACTTGAGAAAAATGTGTTTCCTGCTGTTGTGGGGTGTAGTGTTCTATAAATTTCTGTCAAGTCTAGATAATTTATTATACAATTCAGCATCTCTGTTTCCTTATAGATCCTCTGTCTAGATGTTCTATGTTCTATCCATTAGTGAAAGCGGTGTATTGACATCTTCAACTATTACTGTAGAACTATCTACTTCTCCCTTCAGTGTTGAGAGTGTTTGCATGTATTTCAGGGCACTCTTAATCAGTGCATAAATATTTATGATTCTTATGTTTTCCCTTTTATTAATATATGTGTCCTTCTTTGTCTGTGTTTTGTTTTACATTTGAAGTCTAATTTGTCTGCTATTAACCAAGCCAGTCTCTCTTTTTTTTCTGGTTGTTGTTTGTGTGATATCTCTTTTTGCAACCTTTCACTTCAGCCTGTTTTTGTCCTTGTATCTGAAGTGAGTTTTTTGTAGGCAGCATATAGATGGGTTTTGTTTTTTAGTCCATTCTGCCAGTCTATGTCTTTTTATTGGGAAATTTAATCCATTGACATTTAATGTTATTACTGTAAGTGCAGTACTTTCTTCTACCATTTTGTCCTTTGGATTTTATATGTCATATCTTATTTTTTTTTCTCTCTCTCTTTTTATCCTTCCTGATTTTCTTCATTTCTACACTCTTCTCCAAACCTCTCTCTCCTGTCTTTTTCTATCAGCCTTGAGCACTCCCTTTAGTGTTTCATGAAGCACAGGTCTCATATTCACACTCTCTCAGTGTCTGTCAATCTGAAAATATTTTGATCTCTCCCTCTTTTTTGAAAGACAGTTTTGCTGGGTACAGTAGTCTTGGTTGGCAGTTTTTCTCTTTCATTATCTTAAATATATCATAACAATGCCTTCTTGTTTCCATGTTTCTGTGGAGAAATCTATACACAGTGTTATCAAGCTTCCATTGCATGTGATGGATTGACTTCCCTTGTTGCTTTCAGAATTTGCTCTTTGTCTTTCACATTGGAAAGTCTAATCAGTGGCTTGGAGTAGGTCTATTGGGACCTATTCTGCTTGGGGTATGCTGCACCTCTTAAATCTGTAATTTTATGTCTTTCTAAAGAGTTGGGAAATTTTCAGTGATTATTTCTTCTATTATTCTTTCTGCCTCTTTTCTCTTCTCTTCTCCTTCTGGGACACCCAGAACACATATATTTGTGCATTTCATGTTGTCATTCAGTTCCATAAAACTTGCTCATATTTTTCCGTTCTTTTCCCTATCTGTTCCTTTATGTGTAGGCTTTCATATGTCTTGTCTTGTAGTTCACTTATCCTTTCTTCTGCTTCTTCAAATATGGTGTAAGTCTCCACTGTATTTTTCATCTCTTCTATTAAGCCATTCATTCCCATAAGTTCTGCCATTTGCTTTCTCATACTTTTGAGTTCCTCCTTCTGTTCATCCAATGTCTTCTTTATATCTTTCATCTCTTTTGCCATATCTTCTCTCAGATCAGTGATTTGTTTTTTGAATTGATTTAGATCTGTTTGTTCTTAATTAGTGGTTTCAATTCTCATATCTCAGTTGAGGTGTTTGTTTCTTTGGCTGGTCCATGTTTTCATGTTTCCTAGTGTGGCTTGTTATCTTAAGCTTTCCAGGCATCTGATTTTCTTGATTAATTTATTCTGGAGGTCATTTCCACTCTTTTACCTAGGATTTTCTTGTTGGTTGGCTTTGGTCTTTATCTGCTTTTGGACATTGAGTTCAACTTATTCTAGATCTCTACCATAACTTCTGTTTAGTTGATCAGAATTTTTCACCTCTTGTTTTTCTGGATTTTGCTCTACCTCTATGTAACCTTTTTGTGAGAGAGTCTCCTCATATATGATCGACCCCAAACATATTTTCCCAGTCCAGACAGACTCAGTTCTCAGGAGGAGGGTATGGAGTTTCCCTAAAAATAAGAATCTGCAGGTTGTCAGGCTCTCTTCTGAAGCCTCCAGTCTCTGTGTTTTTCCTATCCTGCCCAGAATATGGTGCTTGTCAACCTGAAGCTCCCCACCAGGGTAAAGAGGTGTCACCAGTACCTTTAATTCTCCAAAGACCTGACCCCTTTTGGGGGCATGGCTGATTCAAATGGTTTCTGTTTTCCAGGCCCTGGGCACTGAGTTCTCTGAAGAAGGGCAGCCACCTGAACTGGACCCAGACCTCCTCTTTCGTTGGGGAAGTTATTCCCTTTACAGAATTGTCTCCTGCAATAGACTCATTGCTTTGTCTCTCAGAGCTATCACTTCCTATTAAGCGCTGGATGCTCTTAACTCCTGTCTATCTGAATTTTTTTCTTCTATTCCCTTTTTGTCTCTTAATTTATTAACACATCTTTAGAATTTCCAACTCTGATCCAAAATTTGGGATTAGCATCCTTACTTATAGACCCCTGGATTTTATGGACCCTGAATATAAAACATAATTATACCTTTATATATACTTTATTTCTCTTTAATGCAATTTTATTAAGATATAGTCACACAGCATACAGTCCATCCAAATTATACCAAAAGTAGTTCACAGTATCACCACATAGTTGTGTGTTCATCACTAAATCAATTTTCAAATATTTTCATTACTCCAGGAAGCAAAAAAAGAAAGAAAAGAAAAGAATAAAGAGAAAACCCAAAACATCCTGTCCCCTTATCCCACCCCACCCCCCACTAATATTGATCTCTAGCATTGGTGAGGTACATTTGTTACTGTTGATGAAAGTTTACTAAGATATTACTGTTAACTGTAGTCCATAGTTTGCAATAGGTGCATTTATTCCCATATACCACTATATTATTAACTCCTTGTATTAGTATTGTACATTTGTCCTAGTTCATGGAAGAAATTTTTTATATTCATACTTTTAATCACAGTCATCATCCACCACAGGATTTACTGAGTTGTAAATTTCCATGTGTTAACCTCTGTTTTTCCTTCAGTTGATGTATATGACTCTAAACTTCCACTCTACCACACTCACACAAAATTCAGCACTTTTAGTTATAATCATAATAATGTGCTACCATCATCTCTATCCATTTCCAGTCATTAAAATTCAACCTAGCTAAAAACTATGAACATCTTAAGCAACTGTTCTCTATTCTCTGGCCACATTCTATCTCCTGGTAACTTATGTTTAAATTCTATGCCTATGAGTTTACACAGTATAATTAGTTCCTATTAGTGAGATCATAAAATATTTGTCCTTTTGTGTCTGGCATTTCATTCAGCATATTGTTCTAAATGTTCATCCATGTTGTCACATGCTTCAAGACTTCAACCCTTTCTTACTGCTAAATAATATTCCATTGTATGTATATACAGTATTTTGTTTACATATTCATCAGCTGATGGCCACTTGGATTGTTTCCATCTTTTGGCAATTATGAACAATGCCACTATGAACTTCATTGTGCAAATATCAGTTTGAGACCCTGATTTCAATTCTTCTGGGTGTGTACCTAGAAGTGGGATTGCTGGGTCATATAGTAAATCTATATTTAGCTTCCTGAGGAATGGCCAAATTGTCTTCCATAGAGGCTGCACCATTTTACATCCCCACCAACAAAGAATTAATCTTCCTATTTCTCCACATCCTCTCCAATACTTGTAATTTTGTTTTGTTTTTAAATAGTGGCCACTCTAATGTGTGTGAAATGATATCTCATGGTTTTGATTTGCATTTCCCTACTATCAAGAGATGTCAAGTATCTTTTAATGTGCTTTTTAGCCATTTATATTGCCTCTTTGGAGAAATGGCTATTCAAGTCTTTTGTCCATTTTTAAAATTGGGTTGTTTGTCTTTATACTGTTAAGTTGTAGGAGTTCTTTACATATTCTGGGCATTAAACACTTATAGGAGGTGGCCTTTTCACTTCCATGACAAAGCCATTTAATGCTTTTTTTTTTTTTAATTTAGAAGCAGTCCTCTTTATTTTTTCTTTCATTGCTTGCACTCTGGTTGTAAAGTCTAAGAAACCATCGCTAACACAAGATCATGAGGATGCTTCCCTATACTTTCTTCTAGGAGATTTATAATCCTAGCCCTTATATTTAGGTTTTTTATCCATTTGAGTTAACTTTTGTATATGGTGTCAGGGGACTTATTTTTTTCTGTCATATATGGACATTCAGTTCTCTCAGCACCATTTATATCTATTTATATCTATTCTTTCCCAGTGGAGTGGACTTTGCATCCTTTTCAAAAATCAATTGGACATAGGTGTGAGGGTCTATTTCTGGATCCCTCATTTCAATTCCACTGGTTGATCTCTCTATCCTTGTGTCAGTACCATGCTGTTTTGGCCACTGTAGCTTTGTAATATGCTTTCAAGTCTGGAAGTGTGAGTCCTCCAACCTCATTCTTACTTTTCAAAATGCTTTTGGCTATTTGGGGACCTTTACACTTCCAATTAAATTTGATAATTGGCTTTTCCATTTCCGCAATGTAGGCTGTTGGACTTTTGATTGGAATTGTGTTGAATGTGTAAATCAATTTGGATAGAATTGTCATCTTAATGATGTTTAGTCTTTCAATCCATGAACATGGAAAGTCCTTTCATTTATTTAGTCTTCTTTGAATTCTTTTAGCAATATTTTTTTAGTTTACTATGTACAAGTCCTTTGCCTTTGTTTATATTTATTCTTAGATATTTGATTATTTTAGTTTCTATTGTAAATGGAATTGTTCCTTGATTCTTCCTCAGTTTGCTCATTACTAGTGTGTAGAAACACTAATGCTTTTCATGTTGGTCTTGTATCCTGCCACATTGCTGAATTCATTTATTAGCTCTAGTATCTTTCTTGTCAATTTTTTCAGGACTTTCTACTTGTAGGATCATGTCACCTGCAAATAGTGAAAGTTTTATTTATTCCTTTCCAATTAACATGCCTTTTATTTCTCTTTCTTGAATAATTGCTCTGGCTAGAACTTCCAGTACAATGGTGAATAACAGTGGTGACAGTGGGCATCCATATCTTGTACCAGTCTTTCACCATTGAGTTTGATGTTATCTGTGGGTTTTTCATATATGCACTTCATCATGAAGAAGAAGATGCCTTCTATTCCTATTTTTATAAGTATTTTTCTCAAGAAAGGATGCTGAATTTTGTCAGATGCCTTCTCTGCATCAATTGTGATGATCATGTGTATTTCCACTTTTGTTTTGTTGGTGTGATATATCTATAAATTGATTTTCTTATTTTGAACCATAGTAGCATACCTGCAATAAAAGCCACTTGATCATGGTGTATGATTATTTTCCTGTGCTGTTGGGTTTGATTTGCAAGCATTTTGTTGGGGATTTTTCCATCTATATTCATTAGAGGATTTGGTGTGTAATTTTCTTTTCTTGTAGTATTGCTGTATGACTTTGGTATTAGGATACTGTTGGCCTCATAGAATTAGTCAGGTAGTGTTCTCTTCTCTCCAATTATTAGGAAGAGTTTGAGCAGAGCTGGTATGAATTCTTCTTAGAATAATGGTAGAATTTAGTTGTTAAGGCATCTGGTCCTGGGCTGTCTTTGTTGGGAAGTTTTTGGTTACTGATTCAGTCTCTTTAATTTTAATTAGTCTTTTGATGTCTTCTATTTCTTGTATCATCAGTGTGCTTGCTCATGTGTTTCTAGGGATGTGTCCATTTCATCTACATTCTTTAATTTGATGCCATACAATTACTCTCCTCTTATGATTCCTTTTATTTCTGTGGGGTCAGTAGTTACAATCTCCCCTCTCTTTTCTGAATTTATTTATTTGCATCTTTTCTTTTTCATTTTGTACATTTTATTGATCTTTTCAAAGAACCAACTTTTCGTTTTGCAAATTCTCTTTATTATTATTTCTTTTTGTTCTCAATTTCATGTATTTCTGTTCTAAGCTTTGTTATTTCTTTCCTTCTGTTGTCTTTGGAGTTAGTTTGCTGTTTTTTACGAGTTTTTCTAGTTCCTCTAGGTATGCAGTTACAGCTTTCTATCTAGCTCTTTCTTCTTTTCTAATCTAAGAGTTTAGGGCTATAAAATTCCATCTCAGCATTGCCTTTTCTGCAGTACATAACAGCTTCAAAACAGCATACATAGAATATCTTTTTCATCTTTTCATTTTCAACCTATTTGTGTCTTTGAATCTAATGTGACTCTGTTGTAAAAAACACACAGTTTGATCATGCTTTTTTATCCATTCTTCCAACCTGTGTCTTTTGACTGGGGAGTTTAATCCATTAACACTTCATGTTATTACTGCAAAGGCATTATTTATTTCAGCCATTTGTTCTTTGGTTTTGATATGTCACATCTTTTTTTTTTCACTCTCTTTTCCTTTATTGCAACCTTTTCTGTACAGCTGATCTTTTGTGATGTGTCTGACTGATCCCTATCTTATATCTGTGTTCATATATTTTAAATACTTTTGTTGTGATTATGCAATGTACATCTATTACCTAAAATTTAAAAAGATACCAAGTTAGCTTCAATAGCATACAAGATATCTGTTCCCATAACCCTCTGATTCTGCTCTTTATGTTGCTTTTATCCCATTTTACAACTTTATATTTTGCATGCCCATTATCATATGCCTTTTTCTTATTCAATTGTATTCTGATTCTTACATGAATTAAAGAGTTGTATATTAAGAATACAGTACTATTGGATTTTGCATTTACCCTTTTTGTTACTCTTACTGATGATCTTCATTTCTTCACACTACTCCAAGCCACTCTTTCCTGTCTTTTCTTTTCAATCTGTAGAACTCCTTTTAATAATTCTTGCAGGGTAGGTTTCTTGTTTATGACTTCTCTCAGTTTCTGTTTATCTGTGAATATCTTATGTTTTCCCTCATCTTTTCTTTTTCTTTGTTTTCTTTTTTTTTGCAATTTTATTGGGATATATTCACATACCATACAGTCATCCAACGTGTATAATCAGTTGTTCACAGTATCATCACATAATTCTGTGTTCATCACAACAATTTTTTGAACATTTTCATTACTCAAAAAAAATAATAGGAATAAAAATAAAGATAAAAGTAAAATAGAACACCAAAAACATCTCCATACTCCTCCCCCATTATTAATTTACTTTTTGTTGCCTTTTTTTATACTCATTTGTTCATTCACTAAAGAGAGTGTGAGTCACAAGGTTTTGACAAACATGTAGTCACACCATGTAAGCTATATAGTTATATGATCATCTTCAAGAATCAAGAATACTGGATTGCAGTTCAACAATTTCAGGTATTTCCTTCTAGCTATTCTACTACACTAAAAACTAAAAAGAGATATCTATATAATGCATAAGAATAACCTCCAGAATGACCTCTTGACCTCATTTGAGATCTTTCAGCCACTGAAACTATATTCTGTTTAATTTTTCTTCCCCCTTTGGAAAGGTTTTCTCAATCCCATGATGCCATGTCCAGTCTCATCCCTGGAAGTCATGTCCTATGTTGTCAGGGAGATTTGCACCACTAGCAGTTATATTCCATATCGGGGGTATGGTAGTGAATTTACCAGCCAAGTGGGCATAGAGAGAGACCACATCTGCACAACAAAAGAGGTTCTCTGGGAGTGACTCTTAGTCACCATTATAAATAGACAGCTTCTCCTTTGCAGTAACAAGTTTCATAAGGTCAGTCCCTAAGATCAAGAAATTGGCCTGTTATAATTGTAGTCCCCAGTGCCTGTGAGAATATCAAGAAGTCCCCAGGTGGGGAAGTTTAATGTTTCTACATTTTTCACCAGGCCCTCAAAGGAGCTTTGCAAATACTTTTTATTTTCTGCCCAAATTACTCTGGTATCTATCAGGGCTTCATGTTAACCGTGTAAAAACCAATGAGATCTCATGCCAAACTCTGGCCCTGAGTCTCAGGTGTCACACAGATACCCAAAGTTACAGAGACTGACCACCTCAGCCTCTCAGAATTTCGAGATAACCATTACAACTCATGTTTGATGTGACTGCTGTAAGAGTTTACCATCTAGGAACCTTTACCATGAGACTTTCCCTGATAACCTATGCTCTCAGATTCAATTCTCAGAGTTTGTACATTATAGTTAGTCCATATTAGTGAGGCCTTATAATGTTTGTCATTTCCTTTCTGGCTTATTTTACTCAGAGTATTGTCCTCAAGGTCCATTCACCTAGGTACATACCTCACGATGTCCATCATTTTTGCAGGACAGTTTTGCCAGATAAAGAAGTTTGGTCTCCAGTTTTTCTCTTTCAGTACTTTAAGTATATCATACCACCTTCTTCTCTCCTCCATGGTCCCTAATGAGAAATCAGTACTTAGTCCTTATTGAGGATCCCTTGTATTTGATGAATCACTTTTCCATTACACTTTTCAGAATTCTCTGTTTATCTTTGTTCATTTGACATTCTGGTTAGTATGTGTCTGTGAGAATTTATTCTGTGTTAAGTACTTTGTACTTCTTGGACATGTATACTTGTGTCTTTCATAAGATTTATGAAGTTTTGGACCATTATTTCCTCAAATATTCTTTCTGCCCTTTTCCCTTCTCTTCTTTTGGGCCACCCATGACATTCATTTTTTGTGTGTTTCATGCTGTCACTCAGATCACTGAGATATTTCTTAAATTTTTCTATTCTTTTCTCTATCTGTTCTTCTGACATTATGGTTTCAATTGTTGCCTTTGTCTTTGCTGATTCTGCCTGCACAAATCTGCTGTTGTATGCCTCTAATGTATTTTTTTATGCTTCAAGGTGTTATCAAAATGTAGTTGACTATTTTTTAATTCAATTTTATTGAGATTAGTCTCATACCATACAATCATCCAAAGTGCAAAATCAGTTGCCCACACTACCATCATACAGCTGTGCATCATCACCAAAATTAATATTTTTTTCCAAATTTAGTATATTTTAATTACCTCAGAAAAGAAATAAAAAAGAAAACTCAAATCCTCCCATACCCCTACCCACCCCTCCTCCATTATTGACTCATAGAATTGGTATAGTACATTTGTTACTATTGATGAAGGCATGTTAAATTACTACTAACTGTAGTACATAGTTTGCAATAGGTATATTTTCCCTATATACCCCTCCATTATTAGCTTCTAGTTATAGTGTCATATGTTTGTTCTAGTTCATGAAGGAGATTTCTAATATTTGTACAGTTAATCATGGACATTGTCAACCACAAGGTTCACTGTATTACACATTCCCATATTTTAGCCTCCAACTTTCCTTCTGGTGACATATGTGACCTTAAGCTGACCTTTTCCAGCACATTCACACACCATTCAGCACTGTTAGTTATTCTCATGATAACATGCTACCATCACCTCTGTCCTTTTCAAAATACTTAAGTTCAACCTAGTTAAGCATTCTGCTCATAATAAGCAACTAGTCCCAATTCTTTAGCCTCATTTTATATCCTAGTAACTTATATTTCATGTCTATGAGTTTACATATTATAATTAGTTCATAACAGTGAAATGATACAATATTTTCCTCATGTGTCTGACCTATTTCACTCAATATATTTCCCTCAATGTTTCTTCATCAACCTGTTTTTTAAGAGAGTTTTGTTCAAACACCATAAATTCCATCCTAAGTAAACTATTGATGTTTCCCTGTGTAATCACATATTTATGCATTCACCAACATCAACACAATCTATATAAGGACATCTCCATGTTTCCCACAAACAAGGAGGAAGAGTCAAAGAAGGTAGAGGGGTAAAAGAAAAAGAAAGAAAAAAATGACAGCTAAAATGCAACAAAAGGAAAAATAGGATTAAACTAAAGTACAATAAAAGAGTCACACAATGTCACCAACGCCAGAAGTCCTATATCCCTCCCTTATGTCTCCCTCTTATAGGCATTTAGCTTTTGTATATTGCCTTTGTTACATTAAATGAAACATAATAAAATGTTTCTGTTAACTATAGTCTGTAGTTTGCATTGATTGATTTTTTTCCAATACCACCCCATTTTTAACAACTTGCAATGTTGACATTCATTTGTTCTCTCCCATGTATACATATATTTGTACATTTTATTACAATTGTTGAGTATTCTAGGTTTCACTGAGTTATACAGTCCAGTCTTTATCTTTCCTCTTTCCTTCTGGTGTCCCACATGGTCCTAACCCTCCTCTTTCAACCATACTTAAAGTCATCTTTGTTCAGTGTGCTTAGATTGCTGTGCTCCCATCACCAAACATTGTGTTCCAAACCTCTCACTCCTGTCTTTTTCTAACTGTCTGTAGTGTTCTCTTTAGTATTTTGTGTAGATCAGGTAGGTATCTTGTTCATAAACTCTGTCATTTTCTGTCAGAGAATATTTTAAACTCTCCCTCATATTTGAAGGAAAGTTTTGCTGGATATAGGATTCCCTGTTGGTGGTTTTTCTCTTTCAGTATTTTAAATATATTACAACTTCCTTCTTGCCTCCATGGTTTCTACTGAGAAATCCACACATAGTGTTATCAAGCTTCCATTATGTGATGGATTGCTTTTCTCTTGCTGCTTTCAGGATTCTCTCTTTGTTTTGGATGTTTGATAATCTGATTATAAAATTTCTTGGTGTAGGCCTATTCAGATCTATTCTGTTTGGGGTATGCTGTGCTTCTTGCATCTGTAGTGCTATGCCTTTCATAAGACATGAGTTTTCAGTGATTAATTCCTCTATTATTCCTTCTGCCACTTTTCCCTTCTCTTCTCCCTCTGGGTCACCCATGACACATACATTCATGCATTTCATGTTGTCATTTAATTCTCTGAGGTATTGCTCATATTTTTCCATTCTTTTCCCTATCTGGTATTTTGTGTGTAGTATTTCAGGTGTCTTGTTCTCCAGTTCCTGAGTGTTTTCTTCTGCCTCTTGAAATCTGCTGTTTTATGTCTCCATTTTTTTTTCCATCTCATTTAGTGCCTTTCATTTCTTAGATTCTGCCAGTTTTTTTTTTCATACTTTCAATTCCTATCTTATATTCACCGAGTGTTTTCTTTATATGCTTCATCTCTTTTGCCATATCCTCCCTGAACTTGTTGACTTGTTTTTAAATTGATTTTGCATATTTCTTTGAAAATCTTTAATTGATTGTTTCATTAAAGTGAAACAATATCTCAATTGTACCCTGATTGAGGTGTAAATTTTTTTCTTTGACTGGGCCATATGTTTATTTTTTCTGGTGTAATTTGTAGTTTTCTGTTGTCTAGGCATCTGGTTTCCTTGGTGTATTAGTTAGGGTTCTCTAGGGAAACTAAATCAATGAGAGGTGTCTCTGATTATCAAATTGTAAAACTGACTCACGCATGTGTGGGTATGCATGAGTCCAAATTCTGTAGAGCCATCAACAAACTGTCAACTCCAAGGAAGATGTCCAATGAACTCCTCAGGAAACAAACTGGCAACTTCAATGAACTCCTCAGGAAATGCTTCAATGGGCAGCCGAAGAAGAAGTGAAGGTCCTCTATCTGTCTTGCTTATAAGTCATCAACTGATTAATTGGATCAAATCCAGCCAATTGCATTCTCTCATTGTGGAATGCATGCCCTTTGATGAGTCATCAGTCACAGCTGCAGTCAATTGACTGCTGATCCAATAAACCAGCCTGTTGGTTTATCAACCAGCCTCAAACATCCTCACAGCAATTGTTAGGCCAGTGTTTGCTTTACCAGACAGCTGGGTCACCTGGCCAAGTTGACACATGAACCCAAACATCACAGTCCATCCCTTGTCAACTTGGCAGTTATACACATCACCTAAAACCATACCTTCAAAATGAACATTACAGCTTATGCCATATGATAAGGGGATAAGACAGTGAAGAAAGCAAAGATATTTGCTTTACAGACAAATACAAACATAATCATAACAAAACGAGGAGGAAATATTCATGTCATCATAGTCCTTGTTTCTGTAACTGCTCACGTGGCCGAAGTTCATATTTATCACGAACTTCTTCCACTACCCATTGCATGTTCTCTTTACCCTCAGCAAGCACTTCAGCTGGCCGTGGTTGCTTGCCTGGTGGGGTGACCCAAACCTTCATTTCTGAAATTTCTTGCCCATTCATAGTCCTGCCTGGATTGGGTTGCTGCAGATTTCCATTGACTTGAATCACAGGGCATGGTAGTACTAAGAGACGCCCTAGGGGATTGACTGTATTCCAGGAAAACTCTTCTTTACTTCCATTGTGTAGTTGCAGTGCTATTTCCCCTTGATAGTCAGGATCAATCACCCCAGCCAGTACAGTAATCCCCTTCCTTGCCTGTTGATTCAGAGGCACAAGAAGCCCAAAGTGGCCAGGTGGCCGTCTTAACTTCCAGTTCAATGGGATTATTGTTGTGTTTCCTGGTGGAAGCACTCCTCCTTTTGGAACTAAGACCTGTAGACCAGGAGAGCTTAAGCTTGCAGGGACAGAAAGCAAAAATTTACCTAGTGGATCACTAGGAGTGATAGTGAGTGGTGCCACTCCTGTTTCCACCCCTTGATTCCTGGACCCATGAATCCTGGCTATGGGAGAAACAGCATCATAGAGTGGACGCTGATTCAGAGCATACACAGCCTCCTGGAGAACACTGCCACAACCCTGCAAGGTATTGCCATCTAGTTGGTGCCATAATTGAGTCTTCAACAGGCCATTCCACCATTCTATCAACCCAGCTGCCTCTGGATGATGGGGAACATGGTAAGACCACAGAATTCCATGAGCATGTGCCCATTCCCTCACTTCATTTGCTGTGAAGTGGGTTCTTTGGTCAGAAGCAATGCTCTGTGGAATACCATGACAGTGGATAAGGCATTCTGTAAGTCCACGGATCATAGTTTTGGCAGAAGCATGTCGTGCAGGGAAGGCAAACCCATATCTGGAGTATGTGTCTATTCCTGTAAGAACGAATCACTGCCCCTTCCATGATGGAAGTGGTCCAATGTAATAAACCTGCCACCAGGTAACAGGCTGGTCACCTCGGGGAATGGTGCCATATCAGGGACTGAGTGTGGGTCTCTGCTGCTGGCAGATTGGACACTCAGCAGTGGCTGTGGCCAGGTCAGCCTTGGTGAGTGGAAGTCCATGTTGCTGCGCCCATGCATAACCTCCATCTCTACCACCATGACCACTTTGTTCATGAGCCCATTGGGCAATGACAGGAGTTGCTGGGGAAAGAGGCTGATTTGTATCCACCAAACAGGTCATTTTATCCACTAGGTTATTAAAAGCTTCTTCTGCTGAATTCGCCCTCTGGTGAGCATTCACATGGGACACAAATATCCTCATGTTGTTTGCCCACTCAGAAAGGTCTATCCACATACCCCTTCCCCAGACTTCTTTGTCACCAGTCTTCCAATCATGTTCCTTCCAAGTCCCTGACCATCCAGCCAAACCATTAGCAACAGCCCAGGAATCAGTATACAGATGCACCTCTGACCCGTTCTCCTTCCAAGCAAAGTGAACAACCAGGTGCACTGCTCGAAGTTCTGTCCACTGGGAGGATTTCCCCTCACCACTGTCCTTCAGGGACATCCCAGAAAGGGGCTGCAGTGCTGCAGCTGTCCACTTTCAGGTGGTGCCCACATATCGTGCAGAACCATGTGTAAACCAGGCCTGAGTCTTCTCTTCCTCAGTCAACTGACTGTAAGGATCTCCCCAAGATGCCATAGCTGTGGGCTGGGAAAGAGAAGGTTAGGTGGAAGGATTGGGGGCCATGGGCATTTGGGCCACTTCCTCATGTAACTTACTTGTACCTTCAGGCCCTGCTCGAGCTCTATCTCATATATACCATTTCCATTTTATGATGGAATGCTGCTGTGCATGCCCAACATTTTGGGTTGGTGGGCCAGACAACACCCAGCTCATGATAGGTAACTCAGGTCTCATGGTAACTTGGTGGCCCATGGTTAAGTGTTCTGTCTCTACTAAGGCCCAGTAGCAGGCCAACAGCTGTTTCTCAAATGGAGAGTATTTATCTACAGAAGATGGTAAAGCTTTACTCCAAAATCCTAAGGGCCTGCATTGTGATTCTCCTATAGGAGCCTGCCAAAGGCTCCAAACAGCATCTCTATTTGCCACTGATACTTCCAGCACCATTGGGTCAGCTGGATCATATGGTCTAAGTGGCAGAGCAGCTTGCACAGCAGCCTGGAGCTGTCACAGAGCCTCATCTAGTTCCGGTCCCCACTCAAAACTGGAAGCTTTTCTACTCACTCAGTAAATTGGCCAGAGTAGCACACCTAAATGAGGAATATGTTGTCTCCAAAACCCAAAGAGGCCAACTAAGTGTTGTGCCTCTTTTTTGGTTGTAGGAGGGGCCAGATGCAGCAGCTTATCCTTCACCTTAGAAGGAATATCTTGACGGGTCCCACACCACTGGACACCTAGAAATTTTACTGAGGTGGAAGGCCCCTGTATTTTTGTTGTATTTATCTCCCATCCTCTGCCACACAGATACCTTACCAATAAATCTAGAGTAGTTGCTACTTCTTGCTCACTAGGACCAATCAAGATGATATCATCAATATAATGAACCAGTGTGATGTCTTGTGGGAAGGAGAAATGATCAAGATCCCTGCGGACAATATTATGACATAGGGCTGGAGAGTTGATATAACCCTGAGGTAGCACAGTGAATGTAAACTGCTGACCTTGCCAGCTGAATGCAAACTGTTTCTGGTGGTCCTTGCTGACAGCAATTGAGAAAAAAGCATTTGCCAGATCAATAGCTGCATACCAGGTACCAGGGGATGTGTTGATTTTCTCAAGCAATAATACCACATCTGGAACAGCAGCTGCATTTGGAGTCACCACCTGGTTAAGCTTATGATAATCCACAGTCATCCTCCAAGACCCATCTGTTTTCTGCACAGGCCAAATAGGAGAGTTGAATGGGGATGTGGTGGGAATCACCACCCCTGCATCCTTCAAGTCCTTAAGAGTGGCATTAATCTCTGCAATCCCTCCAGGAATCTGGTATTGCTTCTGGTTCACTGTTTTGCTAGGCAGGGGCAATTCTAGTGGCTTCCACTTGGCCTTTCCCACCATAATAGCCCTCACTCCAGGAGTCAGGGAACCAATGTGAGGATTCTGCCAGTTACTGAGTATGTCTATCCCAATTATGCATTCCAGCACTGGGGAAATAACCACAGAATGGGTCCGGGGACCCACTGGACCCACTGTGAGATGGACCTGAGCTAAAACTCCATCAATCACCTGACCTCCATAAGCCCCAACTCTAACTGGTGGATCAGAGTGACGTTTTGGGTCTGCGGGAATTAATGTCACTTCTGAACCAGTGTCTAATAATCCACAAAATATCTGATCATTTCCTTTTCCCCAATGCACAGTCACCCTGGTAAAAGGCCATAGGTCCCCCTGGGGAAGGCAGGGAGGAAGTTTAACAGTATAAATTTTTGGCAGTGCAACAGGGTCCTTCCCCAAGGGTACCCAGCCTTCCCTTCATTCAAGGTGCTCTGGATTTGTAAACTGTCTCAAGTCTGGGAATTGATTAAGGGGCCATAACTCTCTACATTTGTAATTCAAGGGAGACTTTTGTTCATGTGACCTAGAATTCTTCTGCCTATATAGTTCAAATAAGAATTTAGTTGATTGCCCATCTATTTTACTGCTTGGTACTCCATGATCCACTAGCCAATGCCATAAGTCTCTGCAAGTCATATTATTTTGATTGCTGCTTTGAGCCTGTTTTCCATTATGGTAGCCATGCCCACCTTGTCTGTGGTGATTAACTGCAACCACTTGGCTTCTACCGACTCAGGACCTGATTATCCCCATTGTGTTTAAAGATTCCAACTCAGTGACAGCAGTTCCTACAGTAATATCTGACCTGCAGAGAAGGGTGACTACAGAGCTCTTCAGGGCTGATGGAGCTAGTTTCACAAATTTATTCCTTACAGTCGTGGTAAAAGGTGTGTCCTCTGGACATTCCAGGGCTGTGTGAGCAGATCTTCCATGATAAATCCACTCTAACATTCCAATCTCTCTAACCCTTTGAATCCCCTCCTCCACATTGTACAAGGGCAGTTCTGGCATTTCAACCTGCGGTAATGCCGGCCACCTTTTGATCCATGTTTCAGCCAGCCACCCAAACAAATTGTTAACACCCTTTCTAACCCCTCGAGCTACAACATTGAATGCAGAATCTCTGCTTAGTGGGCCTATATCAGTAAATTCAACCTGATCTAACCTTATATCCCTTCCACCATTATCCCACACTCTTAATATACATTCCCACATATATTCCCCTGGTTTCTGTCTGTATAAGTTGGAAAACTCATACAGTTCTTTTGGAGTATAGCATACTTCCTCATGGGTCACACTTTGTACCTCACCCTTTGTGGCTTGTTGGTACTTGAGCCTAGTTATAGGTCTTGAAGCAAAAACTGGTTGTGGGTGTGGGTCATGAAAAGAGTTAGAATTATCTCTCAAGCCATTCACCTCAGGACATTCTGTTGCATTTTCATCTCTTAAAACAGGATTAATCTCTCCAGACAAAGGAGTGAGGGCTGCTTCCTCAGGGGAGGTGATTACAGGACTGGCAGACACTGAAGGTTAATCTCCTTAGGTGGGGGTTGGGTAGCAGGCTCCTTAGGGCAGACTGGAGGTAGGGAAGCTGTTTCCCCAGGACAGCCCTCTACAGGTAAATCTAACAGTGACCAAGCAGAATCCAGGGTTCCAATGTCCTCACTGCCATTAGTATCAAGCCATATGTCCCCCTCCCAAGTTTCTGGATCCCATTCTTTTCCAATAAATGCCTTTACTTTAACAACAGACACCCTGAGAGGTTGAGATTTTAGTTTACATTGTAAATGTGCTACTCACACAATGAGAGACTGAGTCTGGTTTTCAGAAACTTCCAGTTTGCGGGCACAGGAAATACGATTTTCTTTCAGGGCACACATGGAAACCTTTACATCTGTCATATGACATTTAAGTTTTGAATTTGAAGCCTTTATCTCATCCCTTTCTCTTACAACTGTATCCAAAGTATCTAAGAGCAGCCAGCCAACATCATTATACCTCTTAATACTGCAAAACTCCGTGAAAGTGTCAAAAACACGGTCACCCAGAGCCCTGCTTCGTACTAGAGTATGATTAGGAGAATCAAACTGTGCTATTTTGCATATTTCCTTTGCCAACTCATGCCATGGACTGTCAGTGCCCTCTTGATTATTGGAAATAGAGTCATTAGTGCCTCTGAATCTAATCAGAGTAGAAAACAAATTGTAAAAGCCCATTTTAAGATTCTGTTTCTTAAGAACCACTCCCGGTACCAAGTTGTATTAGTTAGGGTTCTCTAGGGAAACAGAATCAATGAGAGGTGTCTCTGATTATCAAATTGTAAAAGTGACTCATGCAACTGTGGGTATGCACGAGTCCAAATTCTGTAGAGCCGGCAACAAACTGTCAACTCCAAGGAAGATGGCTGATGAACTCCTCAGGAAATGAACCGGCAACTTCAGCTAACTCCTCAGGAAATGCCACACTGGGCAGCTGGAGAAGAAGTGAAAGTCCTCTATCTGTCTTGCTTATAAGTCTTCAACTGATTAATTGGATCAAATCCAGCCAATTGCATTCTCTCATTGTGGAAGGCATGCCCTGTGATTAGTCATCAGTCACAGCTGCAGTCAATTGATTGCTGATCCAATAAACCAGCCTGTTGGTTTATCAACCAGCCTCAAACATCCTCACAGCAATTGTTAGTCCAGTGTTTGCTTTACCAGACAGCTGGGTCACCTGGCCAAGTTGACACATGAACCTAACCATCACACTTGGTTAGCCCAATTGGATTTTCCCAGACCAGAATGTATTCAGGTCTCAGAATGGGGCTATATTCAGTGCCAAGTTTCACTGGGTGAGTGTCCTCAACTATTGGCAGACTTTTCTGTGATGCCTCTAGCCACTGTGATTTTCCTCACCTGCCCAGCAGGTGGTGCCTGTTAGCCTGTCACTTCTGACTGATGTAAGGATGTGTGGCCCTTTACATCTCATCTAGTTTTTTTCTGTTTTGGCTGTTTTCCCCCAGGCTCTGGGGTCTGAGTTTCAAAGGGTGGGCTGGCACTAGACCTGGGCCCTGCCTCCTTCCTTTTAGTGAAGATAAATCCCCTAGGGAGATATCTTCTGCATTTGAATTACTCCTTCATCTCTCTGATTCCGTTAACTCCACCCCGTCTCAGAGCCCTAAAAACTGAAAATGGCTGAGTCTTTCCATTGAGCCACTCAGGTTGAGAGAGAGAAAAATGGAAAGAAAGCCTCCTTTCAGAGATAGTCCATGGTTCCCCAGTTTTTCCCACCAGTCAGAGAAAGTACCCAGTCTTCTGGGCTCCCTTTCTCAGAGCAGGTGCATTTTATATATAAGTTAAGTCATCTCTAAAAGCCTCTGTATTTTTCCTTCTTTTTTTAAATTTTTTTTTTTCTGTCAGTCCCACCTCCTCTCCACTGGGAGTGATTTCAGGGTACTTTGCTGCTTGTTGGGTATTTGTCTATGTTTGTATCTTGTATTCAGCAGTCTATACTTCTTAATTAAAACCCCATTTGGAGCTATTTTGCAGTATATTTGCTCACTCTGGGAATGATGCTTTCTCCCACACTGAGGTTTTGCAGCTCAGCCTGCCATGGGGGAAGGGGGCTCCTGGCATGGCTCCACAGTTTTTACTTACAGATTTTATGCTGCACTCTCAGCCATCCCACCCAACCCTGGTTGGTGTATGATGTGCGGACAGTCACAGTTGTTCCCCAGCAGATGTTCCAGATTATTTACTGGTTGTTCCTGTTTATTAGTTTCTCCATGGGATTAACGAAATTCCACACCTCTTTTTGCCACTATCTTGCCCCTCATCCCTGTAATGTATTTGTAATCTCTACTATTGTGCCTTTCATGCCCATAGTTTTCATTTTTCAAATTCTTCTTTAGGCTCACATGTTGTCCTCTTAGTATTTTTCATCCCTTTATAAATATTTTAATTCATCTCCTTGAAATGATTTAGGAGAATTTTTTGAACATCTTTGATTAGTTGTTTTAATTTCTAAGTCTCCTCTGAAGTTTTAACTTGTTCCCTTATCTAAGCCATATCTTCCTGTCTCTTAGTATGCCTTGTAATTTCTTGCTGATATCTAGGCATCTGAATATCTTAATGAATCCTTATCTTCCTCTTGCCTAGGGTTTAATTATTGATTGGCTTTGTGTTAAAGTTCTTTGATACTTGGTCTATTTATTATAGACTTTTGGAGTAGCCCAGGTTTAACTGTTTGGGTTTTTTCAGCCATGTGACTTTTTCTGGGAAATGAAACATATGTGACACATGTCCTTTTCAGGCATAAACAGTGAGCATATGTGACATATGTTTCTTCTAGGTGGAGGATTAATATGTAGGTACTTTGCTCACCTGCTGTTTTTATAATTTTCCCACCTGTGGCTGATTGAGAAAGATGAAGATGATGGTGTTGGTGGTGTGTTATGATGACATATGTGTTAGCAAGAGATAAACTTTTGTTTTAAATTGTTTGTTACTGTAGCATAGCTCATCTATCATAAGTATTATGCTTATGTAAAATATGCTATTTTAAAGACAATAAAACATTAACATTTGCAACTTATTTAAGGTCATACAGTAGGTGATTGAAATCCATTATCCTAAGCTGGAAGCAGTTCATGTTTGGCATAATAAAACATTTGGTATCACTATCAACTGTGATAACTTGGAAGAGAAATTAAATAATTAATATATAGATTTAGGTGAAAACACAGAAAAACAAAATGCTTGTAGTGTATATTTTTAGAGTTGGATGCATACACATGCTTTATAAGAAAAAGAAGCCTACAAAACAACTGGACAATTTGCAAGAAAAAATGAAAGAAAATATAAGAAAATATAAAGAATCAAGAAATTTGAGACTTGGAGTTATAAGATAAAACTTATGCTCATGTGCACCCATTAAAGGTAAAAATCAGAAAGACTTTGAGCAAGAAAGATCAACTAAGCTCAGCTTTACAGCAAGACCAAATCATGGATTCAGCCATAAAATCTGGTTATAAAGCTTCTAAATGTTTGAAGGTTTTGCTCTGTAAATCTTTGTAATTGGACATATTTCATGGAACATAAAGTTAAAGGGTTAAGGTGTAATTCCCTCAGTGAAGCCTGAACAGCCCAAGGTATCTATAATTGAGAGACAGAAGGGTATGGGAAGAGAAGAAGAAGGAGGAGGAGGAGGAGGAGGAAGAGAAGGAGGAGGAGGAGAAGAAGAAGAAGGAAGATGAAGAAGAAGAAAAGTAGTAGTAGTAGGAGAAGAAGAAGAAGAAAAGATAAGAGAACAGAATTCTGGAAAAGAAGTGTAGGTGCAGCTGTTGGTCTGTGGAGCTGATTCAAATAAGCAGATAAGAAGTCAACAGTCTGGAATAATAAAGATTAGTCTATTTGAGGCTTAAAAGAGTCATTAGATTGATATTCAATGGCCGAGAGTTAGACAGAGAAAGCTGTCCAGTCCCAAAGAAGGACATATTCCTAAATTTCCTCTTAAAATGTGATGAAGGAAGATTAATGGTAAAGGAAAGGCTTTCCAAAAGGAGAAGCTGAGTCCATGGAAAAAATGGACCTGGAGAAAGGAATGAGCACCTAGTCACAATACAGGCAACAATCGTAGAGTTGGGTTCTTCATAAGATCTTCCTAGTAGAATTCTTGAATTGCTTTAGAGCAATGAGTACTATATATCTTCTGAACTTTCTCTTTCTGAAGAAGTGTGTTCATTGCTGTTATCCTATCCATGCTATACAACTCAATATTTTTGAGTGTGTGGAAAAGAGATAACTTGTCTTGTAGTTCACAGGTCTCCAGGAGCAGATACAACTGGAGCTGATCCTGAGTCTTTTAGACAGATCTCCATAAAACTTGGACACACTGAAGGCCTATAGTATGAGGCAGAGATGCCAGAACTTTCAAAACATAGTGTTGAGTAAGAAGTCACAAGGGTTAGGAAGTTAGAATGTTAGCTTGGATATATCATGCAAGAACTGAGAGGGCAGAGGTAATAAAGATGCACTGGTGAGGGATATTCAGGTATAACTGAGAATCTTTGCTGGTGATTCTCTTCTGTGGAAAGGTGTTGGCAGTGGAATTCTGCCTTGGAATTGAGCTTACAGATATCATTAGGATGATGGGACTGAGAATGGCCAACTCTGGATACTGCTTTCAATAATCACAGGCCAGGTGGGCATAATTACCACAATGTTCAGAGAAATCACTAAGAATGAAGATAAAACCTAAATCACATCTTTTGTGCTCTGCTTTAAGCCATTGAAAAAGGAAAGAAATTCTTCAAAAAAACCCTGATGACATGAAAGCATGATACTTAGAGGTTATGAGACTATGGCCAGCATTGGCCCTTGAGGTATTTGCTAATCCCTGGTGGCATAAGGCCTCTATTCCTATGAACATGCATGTGAATGTGAATAGAAAGAAGACTGTGTGAGGTTGGAGTAGAGACAACCTCTTACCCTACAGAAATCAGGGTCCCTCAAAGGGTGACACTCATGGGGATAAAGTAGCCTGAAACTTACCCCTTTCAATGAGACAGTGATGTGCACATCTCTCTTAGCCTTAGTTTGGGAGAAGCAGGGGAAAAAAAAATCTCCCCTGGTAATTTTTACCCTCACATTGGTGCTCATGTAAGTATGTTGCCTAAACCTTATTACTAGTATGGCTCTCCAACCTGCAAGTGAAAATTTTGGTTAAAGGATTTCTGGGTGGTATTGCCTCTAAAATACCTGAAAAAAGTAAGATAAATCATTTCTGAAGGAACATATCATAAGCTTTGGCCTCAATGTTTCCCACAGATAAAGTTTGAAGAAATATGAACTTATGGTAAAGAATCACTTAACAGACAAATAAAGAAGGCACCATGAGAATTAAAAAAAAATAATAATATGGTCAAGTAAAATATGAGGCTGAAATTATAAAGGTGGAAAAAGAGACTATCAAAATTGAAGAGGTTTATTTGGAAAACAACAAAATGTAACCCATAGAATTGAAAATAAAAAAATTATGAATGAAATTTGAAATTTAGTGGATGGTTTAAACATCCAGTAATACAGATTACTATAGAATGAATTAACCAGAAGAGAGAACTTTAAAAATTAAAAAATGCCTTAGAGAAACACACACAAAAATGGATGTTTCAGAGTTGTGGAATATAGAGTGAGATGATCCAATGTACAACTAATGATTCAAGGATATGTAATAGAAAAAATGAGGGGGAGGAAAGTTTCAGAATACTATTTGTGTTTAGTAGACAGCACACCAGGTCTATTGCTATCATACTGAATAAATG
Source organism: Choloepus didactylus (assembly GCF_015220235.1). Taxonomy (NCBI): domain Eukaryota; kingdom Metazoa; phylum Chordata; class Mammalia; order Pilosa; family Megalonychidae; genus Choloepus; species Choloepus didactylus. The sequence continues at coordinate 17,421,435 of NC_051312.1, forward strand.
ACCATTAGACATAACTGTGCTGATCTTAATGATCACAAGGAGAATTGCAGTATATGATATAGCTGCTCAATAAGTCATTTTGTTGTTCATTTTTCATGATGATGATGAAGATCATAATGATAATTGATATAATCTTCTGCTTTCTTCCCACAACATTCTCCCTCCTTTTAGTATCACTTGGGAAAGATCTTGTTCCAAGACTGATATGGTAAATTCATTGTCTGATAACATTCTCCTCTTCCTATAGTAATACGGACATCTTGATTTTCTTTTCCAATTAGTCTACTTTTTCCTTGAGAATCCTCAAAACTGCACAAGGAAGCAATGACTGATCTTTCTAGGGAAATAAACTCTTTGACCTTAATTCTGTGGATATGATTTTATGCCTTTCTGATGATTTCCCCTTTTTCTTCCATTTTGGAACCAGGTGACTGGAAAATGCATGGAGAGAAGGAAGAGATTGTGGCTGGCTAATGTTGACAAATATTTGCAGTTCATACAGATGTTTTATTGCAATTATGTCCCAGCCTCACTAGGAAACTCTCCAAAGTTCTTTCTTCTACCCATAAGTGCTTTATAAGCATTATCCAATTTAATTCTATGTACGGTACCCTGTGTATTACCTACTAACTTTAGCTGCATGGCCTATGGAGATGTTACATTGCTGAAAGTCACACAATTAGCAAGTAGCAGAGCCAGAGTTCAACCCAGATTGGCTGATTCCAGAGTCCATGATTGAAACTGTATTGTTGTGTCTCTGTCATGAATTCATTTATTGTATTCCTCAAATTCCTCACTTAGGCAAAGGAAATAATGCCATATCTACTATACAGCCTGCTGTGATGACTGAATTAAGTAAAGTATTTAAGAAAATATTTGTATGTATCTATCTAAAATGAAACTGTTTTGTAAGCTTGGAAGTGTATGGAGACACAATTCATTATTATCAAGCTAAATCACCAGCTAGGAGTGCAGTCTTGGGTAAATCCCTTAGCTTTTCTGTCATCAGGTTCCTCACCAGAAAGTAGAGAATATTAGATGAGAAGAACTCTAGGTTTTTCCAGCTCAAATGTCTCCAAGGTCAACAATGAAATGTCTAAATCATGAGATCATGATAGGACCAGGAGAAATGATGAAAGAATTCAGTAGGGACAAAAGCTCCATGACAACCATGACACCAGCAAACAATTACCTGGGGCATTTCCCTCCCTAATTGCCTTTTCTCCTTTCACCTCTGCCTTAAGCAGGCATTTAAGAAGATTCCCAGTTGTGGGAAAGTGTCTTTTTGTTGGTTGGTAGCCATTTTTTAGGCCAAATGGGCAGATCCTGTGCTGCAATAGGGCCCACCTGGAAAATTCCTTTGGAAAAGAAATAAGCAATTTTAGCTTGGCAAGAACTCTGTTAGCTGTGGGATCTGAGTCAAATTCAAAAGGCAGGACCTAGAGAGACCAGTGGATTCTGAACTATCTCAGTGTCAGTGTAATCCATAAAGTAGGAATTAAGTGGAGTATAGTTAACGGAATGCAATCTTCCATTCATCTATTTTTGTTGAATCCTCACTTCCATACTCCCCACTTAGGACTCTTCCTCTTGTCTCATATTCCTTGCTCAAATTCTCTAAAATTTTTTTTTTAGCTTTCTACCCTTCAATGAGAAGTTTAACCTCAAATGTAAAATCTCAGGTAATATTACAAGTTGGAGTATGGGGGGGGGGTTGAAATGTAATCTGCAATTTTTTTAAGAATATGACTTTGGTCTGTTACCTTCTGTTTTTTTACCTCACAAAATGAGTTTATAGGAGCTTCTAGAATTAAATGAGAAAATGCCAGTAAAGCCTGATATTTAATTTTTGCCCTTGAGGATTTTGTTTTTGAAATAATAACAATTTGATTTTTATTTAAACATACAGCTTGATAATTTCTGAATAATAAGAGACAAACTGGCTCACTTAATGATATAAATAAGTACACAAATATATTTCAATTATGTCTTTTAAAATTCCTCAAATATCTCTCCATGGTCATCTTTGGAGGCTCTGGGTGTCTGGAGACAATACACTGGGGAGCCGAGATATCAGAGATGCCTACTCCAAGCACAGGTAGTGTTGGTCTCCTGTCCCTTTTAAGCTTCCTTTACTTGCCTTGTTTTCTTTAATTAGAAACATTTCCTCTGTTTCTTTGCATAATTTTGTACCCAGGACAACCTAGGAAACTGACCCCCTCCCTATTAGATCAGGATTGCATGGGGTTTTGATTAGCCAGAGAGACTATTTAAGTCTGTCACCTTTTCTTCTCCAAATCTTCTGTTGAAACATGCAAAAAAACTAATCAAAGAGAGTCAGCATATGCAGATTTTTGTCTTCTTCCTCTTGTCTACAAAATTTTAACAGAAATTCTCAGGATAAACTTCATCTGGAATGAGAAAAACAATGTACAGCTCCTCACTCTTCTGGGAATAGTTGATTGCATAGATTACATTTAATTATTGCTGCTTCTGTCACTGAAATGTATGAAAAAATGCAGAATTTTAGTACAACAGATTGGTCAATAGTTACACATATTTTCACTTAATTGACCAATTATAGTAGTGTTTTGAAATATTTGGGAACTGAAATATTTCTGTGACCCTATCTGTATTTCAAGGACCACTGCAATTTGATGCTGGTTGTCCATTGACCCAGTTTACCTGAATTCAATCAAACTGTATGGAAAATGCTTTATGTGGTTTGTATCTTCTCAGACTTGTTGGTTTGTCTTGCATGAATACTAGGTCTAAATGTACACCTGTTTAGAAGGAATGCCACACTGTTTACAGAGCTGATGATTTTTCAGGAATTTCCCCAAATTGACCCATTAAATTCTGGCATCACTAGCATTCCTATTCATAGGTAGAACGATAGGTCTTGGGCATCTCTAAGCAACTGATGGTAAAAATATCCAACATTGACTGAACAGTTACTATGTGCTGAAATGTGTGCTGAGCACTTCCATAATTTCCTTTTATAATTCTCTGATAAACTTGTTTTCATGGACTCATTGCCCTCACATTTTTGTGAGTAAATCAGAGTTTAGTGTGTTTAAGCCACTGAGACAAGTTCATAAAGAGAGAGGGAATCAGAAAGCAAAACTCCAAAATGCAAACTCTTAACCAGAGAACCATGCTGTTTTCAAATAGGCAAAATACCCTGCATTGTGACAATATTGGGCCAATATGGGACTTTGCTCAGTCCTTTGGAATGCTTTGCATAGGACTTCCATAGAGGACTGATCCCTTAAGTTTATTGGATACACAAGCTTCTGCCCTACCAAAATAATTAAGTATTAAAAAGTATGCTCTTTTCCAGGCTTGCTTGAAGGTGTATTAAATAAACTTGCAAAATAGTTTGGAAAATTGTCATAAAGAGAATATAATTATTCTTAAGAGTAAAATAAGAAATTTTAAAACCTTGATGAAAATCTAGAACAGAAGGTCTATTTCAAATTTATTCTAGGGAGATGCCACTTATATTTTTATTATTATAAAACTGCAGTTATATGATAAAGTAACAGATGTCTTTAAAATTTTTACTTAACTAATGATCACTACCTTGTAAATTGTAAGCACAGCATTTCTAATAGCACATTTTTAAAATTTCCACTCAATATTTTAAATTCCTATTAATTCCATGAGACCACATGAATTAATTGAAACCCAAATTACTGAGTAGCTACTTCAAGACTGCTTTGAGGGACAAAGATGGGCAGCAAAGTATTTTGGCTCAAGAGGTCAATAGGGGAAAAGACTGGCACGTAGGAAAATGATAATAATATCACTTTGCCCAGCCCAGCAATGTATTCTTTTGTCTCCTTTCTGATTTTAGGATCACTGAGTCAATGATTGGGGAAGGAAATAACACAGAGATAATCTACTTTATCCTCTTGGGATTCTCAGATTTTCCCAGGATTTTAGCAGTGCTCTTTGTTATATTCCTGCTGATCTACATTACCACTGTGACTTGGAACCTGTGCCTCATCATCTTAATAAGGATGGATTCCCAGCTCCACACACCCATGTACTTTTTCCTTAGTCACTTGTCCTTCATAGATATCTGCTATGTTACCTCCACAGCCCCAAATATGCTCTTCAACTTCTTCCAGGAGCAGCAGACAGTCACCGTTATGGGCTGCATTGTGCAGTACTTCATCTTTTCAACCATGGGTCTGAGTGATTCTTGTCTCCTGATAGCCATGGCTTACGACCGATATGCAGCCATTTGTAAGCCACTGCTCTATTCATCCATCATGTCTCCCAGCCTGTGTGGTCAGATGGCCCTGGGAGCCTATATGGCTGGGGTCTCTGGTTCTCTATGCCAATTGTGTGCCTTGCTTCAGCTCCACTTCTGTGGGCCTAATGTCATCAACCACTTCTTCTGTGACATGCCTCAGTTGTTAATCTTGTCCTGCACTGACACATTTTTTGTACAAGTCATACTTGCTATATTATTAATGACCTATGGGATAGGAAGTGCTATAATCATCATGACTTCCTATGGCTGCATTGTCATCACCATCATGAAGATCACTTCAGCTAAAGGCAGGTCCAAGGCTTTCAATACCTGTGCTTCTCACATGACAGTAGTTTCCCTCTTCTATACCTCAAGTATGTTTGTTTATTTGAGTTCTAGCTCTGGTTCTTCCCCTAGCTTTGACAGAATTGCTTCAGTGTTGTATACTGTGGTGATTCCCATGTTGAATCCCTTGATTTACAGTCTGAGGAACAGGGGAATCAAAGATGCCTTGAAGATGTTGCAAAAGAAGAGAGAGCACTGCCAAGGTCACACACCCTGATATTTATGACAGATTTGGCTGGTAAGAATCGATCAACTTAACCCATGAATTATGCACATGAATGGTAATTAATAAAATTAATAGTGGACAAAGGAGGTTTAATTTGATACAGATAATATCCCAATGTGGCCCATGAGTGACAATCATTGTTGCTCAAAGCACTAAGTTTTAGTGTGGTTTGATTATGCAAAGATAATTGACTAATACAGTTTGAAATTAACAACTAAGAATTTTCTCTTAGTTATTCTGGTTTCAATTCAGACCAATTCAATTCAATTCAATTCAACTCAACTCACTAGCTTTGTGATTCTGGGCTAGACACCTGCCCTTTAATTCTTCAGTTTCCTCCTCTATAAAAGGGGTAATATCATAACTACCTTTTTGTTCTGTGTAGGGTGATTAAACAAAATTGATATTTGCAAACATTCAGAATATAGTCCCTCGTACATAATTAGCATTGTATGTATGTTTTGTATTATAATTCATTGAGTGCTTATCATATTTAAACAATTTATAGTGCTTAAATTAAGCTAAGTTCATTTCTGTAACAATTTCAGAAATGTGAAACTTGCCCAAATTAACTAGTTAGTAAATGATGGAATCAAGATTTGAAATAAGGAGCACACATATCAGAGCCTACCCTCTTAATTTTCTCTTAATGTACACGGTACCAAATTACCTCTTAATATTCAACTATGGTATGAAGGAAATACACCAATACTTATCAAATTCAGTCAATTCTAAATTCAATAGCAATCTTATTTTGACAAGAAAAAATAAAGCTGTTAACTGAAGAAATTGCAAAAAGAATGGGAATACAAACCATAAGGAAAATATAAAGAACAAATAACATGCAGATATATAGGAAAACAGAAGAAAAAATGGCAACTATATTTGACAGATGGATCTTTATGAAAATAGATAAAATGGAAACACTAAATGCATATTTGCAAGAAATTAGAGAACATCCAAATTTGGAGAAAAGACTAAGGACAGCAGAGATTTTAAATATTATAAGAATGCATCCATAAGGGTAAGAAAATACCTAAAAATAAATGGAGCAAATGTGTAACAATTTTCTGGAAAACATTAATAACATTGACTCAACAAATAGTAAACAAAAGTATACCAATAACCAGAAGATAAACATTTAAGTTATCAAATAACTTTCTGCATATAAGGCTATTGGCCTGAATGGCTTTGGTGGTTTTATGGAAAGCACATGTCAATATGAAAAAAAAAATATTTTAGAACATTGAAAGGGCGTAAAAGGTACCAGTGTATTTTAAATTGGCTTTCTTTTATCCAGAAGATTATTCTCTCTACCTCAGTGTAGATTCATGAGAAAAAGATAGAAAGTGGTTGGGGAAGTAGCAAAACACCAGTCTGATTAAATTCAATTAAACCAAATCAATCCTGGATTTGATTTACAAATTCAGACTTCCTGCTCATTAAATTCATTCTATTGATTTTAAAAAGATTATCATTCTTGTACCAAGTATTATAATTATTATCCACAACAATTATAGAAATTTATTTCTTATCACTTTTGAATGTGAAAGTTAAAATCAAATTTAAAACACCCAAATGTGTGTTTTTACAGCAAGTTAAAATAATCATTCAGAAACAAGAAAGATTTATTCCTTGAAACCAGCTGTGGTTTTATTATTATAAATTGACCTTATACCAATTGATAAATTTAAAAGAAATAAAATAATTGCAGAAAAGGCATTCAAACACATCTAACACATTCCTAAATCAAAAGCATATTCTTAAATGCCAGAAATTATTGCAGTGGTCTCCAGCATATTAAAATAGTACTTCATAAAGCCAATGCGAATGAATGACCATATCCACTGTCCCAAGAGATAATGGAAAAATGTCTCAACACACATAGAATAATTGGTGTTTTAAATTCTCTGTTGGTGCATCTCTCATCAAGAAGTTCAGTTCACTTCAGGTGTTCATTCTGCATCCTGGTGTTGGCTTCATTCTCAGGCTGGTAGCAGGTTCATGGCAGTTGTTCTACAAGTTATATCCAGATAAGACAATGTGCAGAGGAAGAAGAGAGATCATCTGCACCAGTGGTTCTCTCATGAAAATTGTGGATGGGACCCTCCCTAAATCGGGGTTCATTGCTCAGTGTAGCCAAATGTACAGACACACCGAATGGCTGAGGAGGAAAAAGAGGTTTATTTACACCTGGGAGAGCAGGGCAAAATTGCCCAAATTCCTCCTCTTCATAGTGATTTTTCAATTGGCTTTTATACACTTTAGGGACAAAGAAAGATAGTCATCTTGGGTAACAGGGGTCTGGAGAACTTCATTAGTTCCTCATCTTTGTTATTTACTACTTCCTTTAGGATTTACATCCTCTGTGACACTTCGGCATTGTACCTTCAGGTGGGGCTATAGATGAAAACTTATTCATATCTAGGTCCAGACTTTACATTTACATATTATGCCTTTTTTTGACTAAGAACTCACATTCAGAGCTTGCTTACAGTTTTATGATTACACTTAACAGGTTACTGCTACAAAAGGAGGAGACATTTTCCAAATACTGTTCTCTCCTTCTTCCCCCAGCAGAAGTCCATATGCATATTAGTGACCAGAACTGGGTCTCATGTCCATTTCTAAACCCTTTGCTGCCAAAGCAAGTAGGAATGTCATTAGAGTAAAGTTCTTCTGAAATAGAACCACCATGTCGCATCAGAATTAAATGTCAGCCTTAATAGAAAAATTGGCATGCATATATCATCACTGTGATATCATATGATCTATTCTTACGTATTCCAATAAAACTTTTTTCTAATGCAAAACCAGGCTGGATTGTTTTCAATTTAAGAACATTTTTAAGAGCAAAACTGATCCACATGGTCAGAGGAGGGATGTTCACAGATGAGACACACACTGAAGTTCATAGTTATTTATCAAGCACCCATATGTTAAGGAAGTTGCTGCCAGGGGTTATTTCACCCTCAACAAGACACTTAGCCTGGCATATATTTGGCAATGAGACTGTCTCTGGCTCTGGGATACAGCTGGGAGGTGTCCCATGAGCCTAAACAGGAAGAGATGGGTTCAGCACTGTGACCGATCCAATCTTGCCTCTACTCACTTCCTGTATTCTGTTAAAAATTTCTGTGCTGTATTTTCCATATTATCTGTCTGGAAGCCACTCTTTTGACAGCAGAAGGCAAAGCAGGTATCCTTTTCCATTTGAAAACACTTTCAGTCAGTGCAACTTTTTGATCTTTGAAGGCTCTGGAAATGTTTTTCATCATGCATGCTATTCTTGGTACTTTTCAAACAGAACACCAGGCATGGCTTTCCCTCTTTAGTCATTCAAATTAATTTTAATATTAGTATTTGGCTAATTCACCATTATGCTTTCCTATGTTTTTGTTTTACCTGTTAGGATTCAGTGAGTGTACTTAAAGCTGAGTCTGACAGTATCCTTTCTCCATGCTCAAATTGTGACCCTTCCTCTTGTAGGAGTCCTTTGCTTGTTCAAAGTGAGATGAGGAGGAGCCTTTATTTAATAACTATTAATGACACCATATACCTATCAATTATATGTTCTAAAGAGTGAAATGGATTATTTTACAACACACACACACAAAGTGACCTTGGCTTCTATCACTTACAGTAACAGGAACCTCAATATTCCAGCATCTGAACGACTGGCACGTAGTATACACTTAATCAATAATTGCTGAATTAATTAATTAATTATGCATTCTAGTGCATATTTTATTGTTTTGATTCTTCCTAATTAAAAATTATCAAGTTGCCTATATTCAGCAATATTTCTGAAATCTAAAGTTGTGCCGATTTGTATATATTATGCTCCCCAGGAAAAGCCATATTCTTTAATGCATTCTTGTGGGGGCAGTTGTATTCATGCAGATTGGGTTGGAGCCTATTGGTTCAGTGTTCATGACGATGTGAACCACCCAACTGTAGGTGATAACTCTGATTGGACAATTTCCATGGAGGTGTGGCCCCACCCATTCAGTGTGGGCCTTGTTTAGTTTACTGGAGCACTATATAAGCTCAGACAGCAGGAGCTCATATCAAGCTGGAGCTGAGGCAGACATTTTGAAGACAGCATTGGAAACTGGTGCAGACATTTTGGAGAACACCATTTTGAAATGCCACATGGGAATAAGCAAAAGCCAGCCACGTGCCTTCCCAGCTAACAGAGGTTTTCTGTATGCCAATGGCCTTTCTCCAGTGAAGGTACCCTTTGTTAATGGATACTTTATGGCCTTAAGACTTGTACCTGTATAACCAAATAAACCCCCTTTTATAAAAGACAATCGATTTCTGGTATTTTGCATTCTGGGAGGTTTAGCAAACTAGAACAAAAGTGAATCATGAGGCATGTAAGTTCTTAACTGGATTCTTCGAAGGGACATACAATTATCATGTCTATTAAATTTTTATGTTCTCTTACATTGTAACAGCAGATTTTCATTTTTTAAAAAAGAGATTTTCTTTTTACAATGCTTTTAACTAAAATTGTGTATGTAGGACATGTTTTTCCGATCCATTGAAATGTGTAAGTCAAATTATCTATTTTGGCTTCAAGATTTGGGGATAGAGAATTTCTCAGTTTTTTATTTGATCCTTAAATACTGAAATTTAAGTTTTAAAACTAAGATCTAATTATAGTTTTGGAATGAAAGGAAAATATGATTTTCTCTTATCAAGCACACATACACACACATATACAGAATTTTACTACACAGTCATTAAAAAAAATGAATTTTTATCCAATCACTAGTCTTCAGAAATTAGTAAAATAAATATGTAAGCTAATATTTTATAAGCAAAGGTGGTATTAAAAATTAGTATGCAAATTAGTGTGATTAATAGAATAAAAACATACAAACACAAGGTCCATTTCAATTGTAATAAAATAAAATTTAAACAATTTTTATACCTAATGAACTATAAATAAAAGCAAATTTTAAAATAATTAACACTGCATTATATAAATGTAAGGGGGAATAATGTTCAGTGAGACAATTATTTCTAATGACAGTATAAAATTGCTTAAAAAGTTAAAAATTATAGTTGTGATATTTGTTTATAAATAATGGATTGAATCCATGAATTTTGTCTATTTGCCTGTATTCCCTCCTGAAACCCACCCAAAATGACAATAAAGATTGTTTAAATGGTATTATATTATCAAGGTTTGGAGAATGGAGAGGAGAAAAGAAAACAAATGTTGGAACTAGAAATTAGATGTATGAGGGGTAACTAAATCAGACTTCAGAAACAGAAAGCTATAGGTTTCAACAGGGTGGGAAATGGAGGAAAGGCTTAGGCTAGGGAGAAAGAAGTCGATTTCCATGGCACAACTCCAGGAGGATCAAAAAAATGAAGACACTAGGTTCCTACACAGGCTGCATGAGACTTAACAGGAGGCTTGGTTGACAGTCTATTTGAGAAATAGCTAGATCGCCAGGCACAGGTTCTAGGCCAGCTCTTCCCCTCTTCCAGCACATACACCACCACTCCCCACACCTCTTTTTCAATCTGGGGAAGACTGGAAGTTTATTCTCTGGGAAATGGAGCTAGAGACTATGGGTTTTGGACCATCTAACATACCTTTAAAGAATACTGTTATCAGAGGAATTAGTATTATCTATGCATGGTAAAGAGAGATTCTCCTTGCCTGTGACCCTCTCCCCACCACACACCTACTCCATTCTCTATTCCACTTGCAGAACACTCCCAGTTGAGTTGATATCTCCTGGGCAGGGGCTTGGAGAATTCCCATGTGGAGACAAACCTGCACAGGAGAAAAACCTATAGTTGCTTGTAACAGGGCTTCACTGGGACAACTGTAGGATCCCCTCCAGATCTCGTAGTGTAAAGCAGATCAGAGTGAGGCAGGGTTAGGATTAGGGCAGGGACCTGCTAATGAGCAAGGGGCAAATTCCAGGAAGGGATGAGGCTCAAGAAGAAAAATATTTCTGAGGAAAACAGCAGTAAATATCACCTGGCAGCTGAATGAGTTATGTACCATCAGGTGTCATCAAAGGAAGAAGTGGGGGAGGACAATAAAACAGTAGAAAATTATAGAAGGAACAGAAAAACAATGAAAGCAAACCTTCTGACAGTGGTGCACACCTCTCTCTTTGGTGAGTGTACCCCTACACCCCTCTCAAGTGTGTACTCAATAAATTCTGCCTGCTGGCTCAATCTGTGCCATACCCTTGGATTCTTTCTAATGTCACAGCCAAGGACCTGGGAACTCCAGAATGAGGACAATAAATACCTGACCATGAACATCAAGCTTCAATGTTCTTTCTTTGTTCCTCTCTCTGAAATGTGAAAGGATAGACAAGGACCATTAGAAAAAGCCCCTAAAATGAACAAACATGAAAAAAACTCCACTCAGATGGCAAAAAGTGCAAGGAGCAAAAAATGTGTATAAAGCAAAATTCCAAAATTAATATACTGAGATAAATTAAAGATTTTTCATGTTTTTAAAGCAGGAAGAAAGTTCTATATAAGAGGAACAAGAATGGGAATGGTATAAAAATTTTTACAATTATATGTCTATTAAATTTTTTTAAATTACGCAGAATTATTAATTATTGCATTGATAGTTAAATTACAAAAATTAGTGGTTCATTCATTTTTACTGCCCAGCTTGCATAATCATTTTTTTTTTGAGGAATATCTTGAATTTTGTGGCAGGGGATGGGGGGGTCAGGGATTCTCTTTTCCATTCTCAGCCATCATTGTATGAGTAGGAATTGTCCCACCCTGGGTTCAGGGCTGAATCTTGATTGATTTTAGCCAGAGAGAAATATAATCCATTAGCCATTACAACTAGCATGGGAAGAAGTGGGGGACTGTAAGTGTTGAATTGTGTCCCACAAAAAGGTATATTCTAGTCCTAACATACAGTACCTCTGCATTTGACCTTATTTAGGAATAGGGACTTTGCAATGTAATTAATGTCAAGTTAAAATAAGATCATACAATGATCTGAAATCCCATAACTGGTGTCTTTATAAGAAGAGGAACATTTGGACACAGAGGGTCAGAAGACCCACAAACCAAGAGAAGGACCTGAGATGATGGGAGCTGAGACTGTGGTAAGGTGTTTACAAGCCAAGGGACATCAAGATGCTGGCAACCACCATAAGTGGTATGGAGCAGATTCTCCCTCAGTGATTCAGATGGAACCATCTTGCCAACATCCTGATTTCAGATTTCTGACCACCTGAACTGTGAGACAATAAATTCCTGTTGTTTAAGCCACCCAGTTGATGGTAAGTTGTTACATCAGTGTGACAGTTTGAATGTATTGTGTCCCCCAAATGCCATTATCTTTGTAGTTTTGTGGGGTAGACATTTTTGGTGCTGGCTGGATTTGTTTGGAATGTGCCCCACCCAGCTGTGGGTAATGATTCTGATGAGTTGTTCCCATGGAGGCGTGGCCCTGCCCATTCAGTGTGGGCCTTGATCAGCAGAGCTATATAAATGAGCTGACTCAGAGAGAGAAAACTCAGGGAGTGGAGCTGGGAGTGATGTTTTGAAGAGGAGCAAGCTTGCTAAAGAGGAACGTCCTGGGAGAAAGCCGTTTTGAGGCCGGAGCTTTGGAGCAGATGCCAGCTGCCTTCCTAGCTAGCAGAGGTTTTCCGGACGCCATTGGCTATCCTCCGTTGAAGGTACCCGATTGCTGAGGTGTTACCTTGGACGCTTTGTGGCCTTAAGACTGTAATTGTGTAGTGAAATAAACCCCCATTTTATAAAAGCCTATCCATCTTTGGTGTTTTGCATTCTGCAGCACTAGCAAACTAGAACAATCAGCCTAAGAAACTAGTACAGGGCCATTGACCAACCAAAGGCACAAAGGTGCAGGGAGATGTTTGCAGGGGATTCTGGGTAAGGAAACCTAACTCTCTTCTGTGGAAGCTACCAGAAAACTCTTCTTTTGGGTAATACAGATTAAACCAGTGAGAACTGGAATGTGTCAACTATTTTGCTACCATGATTGAAATTACCTACAGGATGGAACAATAGCTGCATAAAGCATACTAAAGACAAGACAGAAACTGGGTATTTGGTAACACTGTCTGAGCCATTGAAGCTAACAGATTTAATTTGTTGTTTCAGCCATTTTGAGTTATTTCCTTGTCATTAAAAAATGAATGAGAGGATTGTGGGAGATGGCAGATTAGGAAGTTCCAGGAATCAGACACTCCACCAAAACAACTACTGAAGTGGCAGGAACTGCCTGAATCAATTATTTTGAAACTCTGGACTCTAGTGGAAGAGCAGGAGGAAGAGGCTGTCAAGTTTCACCCTCCCTGAAGCAGCTACCATTCCCTATCCTCCAGCCTCCTGGCAGGTAGCTCTAGGGACTGCAGCCTGGGCTCCTGTTGCAGCTTGCTCGTGCCAGGGTGGGAGATAAAAGACCTACTCCTCCAAACTCTGGGGTTGTGTGCTTGATGAATGATCACTGCTTTTGATCAGCTACTTCAGATTGCTGCAGTGGCCCTGAGGGTGGCCATTGCTCTAATCCCCCTCAGGCAAAGTGGCAAGGAATCTTAAAGACAGTAACCTTTCTCAAAACTGTGGGAAACAGTTAAAAGGCTGCATTAACTGGGCAAGTGCTGAATCAAAAAAAAAAAAAAAAAAATGCAGCTTCCAAAGCAAGAGAATAACCCTTGATGACCCTTCCTCTTCTCCTTCTGCAATGTGGGTTAGAGGCAGCTTTACTCCCATTGTGGGTCCCTAGCCCTGTTCTAGAGGGAGCAGTTACTCCTACATGGATAATGCAGTGACTGTCAGTGCAAGTCTATAGGGATGAAGTCTGAAAATTGAACTAGGAAACTTGTCTCAGTCTCACCATCCCAGAATTTGTCCTGAGAGTAGAGAAGTTCATTGCAGACATTAAAATTATAAGAAATAGTTAAGTTGAAGCAGTCTGGATCAAGAACTACCTGCATTAAGTCATGCAAGAGAAGAGGGAGGTGTGTGAAAGTTTATTTCAAAGAAAGCAGAGGAGGTATTCATTTGAACTCCTGAAAACTGTAAACGGGAGACTACTGAGGCCATTAGCAGGCAGAAATCCAGGGGACAGAAAGCTGGTTTCCTGTCTCCAAGCAAGCTTAGATAAGACAGAAGACTCTTATTTTGCACTCTTATCTTGCACAGACAATTTTGAAAGAAAATTTTTGTTTGATTTGTTTTGATAAGCTCCTGGCATTCACAAAAATTTCTGTCATATCACAAGATGGATACAAACTTAAGGAACAGAAAGTTCAGGGACTAAATCCCAGCATTAACACTTTAAAATATTAAAATGTACAGTGTGAAACAAAAGATTATAATGTGAAAAGAGAAATGGAATTATGGCCCATCCAAAGGAAGGAGATAAAAATACAGAAATCATCAAGCACTAGACCCACCCTAAAAGCAACGAAGAGGAGTTCTTCAGACTGAATGGAAACAACATTAAGACAGTGGATTAAAGAAGCATAAAGAAATAAAGACCTACAATAAAGGTAACCATATGGGTAATTATAAAAATGTCAGAACTATTGTATTGTAGTTTTTGGTATGAAACCCCACTTCTTTTTTACAAGATAAATAACAATGAGAAATCTATTTATCTTTAACAAGATAAATAACCATTATTAGATTTTTTTGAACATATGTACAAAAAATGTGGGTGGAGGGGGTGGAAGGGTATAGGAACACTCTAAGTGTATACTAATGAAGTTAGGTATCAAATTAAATATGATTGTTATCTGTTTAGAAAGTTAAATTTTAACACCATGGTAACCACAAAGAAAATATATGGAAAATATGTTCAGAAATCAATGACTAGAACTCAATAAGGTACAAAACAAAAAGTCAAATAAATATGGAAGTAGGCATTAAAGGAAGAATTGAGGGTGACCAAAAGTATAAGACTTAGCCAATAAGAAGTGGCAGAAGAAAGTCCTGCATTATCAGTAATTACTTTGAATGTCAAAATGCAGAGATTGGAAGAATGTACAAAAAAACATGACCCTCTGTTTAAAAGAGACACATTTTAAATTCAAGGACATAAGCAGGTTGAAAGTTAAAGGATGGAATATGTATATCTAATGCTGCATCTTGTTAAAAACACTTAGAAAACTAGAAATAGAAGGACTCTTACTCAACATGATAAACAGCACATATGAAAAACCACAGTTAACATCATAGTCAATGATGAAAGACAGAATGCTTTTCCTCCAAGATCAGGATCAGTCACCACTGGAAGTTCTAGTTAGAGTAATTAGGCAAGAGAAGGAAGTAAAAGGCATTCAAGTTGGAAAGAAAGAAGTGAAAATTTCCCAATTTGCAGATGACATGGTCCTCCACATAGAAAATCCTGAAAAATCCATAACAAAGCTACTAGAACTAATACATAATTTCAGCAAAGTGACAGGGTACAAGATCAACATCCAAAAATCAGGAGTTTTTCTTTACAGTGGTAATGAACAATCAGAAGGAGAAATCAAGAAAAAAATCCAATAAAATATCCTGGAATAAAGCTAACCAAGGATGTAAAGAACTTGTACTCAAAAAGTAAGAAACATAGATAAAAGGAAGCAAAGAAGATCTAAGTAAATGGAAGGAAATTCAGTTTTCATTCATGGTTTGGAAGACTAAAATATTGTTAAGATGTCAACTCTCCCCAAAGCCATTTACAAATTCAATACAATCCCAATCAGAATTTCAAGAACCTTTGTAGAAGTGAAAAGCCATTTATCTGGAAGGGTAAGAGACCCTGGTTAGCCAAAGCCATCCTGAAGAAGAATGTTTGGAGGACCTATGCTTACCAATCTTAAAACTTATTGCAAAGCCACAATATTCAGAACAGCATTTTACAGGCTCAGGGACAGTCATATAAACCACTGGGATTAAATTGAGGGTTCAGAAATCAACCCTTATCCTTATAACCAACTTGTTTTTGACAAGGTTATTGTTTAAGTTTGCTAAAGCTGCTGAAATGCAATATAACAGAAATGGATTGGCTTTTACAATGGGGAGTTATTAGTTTACAAATTTACAGTTCTAAGGCCATGAAAATGTGAAAATTAAGGCATCAAGAGGTGGATACCATCTCTGAGGATAGGCCAGTGCCATCCAGGGTTCCTCTGTCACATGGGAAGGCACTTGGATGGCTCTGCTGAACGTCTCTCCTGGGTTTAGATTCTGGTTTGAGTGGCTTTCCCCCAAATGTCTCTGGGCTTCTGTCTAAGCTCTTGTGGGTCCTTGCTTCTCCTGGGGGCAAACTCTAGATTACATATCTTAGCTTCTCTCTGTGTTCTCCAAATTGTCTCTGCTTTTTACCTTCTCATAGAAGACTCCAGTAAAGATAATTAAGACCTACTTTGAATGGATGGGTTCACATGCTTATGGAATTCTCTGGTCTTACCATTTCCCCCATTATCCAGAGGTAGCTAGGCTCATAGAACAGTGGAATGGCCATTTGAAGACTCAATACAGTGCCAACTAGGTGGCAATACCTTGCAAGGCTGGGATAATGTCCTGCAGGAGTGCAAGAGGCTGTGTATGCTTTGAATCAGCATGCACTCTGTGGTGCTCTTTCTCCCATAGCCAGGATTCACAGATCCAGGAAACAAGGGGTGGAAATGGGGGTGGCATCAATCACTATCACCCCTAGCGATCCACTAGAAAATATTTTGTTTTCTGTCCCTCCAACCTTAAGCTCTGCTGGTCTGCAAGTCATAGTTTCAAAAGGAGGAATGCTCACACCAGGAGAAACAGCAGTGATTCCATTAAACTGGAAATTAAGACTGTGACCTGGCCACTTTGGGCTTCTCATGCCTCTGAAACAAAAGGCAAGGAAGGGCATTACTGTACCGGCTAGGGTGATTGATCCTGACTACCAAGGGGAAATAAGACTGCAACCACACAATGTAGGTAAAGAAGAATTTTCATGGAATGGAGGAGATTCCCTAGGGTATCTCAGTATTACCATGTCCTGTGATTAAAATCAATGGAAAACTGCAGCAACCCAGTTCAGGAGGAACTGCCAATGGCCCAGAAACTTCAGTAATGAAGGTTTGGGTCACCTGTCAGGCAAAGAACCACAGCCAGATGAGGTGCTTGCTGAGGGTAAACAAAACATGGAATGTGTAATGGAAGAAGGTAGTGATAGATATTACCTGCACCATGTGACCAGTTATAGAAACAAGGACTGTAATGGCATGAATATTTCTTCCTTGTTTTGTTAAAGTATGCTTGTATTTGTAAAGCAAATGTCTTTGTTTTCTTCTGTAGCTTATCCCCTTATCATATGACATAAGCTGTATTGTTCATGTTATCATATTTATGTCGTTAGGATACCAAGTTAAAGAGTGAATATTACCCAAGGGCTTACACTATATTCTGGAGAAGTTTAGTGTGTTTCTGCTTGTTTGCAGGACAGTTGAGTATTTTGGGGTGAAAAATTTATCTGTTGCTTTCTGTTTGGAGATTAGGCATGGTTTCAGGTGATGTGTGTACCTTCCAAGTTGACAAGGGGTGTACTGTGATGGTTAGCTTCATGTGTCAACTTGGCCAGGTGATGGTGCCCAGCTGTCTGGTCAAACAATCACTGGCTTATCTGTTGCTGTGAGGACATTTTGTGAACTTAAATCATCAGGACATTGATTGCTTCTGTGGCTAATTACATTTGCAGTCTGCAGAAAGGAGTGTCTTCCAGAGTGACAGATATTTAATCTAATCAATGAAAACTTTTAAGGGGGAGGTGATAGCTTTCAGTGGACAGAAGAGAGAACATTTGTCTCCTTTGGCTAGACAGCCAGGGAATTCATTGAAGAACTTCATTGGAGTGCCAGCTCACAGCCTGCCCTGCAGAATTCAGACTCACGAATATCCACAGTGGCATGAAACACCTTTATAAAATTGCATACTATTTACAGATATTACTGTTGGTTCTGTTTCACCTAGAGAACCCTGACTAATACAGATGCCAAGTGCACTCAATGGGGAAAGAACAGTCTCTTCAACAAATGGTGCCAGTAAAACTGGATCTCCATAAGCAAAAGAATGAATATGGACCCTTAACTCACACTATTTACAAAAAATCAATTCAAAATGGATCAAAGGTGTAACTATAAGAACCAACATTATAAAACTCCTAGAAGAAAACCTAGAGAAGCATCTTTAGGATGTTGTGGTCATCAATGGTTTCTTAGAATTTACACCCAAAGCACAAGCAACAAAAGAAAAAAAAAATAGATAAATGGGGCATCTTCAAAATAACAAAAGAAAATTGTGCCCCAAGGGACTTTATCATGAAAGCAAAATCACCTACACAATGGTAGAAAGTATTTAGGAGCCACATATCCAATAAGGGGTTAATATTCATAATATAAAAAGAAATCCTACAGTGCAACAACAAAAGGCAAGCCTCTCTGCTCTTGGTTTCTTCAAATTGATTTCATGTGTTTGCTGCCTCCTTTGTTTTTTTTTTCTTTTTTTTATTATGAACTTTAACATATATACATAATAGTGATAACTTTCAAAGTACAATTCAATAAGCAGTTAGCAAATTTGAAAGAATGTCATGGGTCACAATTCCACAACTTCAGATATTTCCATTATTGTAAAACATATCATACACACAAAAAGGTGTTAACTTTTGATGTACAGCTCAACAAGCAGCTATACAGTTATTTTCAAAAATTGCCATGGATTACACTTCTACATCTCAGTTCTATGCCCATTATGTATTATAAAGTCTATACAGAAATGTGAAGACCTTCAAAGCACAATTCAATCAGTAGCTAAAGACCAAATTTCAAAGAATATTATTGGTTACAGTTCCACCATGTCACATACCTCCTTTCAACTATTCCAACACCCCAGCATCTAAATATGTATATATATATTTATATGAAGTTTCGGTATTCATAGACCTTTGTTGAATCTTACCATGTTTGTTCCTACCCCTTCCTCTCACTTGATCTTTTTCACCAGATTCAGGGGTGCCTAGGCAGTGAGCATCCTAACTTGTTCTTATTGAAAGGAGGTGCTGACAGTTATGGGGAAAGGGACTGCATCTGGCTGTTAACCTTAAAGAGGCTGTTGACTCTGAGTTTTAGGACTTGTCTGGCAGAGGAACACTCAGGTAGATTTAAGTTTCTGAGAGATAAAACTCAGTGAGTGAATCATATAGAATCTCAGGTAGGGACTTAGGTATTTGGGAACTACTTTTGGTAAGGGCATGGCATACTGTGGCCATTTGGAATGTCTAGCTGGAGCTTGCATGAGAGAAACCTCCAGGGTAGCCTCTTGATTTTGGGATCTCACAGACACTGTGACTCCAACTCATTACCTATATTTTTTCCTCCTTTTTGTTAAGTAGGCATTTTCAATTGCTTGCTGCCAGGACCAGTCTCATTCCTGGGAGTCATGTCCCATGTCACCAGGGAGATTCATTCCCCTGAGAGTCATATCACTCCTGGGGAGGAGGTCAATGAATTTATTAGCTGAGTTGGGCTTAGAGAGAGAAAGGCCACATCTGAGCAAGGAAAGAGGTTCCCTGGAGGTGCCTCTTAGGCATTATTATAGGAGAGCTCAGCCTCACATTTACAACCCTGAATTTCACAAGAGCAAGCCTCAAGTCAAGCCTTGATTTATTAAGTAGTGGGTTCCCGACTTGACTTAGTATATATTCTTTTCCAGGATAAATGATCAGTTTCTCACATTATCTTCACTTAGTTGTACAATCATCATCATTCTCAACTTTAAACAATTATCATAACATAATACATCCCAGAGCTCTTATCAGCTGTTAATTATTCATCCTTAGTGTTAGTATAGAGTTGGTAAGATATTCCTATTGAATATAGTCATTAATACATAATGAGTAGTTTTTTCTTACCACTCTGTTGCTAACCCTCTGCACCAGTGTCATACATTATAAGTATATCATGCTAACATTTATTTAGGTTTGTGGTGCTATGTGGGTTGCATGCCTTTAAACAACCATTTACAAATACATTCACATTTTCCCCTTCAATGCATCACTGATTCTTGTTTTTTTAAGAGCTTTAAAACTTTTAATTAATGAGATTCTAATTTTTTTCTTTCTTTTTAATTTTTATTGGGATCCTTTAGGTACCATACAATTATCCAAGGATCCAAAGTGTACAATCAGTTGCCCCTGGTACCCTCATACAGCTGTGCATCCATCACCGCACTTAATTTTTGTCCAATTTTTAGAAACTTTTCATTACTCCAGACAAGAAATAAAGTGAAAGATGAAAAGAAAAAAAGAAAAAGAAAAAAAAATAAAAGAAAAGGAAACACGAATCCTCCCATATCTCTAACCAACCCCCCTCAATTACTGACTCGTAGTGTTGGTATAGTACATTTGTTACTGTTTATGAAAAAATGTTGAAATACTACTAACTGTAGTATATAGTTTGCAATAGGTGTATATTTCTTCTCTATATGCTCATCTGTTATTAACTTCTAGTTGTATTGTCATACATTTTTTCTGGTTCATGGAAGAGTTTTCTAATATTTCTGCAGTTAATTGTGGACATTGCCAACCATAGGATTCAGTTTTATACATTTCCATCTTTTGACCTCCAACTTTCCTTCTGGTCACATATATGACTCTGAACTTCCCCTTTCCACCTCATTCACGCAACATTCAGCACTGTTAGTTATTCTCACATCTTGCTACTGACACATCTGTTCATTTCCAAACATTTAAGTTCATCCTAGTTGAACATTCTGCTCATACTAAGCAACTGTTCCCCATTCTTAAGCCTGGTCCTATATTTTGGTACCTTATATTTCATGTCTATGAGCTTACGTATTATAATTAGTTCTTATCAGTGAGACCTTGCAATATTTGTACTTATGTGTCTGGCTTATTTCACTCAGTATATTGCCCTTGAAGTTTTGTCATCAACCCATTTTTTTTTAAGATGGTTTTGTTTACACACCATACATTCCATCCTAAGTAAACAATTGATGGTTCTCTGTATGGTCACATATTTATGTGTTCACCACCTTCACCACTATCTACATAAGGGCATCTACATTTCTTCCACAAGGCAGGAGGGAGAGTCAAAGAAGGTAGGGAGGCAAAAGAAAGAGGGAAAAAAAATGACAGCTAGGAAGTAGCAAAAGGAAAAGTAACCTTAAATCAAAGTAGAGTAAAGAGTCAGACAACACCACCAATGTCAAGTGTCTAACAACCTCCCCTATACCCCGCTCTTATCTGTATTTACCTTGGTATATCACCTTTGTTATATTAAAGGAAGCATAATACAATGATTCTGTTAGTTACAGTCTCTAGTTTACATTGATTGCATCCCTCCCCCAATGCCTCCCCATTTTTAACACCTTGCAAGGTTGACATTTGCTTGGTTCTCCCTTGTAAAAGACCATATTTGTACACTTTATCATAATTGTTGAACACTCTAGATTTCACCAAGCTACACAGTCCCAGTCTTTATCTTTCCTCCTTTCTTCTGGTGTCTCACATGCTCCCAACCTTCCTCTCTCAACCATATTCATAATTATCTTTGTTCAGTGTACTTACATTGCTGTGCTACCACCTCCCAAAATTGTGTTCCAAACCATGCACTCCTGTCTTCTATCACTCTGTAGTGCTCCCTTTAGTATTTCCTGTAGGGCAGGTGTCTTGTTCACAAAGTTTCTCATTGTCTGTTTGTCAGAAAATATTTTGAGCTCTCTCTCATATTTGAAGGACAGCTTTGCTGGATATAGGATTCTTGGTTGGCAGTTTTTCTCTTTCAGTATCTTAAATATATCACACCACTTCCTTCTTGTCTCCATGGTTTCTGCTGAGATATCTGCACATAGTCTTATTAAGCTTCCTTCTTATGTGATGGATCACTTTTCTCTTGCTGCTTTCAGGATTATCTCTTTGTCTTTGATATTTGATAATCTGTTTAATAAGTGTCTTGGCATAGGCCTATTCAGATCTATTCTGTTTGGAGTATGCTGCGCTTCTTGGATCTGTAATTTTATGCCTTTCACAAGAGATGGGAAATTTTCATTGATTATTTCCTCTATTATTGCCTCTGTCCCTTTTCCCTTGTCTTCTCCTTCTGGGACTCCAATGATATGTAAATTCTTGTACTTTGTTTCACCCTTAAGTTCCCAGAGATGTTGCTCATATTTTTTCATTCTTTTCTCCATCTGCTTCTTTGCATGTAGACTTTCAGGTGTTTTGTTCTCCAGTTCTTGAGTGTTTTCTTCTGCATCTTGAGATCTGCTGTTGTGTGTTTCCATTGTGTCTTTCATCTCTTGTGTTGTGCCTTTCATTTCCATAGATTCTACTAGTTGTTTTTTTGAGCTTTCATTTTCTGCCTTATGTATGCCCAGTGTTTTCTTTACAACCTCTATCTCTTTTGTGAAATATTCTCTAAACGTTTTGAATTGATTTAGCATTAGTTGTTTAAATTTCTGTATCTCAGTTGAAGTGTTAGTTTGTTCCTTTGACTGGGTTATAGGTTCATTTTCCTTAGCGTAGGTTGTAGTTTTCTATTGTCTAGACATCTGACCTCCTAGGCCACCCCAATCAGGTTTTCCCAGATGAGAAAAGGCTCAGGTCACAGAAGGAGGAAATATTCAGTATCTGGTTTCCCTGATGGTTTTTCTTAGAGGATTGATACACCTGTGCTTTTCTGCCTGACAGGTGCACCTGTCAGCCTGTCACCATCTGTGTAAGAGGGTGTGGCCTGTGGCTCTCCTCCCCCAGGCTTTGGGGTCTGGTTCTGGAAAGTCAGGCAGAAGAACTGGGCCCCTCCTTTTCCTCTTGGGAAGCTGTGCCCCTCCAGAGAGGTCATCTGAATAACAATAAGTTCTTTGTTTTTCTGACTCTGCTGATCAAAGTGTTTTGATTTTAAAATGGCTGAGGCTGTCTTTACTGCAAAGCACTGCAGGCTGAAAATGGCTGAGGTTTTCTCCACAGAGAGAGAAAGGGACAGAAAAACTCCCAGGTTCACCTGTCAGCCAGAGATAGCACCTGATCCTCTGGGTTCCCTATCCTGAGACAGATATGTCCCCTCATTCTCCCAAGGTCAGTTGTCACCAAAAGCCTCTGTCTGCTTGTTGAGGATTCACTGTCTGTATTGAGCAGTTAACATTAAAATCCCAGTTGGAGCTGGGCTGAGAGAGTGCTGCTCTCTAGCACTGTGAGGCTTCCATGAGGGAGGGGCTCTCTGCTCTCGGCTCTCAGTGAGGGTCTGCAGTTTTACTTACAGATTTTATGCTGCAATCTCAGGCATTCCTCCCAATTCAGGTTGATGGATGATGAGTGGACAGTCACGTTTGTCTCCCTGCAGTTATTCCAAGTTATTTACTGGTTCTTTGGTCATTTATAAATTGTTCTGGGGGGACTAACAGTCTTCCACTCCTCTCTATGCTGCCATCTTAGCTCCTGCATCACTGATTCTTGTAATTCCATTAATGAATCATAGTCACACCTAACCATTCCCATACCAATAAGTTCACCCTCATTACCATATCTGTACATATTATATTATCATTCCCTCTTTACTAGCTTCTGACCATCTCTAGGACCTCTAAATTCTACATTATAAGACATTTATTTTACATTTTTCATGAAGTTCACATTAGTGGTAACATAACATATCTCTACTTTTTCTGTCTGGCTTATTTCATTTACCATTATGTCTTCAACGTTCATCCATGTCCTTTGCTTTTTATTTGAAAGTTGTTCTCCAGAATGCCTCATGTTTTTGATTTTTTCCCCTTCACTTTAAATTCTTTTTGCTGCCACATCCCTTCTTTGAGAGTTGAGAACCTAACAATGTAGCTTTTTGAAAGAAGTGAATGGCTAAAAAGATGTGGGGAAGAAATATTTAAAAGGTACATAGTATTTAAAAAAATATTAACCTATTTCAAACAATGAAGGGGAACTTTTAAAAAAGAAGGTTGAATGGAGGGTAAACAAGGAGAAAAATGATGTGTTAGAAGTATGAACAGATCTTATTTTCTAATACATGGCAACTGGCTGTGTGGCCTTCTTCATTGTCTGACCTCTTTTATCCATTCTCTGTTGCTGTTCTGGGTGGTTCAGAGTTTTGGTGAAAGAAATGTTTGAGTATAAGGACAAAAGGAAAAAGCCTTAGCCCCCTTTATTGTCTTTGCATTAGAAAATGAGAACTGTTTCTTTTTTTATACACATGGGGAGGGAAGATAGAGAGGTGGAATGGAGGGAGGTAGAAGGATTGTTTCTGTTTTTTTGTTTGTTTGTTTTGGGGAAACCAAATCTTATTTATTTTTTCAAACTCACCTGATCTGCAAATCTTGCTCTTATCCTTTTGTATGCCTCAGTTAGGTGTCTCTGAACATATTTACTCAAGGGGGTTTGATCTAAAAGCAATAAGTTGGTCCAAAATAGAGAGTGGAGACTCCATCATCTGCAGAGAGTCTGACTTAGAATTGCTGGTGATGTGCTCATTTTGGTATCATTCTCAGACAGAAGTCACTGAGGGGTGCCCCATGATGTGGTGATATAATTTATTTTGTAGATAACAGGATTGGAAATGATGTCTGTATTGGCCCCATAATTTGTCCTTGGGGAATAAAAAGGCAGGGTGAAAGGAGAAAAACTTGATATAAAAGTATCTCAGAAGATTAATATCCTGAAGAAGATCATAGAAGCTAATCAAGGGACCAATTAACAGGGTTGGTCTCTCCTCTAGCACCCAGGAGGACATTATTTACAACCTGCCTTGTAGTATAGTTTTCTTTCTTTGTTATGGGCTCTATTCTCAAGTCCTTCCTTAGATGTGATGGGGAAGACTTGTAAGTATTTAAGTCTGTTTTCTTTCATAACTGGGTCATTTCTAAGGGAGATTAGATGGCTCAAACACTGTGAACAAAACTTTATGTGTTCACTTCTGGTTACTGATGGAATGGGATGCTCTCAAAAGTCAGAACTAAAATATTTTTGGTTGTTTCTGAATACCTGGGTACACCACAAAGAAAAAGTTGTTGGATCACAGAAGTAAGCTTTCTGGAACTCTTAGGTTAGTCACTGATGGGCTATGTTCTAAGGAACATCAAATACCTTGGATGCAGGCAGAATTTCACAGATTTACAAATAATTCAGTATCATTGTCTTTGGAGTGTAGAATGATCTCTTCATTTTGTTTCTGTTAACTTGAAGACAAACCCTATAGAAAGATCTAAATATATAGTTTGTGTGAAGAAATTGTTTCATAAAATGCGTGCTGTGAAACCTCTGATTCATTTAATTAGTTTTAAAATAAATGGGAGAAAGCACCAGAAGATGCATTGTAGGCCATTTTTAAGGGGTCTATTAAACATGATTTGTTTTATTGAGAGTCATGCTTGAGCAGTCCATAGGTGACATTGTGTGTGTGTGTGTGTGTGTGTGTGTGTAGGTGGGTAGGATTCTTAGGTTGAGTGAATCCAAACAGTTCTTCCATAACATGGTAAGTTCTAAAAGAGGCAAGGTACCACCAGACAAGAATACATGTAACTCTTGTTCTTCTGAGAGTAATCTTGTCCTTGTGATTCCTGGAAGTTAAAGCTCTTTGGATTTTGTATCCTTCTTATCTTACATATTATGGACTGTTTCAAAACCACTAATATCCATTAGAGCTAGGCCACAATATCAGAAAGTGTTGCTGCTGAAATGTCTTAAAGAAAATGAACAATTCCTGGGGCTACTTTTTCATTTTCTTTTTCCATTTTCTTATTTTCCCCCTTGCTAAAAAGGGTCAATAGGAGGTAATTCTGAGGAGGAGGAAAATATCATGCCAAGAATGTTTTGGGAAAAACTGAAGGAACAGAGTGGAAAAATAAGTTGTATCCCAAAATAAATTTTATCCAATGTAGAGAGAGAGAGAGAGAGACAGAGAGAGAGACAGAGAGGGAAGGCGGGAGGGAGGGAAGGAGGGAGGGAAGGAGAGGGAGAGAAATGGAGAGAAAGAGAGAGAGAGAGAAAGCATAGGGATTCCTGATAAATAAGAAACAATTGAAAATATGCTTTGATTAGAAATGATAAAATTTGGGGTGGCTGAGAAAAATAAAGTTTAATGATGGCACCACTTGTTTAACAGCTCTTTGAATAAGAAAATGTTCACTGTGGTAGTTTGATCTCTGAAGCATTTATGAACAGAAGTTCTTTAATGGTTACCATGTAAAGGCTGAGATTTTTAAAAACATTTTAGTACTTCCTCATTTCTTCTTCCTGGAAATAGACTACATTCTCCTCCAGTTATCTCATTTCTTTTACAAACAGTCCCTGTTACAGCTTTTCTGTTTATTACCTGTAAGAATATCTATGTGAAGTTATATGGTAATTTTGTTATTGACAGAATGCTCAACTGCATTGCCATTTCTCTGTTTATACAAGTATGCCTCTGAAATAGGCTGTGGCATTCTGCAGTACTCAGCCCTCATGGCCCCCAGCCTCTGTGGAAAATTAGTCACTTGGGCCAATTTGAGTGGTTTCCTTTGTGGCTTAGCTCAAATAGTCTCTTGCTTTCATCTCTACTACTGTGGACCAAATGTCATTCAGCATTTCTTCTGTGACATGCCTCAGATTGTTCCTCTGTCTTGCTCCAATCCCATCTTCAGCCAAATAATTCTTCTTCTCATAAATATTTTTGTTTTGTTTGGAACTTTACTCCTTATCCTCTTGTCCTATGGCTTCATTGCAGCTTCCATGCTGAAAATGCCCTCTTTCAAGGGCAGGTCTAAGGCCTTCAATACCACTGCCTTAACATTCCCATGGTTTGTACTGAGAAATCCACACTTAGTCTTATTGAGCTTCCCTTGTATGTGATGGATCACTTTTCTCTTCTTGCTTTCAGAATTCTCTCTTTGTCTTTGAAATTTGACAATCTGATTAGTAAGGGTCTTGGAGTAGGTCGATTTCAATCAATTCTGTTTGGAGTATGCTGCATTGCTTGGACCTGTAATTTTGTCTTCCATAACAGTTGGGAAATTTTCATTGATTATTTCATCTATTATTCTTTCTGCCCCCTTTCCATTCTCTTCTCCTTCTGGAACACCTACAACATGTATATTCATGTGCTTCATGTTGTCATTCAGTTACCTGAGTCCCTGCTCATATTTTTCCATTCTTTTCCCTAACTGTTCTTTTGTGTGTATGATTTCAGATGTCCTGCCCTCTAGTTCAGTGATCCATTCTTCTGCCTCTCTGAGTCTGCTGTTGTGTGTCTCCATTGTTTTTTTCATCTCTTCTACTGTGACTTTCATTCCCACAAGTCTTGACATTTGTTTTTTCAAGCTTATGAATTCTCCCTTATAGTCACCAAGTGTTGTCTTTACATCCTTCCTCTCTTTTGTTACATTTTCCTTCAACATGATGATTTGATTTAGAAGCTTTGTTTGAATGTCTTTAATTAGTTGTATCAACTCCTTTATCTCATTTGAAGTGTAAGTTTGCTCCCTTGACTGTGCCATATCTTTGTGTTTCCTGGTGTGGCTTATGATTTTTTGCTGTCTAGGCATGCAATTTTCTTGATTAATTTATTCTGGAGTTTGTTTTCACTCTTTTGCCTTGGGTTTTCTTGTTGGATTTCTTTGATCTCTGTATTTCTTTGTTTCTCTTGCTGGCTAGTTGTCAACATATTCCCTTGCACTTTTTGGGACATCCAGAAGATGGTGCTGTTTGGTAACTTAATTGTCCTCTGAGGCTGCTTTTCCTCTTTTCACAGGTTGTGTCTCCACAGGTGAGCTGAAACTTGCAGGATTCCTATGCTCTCACTTTGCCAGCCCAAATCTTGCTTGATGTGGGGCTACACCTGTGGCAGAATACTAACTCAGCTGACCCAGTACTCCAGCTTTCCCCAAAACAAAAAAACAACCATGGCTGCTGCTTCCCTCAAGTGTGGGGGAAGGGCTTTCAGACCCAGGGCTGGAAATGCAGCCTTTTTCTGCATTTTCTCAGTCTCTTGTCCTTCACTGACCTGGGCCTTGAAATGTCCTCCCTTGTCTCCTGGGTGTTCAAACAGTGGGGTTAGGTCTCACTGCTGTGAGAGATTTTAAAATCTGGGTCCTTGGTGAAAGGGTCCCATCTGTTGATTCTGTGCCTTACCTACACTGAGACCAAGTTGGGGAGGGGGGCAAAGACCAGCTGGGTTGCGATGGAAGATTACTACTTGATATTTCTTTTCTTTCTTCAATTCAGCATCTGTAGTTTCCTCTCCAGTCTATATTCTCCTACAGAATTTCAAACAATTCATAGTAGTCCTTTTATTCATTGAAATTCTGGAGAGAAGTTTTCAGTAGCTGTTTACATCACCATGTTTATGACATCAACCTCCAAACATAGTCTTTCATGGGGTACAAAACAGATTCAAGCCATTACAGTGATTATGGTTTTAGAAGACAGGTGTTGATAGATATTATATAAAGAGAAATGATATAAAACCCAGGGCTCCACACAGCCTGTTCTTTCTTTTAGAAATTTTATTACTTTTTCTTTTAAAAAAGAAATTGTTACTCCTTTATTAATATACCAATAAAAATAAAAGATATTAATGTATAAAATTATTTTTTTGGAAAATAAACAAAAAAGGAACAATTTATATTTTGGTCCCAAACTGAGAGTGAAGAGAGATTTGGCTGGATTTATTCCCAGAGAACCCTGTTTTCTCCACCTTATTTATTTAGTGTCTGGGAGGAAGGAATTCAAAAAAGGAGACTGGAGAAGGGAAGAGAAGAAGGAAGGTGACACCTTTGAGTCCAAGGGATAGGGAGATTCCTGGAGGCTAGAAGGAAGTCAACGGTCTTCAATATCTGGGTGTAGGTGCACCTGGAGCATGTGCCTTGTTAGCACAATGGAAACTTTGCAAGACCTAAGGAATAATGATTTTGATGGTGTGTCTTGGGAGGCAGAATATTGCCCAAGAATTTGAGTATTTTAGAGATCTCAGGGCTTTAAATTTGAGGATGGAGAAGCGGAGAAATCAGAACTAATGATAACATGGAGACTCAGAGTCCAATGAAGAAAATTATGAGAACATTTTAAAAAGGAATATTGCTTTTACTGGGATTTTATGGTCCAAGTTCCAGCTCCAGTGGTTCCCCTGGCTTTGACAGAATTGCTTTGGTGTTTTACACTGTGGTGATTGCCATATTGAATCCCTTGATTTACAGTCTGAGGAAAAGGGAGATAAAAAATGCCTCGAAGAAGCTGTGAAAGAATAAAGGGCAATGTTAGGTCACAGATTGTGAGATCAGTGACAGATTTGGCAATTCAGAATCAATTGCTTTAACCCACAATTATGTGTACATAAATGGGAATTAATAAAATTCATACTGTGTATGGACAAAATAGGCTTAATTTGATGCAGACAATATGATTTATGCACCAACAGTTGAGGTGATGTCACAGAAATAACATATCTTTAAGTCCTGGATGTCATTATGTTCACGGTACAGCAGGGGTGGCCCCTTCATTTATTAATCTAGCCAGCATTGCTTAGGAAATAAAGGTTTAGAAGCCCTTTGGTACTTTTCTTCTGGGTTTCATGCCCTCTCAATCTCAGTCAATTTGACTTAGGGATTGATGTTGCCAGAGTTCCCCAGGAGTCCAGAAACCTTTTCTTCTAAATATTCTGATGATGCATAATACAGACAAGATGGTGATCAGTGATTGTTTGGTATATCTGACCCAATGAGAAAGAACACAGAGAGGGCATGAACTTCTGAAGAAAAACAAACCAATACAATTGGCCTGGATGTGCTTCCTGGGAAGACCAATGTGAAGCAGCTAAGGTTTGTCTAAGATATGCCTCAGTGGTAATCATCTAACAAGTTTTGGTCATGCCCTCATCTTGGTCATAGCTTAAAGGAGGAGGATGCAATTTCAATCCTGAAGAAGAAGCATCAAAACAAGTGTATGATCCTTTAGCTTCATTTACATCTGGCAAAACTGATACCTGATATGCCAGAATCTGATATACACCAGTGATCACCATATTTATATATTATCTTTTGGAGTCATTTGATTCTTATTGTTTTCTTGGGTGTCAATTTGTCAAATCACATGGATTATTCTGTTTAAATAAGTAGTGTAAGTGAAAAGTGTCAGAGGTGCTGGCCAAATATTCTTGAGTTTTCACATGGCCTGGATTGAGAGAAGGAGGATAGTGGACACTATGGGAGAGAATGTGAGGGTCCATCTTATGCCAAGGAGATAGTGTAACATGGATAAAGATGTGCAGCCCTCAATACAGGCATAGGTATATGCATTGTAGCATTAGTCTTTAGAAATGTGTTAGAATTTATGTCTGTTTCTGGAAGATCTCTTCCTGGTGTTAGTGGTATATATTTCAATTATATTGCATGGATCCATATCTGATTGGGTTAGATGGCTCAGGGAGGTGATGAATAAAAGCTGCTGGTAGAAATTGGAGGTTAACATTCTTCAAATGTTGTAGATGAGGGTGATCCTTGGGAAATGCTGCTTTCCCAGAAAGGCCTCTATTGACTGATGCTCAGAACTACTGCCTAGAAGTACCAATGGAAATTCTCATTAAGGTATTATTTTAGGAGGAATAACTGAGGAAAATAAAAACATAATTGTCATGGAGAGCATTTAGATCAAAGGTATGTTCCAGATTCCACTCTTAATTGTATCACGCATTCTAACCAAGTCCAGTCTATTGGATTAAAAGTGTGGTTTAGCTTGATCACTGTAATTGCATATAGATATGGTCATATAATAAATAATATGGTGCAATATGCTAGACATCATTAAGCTTTTTGTAGGTAAGTACATCAAGGTCAGTGGCAAGGATGAAAAGAAAAATAAGACATTTCTTATTGACATTTCTAAATTAGGAGATGGACCATATACATAAAATAACATATTGTACATTTTAAGGGTATTTCAGTGCAGGATGATTGAAACACATCGACAAGCCAAGGAAGTTGAAAAGAATGAGAGGTCTTGGGATTATCAAGGTGTCAATGGACAATTCATTCAAGAAGAAGACCCTAAGCTGGTTTTTGCAAATTAATTTGAGAAAGGGAAAGAGCATTCCAAGTAGGTGTAGTAACTAGCAAAGTGGAAAAGACTGGATGTAGTACAGGAAATTAGGAAGAGTTGATTGGGTCCAACCATATTATTTGTTCTCGATTTTACTGTAACTCAGATTTTCCCGTTGTGTTTAGTTAAGGGTTAAAAAGCCTAAATCATTGAGAGCCTGTGGGTTAGTATTTGTGTTTATTTTCATAACTGACTTTTGTCCAACATAATCTTCCTAAAACCAACCTAGTGATTTTCTAAGGTATGAAACATTTATAATTTTTCAAATATTTTCAGTGATGTTCTATTTTTAATACTTAGAAAGTTAAGATCAAACCCATTCCTTATTAGAATTGTTTTAGGAGATTGTGAATTGACTAGAAACTGAATACCTAGGATCTCTGGGTATCACCAAATTTTTCAACTTCAACTCCACATAGATATGGACAAGATCTAAATAATAGAAAAGGAGAAATAGAGCCTTTCAAAAAGGCAGAACACACTGGAGACAATCCTGAGCTTACCTTGTTTTCTAGTTCATGAGATCTCCCTGAAATATGCAGCTGGATTTGTTCACACCAAGTTGAGCATTTAGTTTTTAGTCCTTTGGTGATGGATAATAAAAATTGTGCTGCTTTCTGTAAAATCAAGGAGAACAAATTTGGAAGGTGTTTGAATGACATTGTTACAATGATGAGCTATAAAATATGTTGATATAGTTTTGCAATTTTTTAAAAGTGGAAACATCTTGTATTTTTTCAAGTGACTGTTGGGGATTTCTGGACAAGATGGTGAATTTTACTGAGGTGTCTTGCTCATCCCCAGTTAAATCTCCACTAAAATGATTTGCTAAAGTCCCAACTAGGGAGTAGTTTTTGCTGCTACTGGAAGGGATGCTTAATGAGAGTCCACATTCTGGGAAATATGAGAGAATTGTAATGTCACTTCAATGGTGATGTTATTTTAAAGGAAGCCATTTAGGTTTTAAGAGTCATGTTGAAGTACTACTTATATGCAAGGTGAAAAATTACACTTAATACTCGAGGAATTTATGCATACCATATACCGATACTTGTAAGAGATGGCCAATGCTAAATTTACAGTAACTTTATTTTGAAAGGAAAGAATATAAAGGAATAAAAGCTCTTAAATGAAGGAATTGCAAGAAGAATGATTATAAACCATCAGGAAAAAGGAGGAAAAATAAAAGCAGAAATATATTTGGAAAGAGAAGATCAAATGGATAATGGAAATTGACAGACAGCTATTCAAGACAACAGATAGATTAGATATGCTAACGGAATTTTTTTCAAAAAAAAAAAATAGAGAACAACCAAATTTAGAGAAAGAACTAAATATGAAAGAGATTTTAAATTTTAAAGAAGGCATCCACAGTGGTAAGATAATACCAAAGACAAAAATGGAAGAAATGGATGATAACTTTTCTGGATAACCATGTTAATAACATTGACACAACAATCATTAAACAGAAATTAAACAATAACCAGAGGATGAACATTGAAGTTATCAAAAAACTTTCTAAAATTAGGATATTAGGCTGAATAACTTTGGTAGAGTTTATGGACATATCATGTTGATATTACATAAAAATGTTCGACACATATAAATGATTCAATATACCAGTATATTTTAAATGAACTTTCCCTAATTCAGGAAAATTGTCCTCTTTGACATGGTATAGATTCACGAGATACAAACAGAAAGTGGCTGGATTTGGCAAACCTATAAAGCTGTATCAAACATGGAATTGACTTTCAAATCCATAATTCCAGAATAAATTATTTAATTCATTCTGCTGAAATTAAAAAATATTATCCTGGTGCACAATGTTATAAATACAATAAGAAACAATCCATGACTCACCATTTATGAATGTGATTGTTAAAATAATGAACAAAATACCAAAAAAATCAATTTTACAGTAGGCTAAAATGATCAGTTAGAACAAGATTTTTCTCCTGGATGCAATTGTGGCTATATTATCATATTCTGACCTTACTTCCTTTCATCAAATTTAAAACAGAGTAAGGTCAGAAAAATAATTTAAAAACACCTAACCCAACCCTGATTCAAAAGTGTTTTCTTAAAAGTCACAAAAATTTTTGCAATAGTGCCTTGGACATTACAATAGAATGTTTTAATACCATTGTAAATATCCTGATCAACTTTCTAAGGAAATAATGGGAAAATGTCTCAAGAAAAAATATAAATTGATATTATAAATCCCTGGTGACTCTTCCCTCATGCACAGCCATGATATTAATATTGACTGTAACTAAGCCTATCCCACATGGTCTTTGCTGTCTGGATACCAGGACATGTATATATTACCACTCCCTAATTGCCTTACAGAAATTGGAGGAACAAATGAACACATCTTTCAATTCCTTAATGACTACTTTGCCTGGAGCCCTTTTGAATGACATGTTTCTATTACTGCAGAAAAATAAAGTTTAAATAAAGAAAGTGTTAGAGTACCAAGGTCGTATACATTGGATCTGAGACCACAGATGGGTATCATTGAAATAATCTTCCTTAGCTATACAGAGTTTATTCCACCTCAGTGGAATATTGAATGCATTCCCAGTAAAATATGGAACAAAACCAAAGTTCTTACTGTCACTGTTATTATTTAGAATTATTCTTTCTTTTAAACAATTTTATTTACTCACCATATATCCATCCTAAGTGTACAATCAATGGTCTTTGGTATAAATGTATAGTTATACATTCACCACCACAGTCAATATGAGCGCTTTCTTATTTCTCCCCTTACCAAAATCCCATACTGCTTACACCCCCATTATTGACATTTATATTTGATATATTGTCTTTATTACAATTAATGAAAGATTACAATATTACCATTAGCTATAGACCTTAGTTTGCATTAATTGTATTTTTTTCCCATAACTACCCTATCATTAACACCTTGTAGTAATGACATAAGTTTTTTTTCTAGTTCAGGTGAGAACTTTCTTATATTTATACAATTAACTGCAGTCATCAGTTATACAGTCCCAGGTTTTATCTTCTAGCTTTTATTTTGAAAACAAACATGACCCTAGCCTTCCTCATTCAACCATACTCACATGCAGCATTATTAATTACATTTACACTATTGTGCTACCATCACACAGTATTGTGCTATCCATTTCTGAACATTTATAATCAACCTCATTAAACATTCTGTACTCATTAAGCATCATTTGCCCAATCTCTACCCTCTTTCTATTGCCTAAAACCAATGCTCTTGAATTTAATTCCAAGAATTTTCTCCATATAGTTACTTCATTTTAGTGAGATCATTCAGTATTTGTTTTCTATTTCTTGCTTATTTTTCTCAACATAACATTTGCAAGGTTCATCTATGTTGTTCCATGCATCATGACTTCATTCCTTCTTACAGCTGCATGATATTCCATTATATTTATATACCCCAGGTTGTTTATCCACTCATCAGTTGATGAACATTTGGTCTGTTTCCATCTATTGGCAATTATGAATAGTACCACTATAAACATGAGTGTGCAGCTATCTATTCATGTCCCTGCTTTCATTTCTTCCAAGTATATACCCAGTAATGGGATTGCAGGTTTGTACGGCAATTCTATACATAGCTTCCTGAAGAACGGCCACACTGCCTTCCAGAATGGCTGCACCATTCGACATTCCCATGAACAGTGAATAAATGTACTACTTTCTCTGCATCCTTTCCAGAACTTGTGAGCTGGTCCATTTCTGAACTCCCAGTTTGAATCCATTTGTAAGCATATGTTTCATTATGCAGGTACCATGCTCTTTTGACCACTGTTGGTTTGTAATATGCTTTAAAGTCAGGAAGTTTGAGATTTCCATCTCCATTTTTCTTTCTCAAAATGTTTAGGTAAAATTGACATCTTAGCTATATTTAGTCTTCCAATCCATGAACATGGTATGTTCTATTTTTTCTCAGGTCTGGTAGTTGCCTGTAGTTTTCTGTATATAGATCTTTTGTTGCTTTGGTTAAGTTTATACCTAAATATTCTATTCCTTTGGTAGCTATTGTAAATGGAATATTGTTTCTTGATTTCCTGCTCCTGTTACTCATTATTGGTGTATAGGAACACTACAGATTTTTGCATATTGATCTTGTACCCTGCCACTTTGCTCTATTCATTTATTAGCTCTAGAAATTTGCTATACATTTTTGTGAATTTTCTACGTATAGGAACATGTCACCTGCAAACACTGAAAATTTTACTTTTTCCTCTCCAATTTGGATGATTTTTATTTCTTTTTTCCCATCTAATTGTTCCAGTTAGAACTTTTAGCACAATGCTGAATAACGGTGGTGACAGTAGGCATCCCTGTCTTGTTTCTGATCTTAGAGGGAAAGCTTTCAGTTTCCCCATTGGGTTTGATGTTAGCTGTGGGTTTTTCATTTATGACCTTTATCATATTGAGAAAAGTCCCTTCTATTCCTATACTTTTGACTGTTTTCATCAAGAAATAATGTTGGATTTTTTCAAATGCTTTTTCTGCATCGATTGAGATGATCATGTTTTTCTGCTTTGGTTTATCAATGTGGTGTATTACATTAATTGATTTTCTTATGTTGAATCAGCCTTGCATACCTGGAATAAATCCCACTTGGTTGTGTTGTATAATTCTTTTATTGTGCTTCTGGATTCAATTTGTAAGTATTTAGTTGAGGATTTTTGCATCTATATTCTTTAAAGAGAATGGTCTATAATTTTCTGTTTTTGGTAGTACCTTTGTCTGACTTTGGTATTATTGTGATGTTGGCTTCATAGAATGAGTTGGGTAGATTTCCTTCCCTTCAATTTTTTTTGAAGAGTTTTAGCAGGATTGGTACTAATTTTTTCTTGAATGCTTGGTAGAATTCACATGTGAAGCCATCTGGTCCTGGGCTTTTCTTATTTGGGACCTTTGTTGAGTAACTCAATATCTATACTTCTGATTGGTTTGCTAACACTGTCCTTCTCTTCTCAAGTCAGTGTAGGTTGTTGATGCTTTTCTGGGAGTTTGTCCATTTCATCTAAGATGTCTAGTTTATTACCATATAGTTCTTCTAGTATCCTCTCATTATCTCTTTTATTTCTGCAGGGTCAGTAGTTATGGCCCCTTTTCCATTTCTGATTTTATTTATTTGCATCCACTCTCTTTTTTTTTTTTGTTAGCTTAGCTAAGGGTCTATCAATGTTATTGATTTTCCCAAAGATTCTTTTCTTGTCCTCAATTTCATTTATTTCTGCTCTAATCTTTCTTTCCTTCTGTTTGCTTTGAGGTTAGTTTTCTGTCCTTTCTCTAGTTCCTCCAGGTGAATAGTTAATGCCTCATTTTTTTTTTCTCTTTTTTTCTTTAATATAGGCATTTAGGGCAACAAATTTCTCTCTCAGCACCCCATTTGCTGCATCCCATAAGATTTGATATGTTGTGTTTTCATCTTCATTTGCTTCAAGATATGTACTAATTTCTCCCTTGACCCACTGGTTGTTTAAGAGTGTGTTGTTTAGCCTCCATACATTTGTGAATTTTATAGCTTTCTACCTGTTATTGATTTCCAACTTCATACCATTATGATCTAAGACAGCATTTTGTATAATGTCTGTATTTTTAAATTTGTTGAGACTTGCTTTGTGACCCAGCATATGGTCTATCCTAGAGAGTGATCCATGAACACTTGAGAAAAATGTGTATCCTGCTGTTGTGGAGTGTATTGTTCTCTAAATGTCTTTCAAGTCTAGTACATTTATCACACAATTTGACATCTCTGTTTCCTTGTTAATCCTCCATGTAGATGTTTCATGCATTGATGAGAGTGGTGCATCAAAGTCTCCAACTATTACTGTAGAAGTATCTACTTCTCCCTTCAGTGTTGTCAGTTTTTACCTCAGGTATTTTGGGGCACTCTGGTTCAGTGCATAATTATAATTGTTATGTCTTTTTGATGAATTGCCCCTTTTTTAATGTATAGCATCCTTCTTTGTCTCTTTTACTTGGTTTACATTTGAAGTCTAATTTGTCTGAAATTAATATAGCTATCCCCACTCTTTTCTGGTTGTTGTTAGTGTGAAATATCTTTTTCCAACCTTTCACTATCAACCTATTTTTCCCTTGTTTCTAAAGGGAATCTCTTTTAGACAGCATATATATGGATCCTGTTTTTCAATCCATTCTTCCAATCTATGTCTTTTTATTGGGAATTTCAACTATTAACATTAATGTTACTATTGTAAGGGCAGTATTTTCATTTACCATTTTGTGTTTTGGATGTTTTTTAACTGAAGTTAATCCCACATTTATTAGACAGATAGGCTATAGATGAATTTGCCACTACAAAGACTGATACAATATAGCCATGACTTTGTATTCATACATACTATTTTATTTTCCTTTTTAAATCTTTTTTTGCTTTTTTTAGTCATGAACTTTAACATATATACATAATAGTGATAACTTTCAAAATACTATTTAATGTCTTTTGTATTTTTTGTGTCACATTTTTTTTTTTTTTTCTCTTTCCTTTTGCTCTTCCTGGTAACCTTCATTTCTACACTCTTCTCCAAACCTCTCTCTCTGGTCTTTTCCTATCAGTCTGTAGCACACCCTTTAGTATTTCTTGTAGAGCAGATGTCTTATTCACAATCTCTCTCAGTGTTTGTTTGTCTGAAAATATTTTAATCTCTCTCTAATTTTTGAAGGATAGTTTTGCTGTATATAGAATTCTTGGTTGGCAATTTTTTTCTTTCACTATCCTAAATATACCACTGCCTTCTCACCTCCATGGTTTCTGCTGAGAAATCTCTATGTAGTCTTATTGGGCTACCCTATATGTGATGTATCACTTTTCTCTTGCAGGTTTCAGAATTCTATCTTTGTCTTTTACATTGGACAATCTGATCAGTAACTGTCTCGAATAGTTCTGTTTGAATCTATTCTGTTTGTGGTATGCTGCACTGCTTGAATCTGTAGTTTTATGTCTTTCATGAGAGTTGGGAAGTTTTTAGTGATTACTTCTTCTGTTATTGTTTCTGCCCCCTTTCCCTTCTCCTTCTGGGACACTCATAACATGTGTATTCTTGTGCTTCATGTTGTCATTCAATTCTGTGAGATGCTGCTCATATTTTTACATTCTTTCCCTATTCTTTTGTGTTTATGATTTCAGAAGTTCTGTCTTCTAGTTCACTGATCCTATCCTCTGCCTCTTCAAATGTATTGCTGTATGTCTCCATTGTGTTTTTCATCTCTTCTATTGTGTATTTCATTCCCATAAGTTCTTCCATTTGTTTGTTTTTGAGCTTATGAATTCTTCTTTCTGATCATCCAGTGTCTTCTTTATGTTCTTCATCTCTTTTGCCACATTTTTCTTCAGCTCATTGATTTGATTTAGAAGATTTGTTTGAACATATTTAATTAGTTGTTCCAACTCCTGTATCTCAGTTGAAGTGTTAGTTTGTTCCTTGTGGGGAACAAAGCTTTTCATGTCCCTTAGACCATGTCTGGGGTGGTGGCCTGGAGCACTGGGCCACAAGCCTGCATGGAACACTGTGTAGGCATGCCTTGTAAAGACGTGTGCCTTGTGACTGTGACAGCAGAGTTAACCATTGACCCCAGACTGTTCCTTCTTATCTGCAGCAAGATGTAAAGATTAATATCTGAGCGACCCTGAATGCTTTTGATCATGTAGTGTAGTCTAGCTTTGTGTAAAAAATGAATAAATAACTGGAGTACAAGTGCATCAGCACCCACTTAGCACAAGATGCAGTGGGTCCCCTGCTCCCTTAAATCTTAACTTTGTGTCTGTGTCTCATTTCAGCCTCAGCCTGTCAGCAACAGTTGCTTTGGCTGGTCCATATTTTCATGTTTCCTAGTCTGGCTCATTATTTTTAGCTGCCTATGCCTCTGATTTTCTTGATGAGTTTATATTGGAGTTTGTTTTCACTCTTTTACCTACAGTTTCCTTATTGCTTGTCTTTTTTCTCTATTCTTTGGCATTCAGTTCAACTTACTGTAGACCTCTAACAAAGCCTCTGTTTAGTTGATCAGAATTTTTCAGCTGTTGTTTTTCTGGTCCTTGCCCTGACTCTTTGTAAGCTTTTTCTAAGGGGGTCTCCCCAGATATTATTGATGCCAGTCAAATTTGCCCAGTCTAGAGAGGTCCATGTCTCAGGACTGAGGATGTAATCCATATCAAGTTTTCATGAGTATGAGACCCTGAAAGTTATCAGACCCTCCTGTGAAACCTCTAGACTTTGTTCTCCTCCTATCCTGTCCAGTAAGTGGCACTTAGCCCACAGCTCAACACCAGTGTAAAGAGTTGCAATGCTGATAGTTCTCAGCAGCCCCTGTCCCTACCAGGGGTGTGTCTTACTCAAGTTGTTTCTGTTATCCAGCCCCTGGGATCTGAGTTCTCTGAAGAAGATCCACTAATTGGGCTGGGCTCTGCCCCTCTTTTCTTGTGGGAGTTATGCCCTTTAGGGAATTATCTCCTCCACTAAACTCACTACTTTTTCTCTCAGACCTATCTTAGCTCTACCTTTACCTGGGTCCACCTGTCAATTGAAAATGTCTGGGGCTTTCTCTACTGATCTCTTAGATTAGTTTTTAAAAAGTAAAAAAAGAACAAAAAATAAAAGGAAGAAAAAAACAAAAAAACAAAGAAACAAATAGAAAAGAAAGAAAGAAAAAAATAAAGAAAAAAAATCCCTTTTCAGAGACTTTCCCAGCTCCCATGTTTTGCATGTTAATAGTTATAGGTGGTACCCAGCTCCATGAAAACTCCTTCTTTGGGGACAGCCACTGTACAGTACTCTGAGTTTGGCTGACTACAAAATCCTTTGTTTTTATTCTCTGTTCTTTTATTATTTTTTTTTTCTGTCAGCCCCACCTCCTCTTTGCAGGGATAAAACCACACTTTCAGTTTTGCCTCACTACTTTTCCTTCTTCCCAGTAAGTTCTATTTAAAGATATGCCCTTTAGGTAGTTATCTTCTTCTCCTGCCTAGTTACTCTTAGACAATTTTAATTCTGCCCTTGCCCAGGGAAGTGCTGAAGCCTGAGAGTTCCAGCAGCTCTAATGGGCAATTGAAGAGTGAAAAAAGAGATAGAGAGAGAAAGAAAAAAACAAAAACTTTTCAGAGCTGGTCCCCAGCTCCCAGGGTTTGCAAACAACATCCAGAATTGGTACCCATTTCTATGTGTCCCCTTCCAGGGCCCAGCCCTTTTCCAGCAGTCCAACCACCCCCAACTCCAAAGATCTCTGCTTTTTGTTGTTGTTGTTAGCCCCGCCTCCTCTCTACTGGGCCCAAACCTCCCAGTTCCTTTCATGCTGGCTCTTATCTATGCTCAGAGCTTTTATTCAGCTGCCCAAATTTATTAATTAATTCTGTAATTGGGACCTAGTTGAGCCCCCATTCTTGCTCCCAGCAGAGACTGTTTCTTTTTCCCTCAGGGAACCAGCTCCAAGACAGTCTGCCCTGCCTGTGGGGTAGGGTCACTTGCTCTTGGCCAGGAAATCTTAGAGTTATTCTCTGCAATCTCAGCCATTCCACCTGTTCCAGACTGGTGTATAATGTATGTCCAGTCACAAAAGTTTCCATCAAGCAGTTGTTCCAGACAGTTACTTGCTACTTATCAGATGCCCTAGAAGAGTAACTAAATTCCTTACCTCACTAAACCACCATCTTGCTCCAGCTTCTCTAATTGTTTTAATGTGCTGCTAGATTCAATTCACAGGTTTTTTTTTTCTGAGGATTTTTGCTCTATATACATTAGAGAGATTGGTTTGTATTTTTTGTTTCTTACAGTATCTTTCGCTTTAGTATTAGGGTGATTTTGGCTTCATTAAATGAGTTAGGTAGCATTCCCTCTTCAATTTTTTAGAAGAATGTTGGCAGGATTGTTATGAATTCTTCTTGGAATGGTTGGTAGAATTCATCTCTGAAGCCAGCTGGTTCTGTTTTCCTTTTTTTTGATTTGTTTTGTTTTGTTTTGTTTTTAGTTTATGATGACTGTTTCAATCCCTTTAATTGTGATTGGTTTGTTGAAGTCTTCCATTTTCTCTAGAGTCAGTGTAGGTTTTTCATGTGTTTCCAGGAAATTGTCCGTCTCTTCCTGGTTGTCTAGTTTGTTGGCCTACAGTTGCTCCTAGAGTCCTCCTATGATCTCTTATTTCTGTGGGGTTAGTAGTCAAGTTGCCCCTCCCATTACTGATTTTATTTATTTGCATCCTCTATTTTTTTTTTTTGTCAGTCTAGCTAAGGATCCATTATTTTAATTGATTTTTCTCAAAGAACCAACTTCTGGTTTTGATAATTCTATTTTTTTTAATATCTCAATTTCATTATTTTTGCTCTTTTTTTTTAATTTCTTTATTTCTGCTTGCCTTGGGGTTAGATTGCTGTTATTTTTCTAGTTACTCCAGGTGTGCGGTTAAGTCTTCAATTTTTATCTTTCTTCTTTTTAAATGTAAGCATTTAGAGCTAAAAATTTCCCTCTCAGCACTGCCTTTGCTGCATCCCATAAGTTTTGGTATGTTGTGTTCCTATTTTCATTTGTCTCGAGATATTTAATGATTTCCCTTGTAGTTTCTTCTTTGGCCTACCCATTGTTTAATAAATGTGCTATTCAATCTCCAAATATTTGTGGATTTTCCAGTTCTCCAGCAATTATTGATTAATAGCTTCATTACACTTTGATTAGAGAAAGTGTTTTGTATAATTTCAACCTTTTTAAATTTACTGGGGCCTGATTTTTGACACAACATGAAGTCTATTCTGGAGAAAGATCCATGAGCAGTTGAGAAGAATGCATATCCTGCTGTCATGTGGTGCAATGTTCTGTAAATGTCTTTTAAGTCTAGTTCACTTATGTTATTCAATATCTCTGTTTCTTTATTGATCCTCTGTCTAGAAGTTCTACCTATTGATGAGAGTGGAGCATTTAAGTCTCCAGCTATTATTGTAGAGATGTCTATTTCCCTCTTCAGTATTGCCAGTGTTTGCCTTAGGTATTTTGGGGCACCCTGCCTACATGCATAAATATTCATGATTGTTATATCTTCTTGGTGAGTTGCCCATTTTTAAAATATATGGTGTCCTTCTTTGTCTCTTTTAATGGATTTGCCTTTGATGTCTACTTTGTCTGATATTAAAACAGCTACGCTGCTCTTTTCTGATTGCTGTTCGTGTGGAATATCTTTTCCCAACCTCTCACTTTCAGCCTAATTGTGTCCTTGGGTTTAAAGTAAGTCATTTATGATAGCATAAAGATGGATCATGTTTTTATTGCATTCCTTCAGCCTATTCCTTTTGATTGGATAGTTTAATCCATTAATATTCCATGTTCTTACCATAAAGGCAGTACCTTCTTCAACCATTTTGTCCTTGGGATTTTATTTGGCATTTGTTATTTTTCTCTCTTTTTACCCCTTTAGTTATTCTTACCAATATTCTTAATTTCTAGTCTCTTCTGAACCTCTCTTTCTCTTGTTTTTTTTTCCTACCCATCTGTAGCACTCCCTTTAGTATTTTTAGTAGAGCAGGTCTCTTGTTAATGAGCTCTCTCACTGTTTATCTGTTAATATTTTAAAGTCTCACTCAGTTTCAAGGAAATTTTCACCATTTGAATAAGTATTGGCTGTCAGATTTTTTCTTTCAGTATCTTAAATATATCATACCTCTTCCTTATTGCCTCCATGATTCTGATGTGAAATCTACACTCTTATCCAGTTTCCATTGTATGTAAAAAGGATTCCTTTGCTCTTGCTGATTTCAGAATTCTCTTTTTGTCTTTGGCATTTGACAGTGTGATTAATAAGTGTCTTGGAATATGTCTATTTGGAGTTATTCTTTTGGTGGTATATTGCACTTCTTAGACCTGTATATTGATGCGTTTCATAAGAGGTGGGAATTCTCAGCTATTATTTACTCAAATATTCTTTCTGCCCCTTTCTCTTCTCCTTCTGGGACACCCATGATGAGCATATCCATGCACTTCATGCTGTCACTCAGTCCCCTGAGACCATGCTCAAAATTTTCCATTCTTTTCCCTGTATGTTCTTTTGTGTATAAGAGTTTTCATGACTTATCCTCTATCTTTTTTTCTACCTTTTTTCTGGTTGAATATCTCCATTTTCTTTTTTATCTCTTCTACTGTGCCTTTAATAGCCATAAGTTCTGTTATATTTTTCATGCTTCCAAATTCTTTTTTGTGCTCACACAAATTCTTCTTTATATCCTTCATCTCTTTTGCCACATTGTCCTTCATCTTATTGAAATGATTTAGCAGATTTGCTTGATTCCCATATCTCATCTGGAATTAAATTTGTTCTTTCAATTGGGATATATATTCTTGTTTTTCATGTGACTTGTGATTTTTTGCTGATGTGTAAGCATCAGATTTTCTTGAATAGTCTCTTCTGGAGGTAATTTTCTCTCTCTTCCCTAGGGTTTTCTTGTTGGTTGGCTTTGTGCTATAATTCTTCTTTGATACTTGGTTCAACTTAACCTAGACCTCTAGAGTAGTTCATGTTTAACTGGTTAGAATTTTTTCAGCTCTTATTTTTCTTATTCTTGCCCTGCTTATCTGGAATGATTTTTTGAGATTGTCCTATGTGTGCAGTTGTTTCACCCCCAGGAAAATTATTTTCACTCTTCCTCCTCCAGTAATGTTGATCTGTTCCATTTCTTTTTGATTTGCCTCTATGTGATTTTAATACTTCTTTCATTATCTCTAGCTACTTTCACCTGGAGGGCTGAATCTGAAAGGAGGGTACCCTCAACAAGGACATACCCCAGTCAGTTTTTCCCAGACAAGACAGGTCCAGTTCTCACAAAGGAGGTGTAGATCAGTACCAAAATTCCCTGGGGAGGAGACACAGCAGGATGCTAGTCTTTTCTGTGAAGCTTCCTGATTCTGTGCATTTCTATCCTTCCCAGCAGATGGCACTCTTCAGTCTGATGATCCCCACAGACCTAAGGTGGTACTGTGCCTTTGTTTCTCATCCATCCTACTCCTGTTTGGGGCTGAGGGAAAGCTATTTGAATTTTTTTCCCAGCTGCTGGGGTCTGAATTCTATAAATAATAGCCACCACCTGTGCTGGGCCTTCTCCTTGCCACCCCCGTTTTGGGGGGAGGAGCCACTCTTCAGCAGCCTATTCCCCATCAACTAGTAAAGTTACAGTAATACTCAAGAAGCACCACTTCTGCCCCTGCTCATTCATTGTTACCAAGGCTGGGTGCCCCTTTTTTGTAGGTTGAAACTGTTGTT
This sequence comes from Choloepus didactylus, assembly GCF_015220235.1. Lineage (NCBI taxonomy): Eukaryota > Metazoa > Chordata > Mammalia > Pilosa > Megalonychidae > Choloepus > Choloepus didactylus. Next base: position 17,465,655 of record NC_051312.1, read on the forward strand.
GATATCTCAGGCCCTGGTATATATATTTTCTAATGAGAACTGCTACTTGTGCTGGGCATGCCTCTCCCCTTTTCTTGGGGACAAGCTGCCTTTCAGTGACCTGTCTCCACTGCCTGAGAGGTTACTGTGCCTATCATTCAATACTGCTTCCACCCCTGCTTGTGTCAGGACTGAAAGGGAGGCTGCCAGTTGCCTTCTTTAATGAGTTCCTTTAACCTGTAGCTCTTTTCAGAGCTGGAGTAGAGCACCCAGAGTGTCCCAATCAAGAGCCAGAGTGGGTACCTGGCCCTGCCTCCCTCTTTTCTTGAGGCTGAGCCATCCTTCAGTAAACTGAGCCCTGCCAACTTGAGAAGCCTCTGTCTCTCTCTGTCTGTTCTGCCTCCTCCCCTCCTGGGAGTGTGGTTGATACAGAACCTCCTGGGATCTTTCTTTCTTGGGTGAGTTTTAAATTTAGCTCTGCTTGGAGCTTATATCTAGCAGTCCAAATTCACTAATTAAAATCTGCAAGTGATGCCTGGACAAATCCCACTCCCCCTGATCCTAGGAGAGAGGACTTCTATTTTCCACAAGAGAGAGGGACTCATAAGTCAGCTGGCTGTGCCAGTGGGGGATGGTCACCAGCGTCCAAAGTGTGGAAAGGTTTACTCTGAACTCTTCACCAGCACTTATCAGTCTCTTTCTTCCACTCATTCCTGCCTACTCTACACCATGCTTCTGGTTTCTGGAGCCCTCCAAACAGTTTTTTCAGATAGTTCCTGGTTATTTACCAGCTATCTTGGAGAATAGACTGAATATTAGAACTCCCTACACCACCACTTATTCCCTATATACAGAGTATTTTAACATTATTATTGATGTTTTGGTTCATGCAAAAAATTATGATACCTAAAAGGAGCTGTTAAAAAAAAAAGAAAATTTTTTATTATTTATAATCACTAAGAACATGTACTGATATATTCAAAGACAATTAAATGCCTGGAAAATCAATAGATAAAAGTAAAATAGCCAGAATTAAAGTTAATTTAAAAGTTTTGGTCTACAATAACATATAAAATTTATTCTGATAGCATTTATTCATAAAATTCATGCAACTTAAATTATCAGTATAAAAATTTGCAACTTTTCCAAGTGATTTAAATGTTTATGTGATCTCTATGTCTGTGCTTCTATGGTACCATCCTGTTTGATTACTGTGTTTGATTAAGATCAGGGAGGGTGAGTCCTCCAATTTTATTTCTCTTTTTCAGAATGACTTTGGATATTTGAGCCCCTTCTGCTTCCTTATAAATATGATGATTGGCTTTTCCATTTCTGCAAAGAATGTCACTGGACTTGTGATTGGGGTTGATAAATTGCTTTGGATAGGATCGACATCTTAACAATGTTTAGTCTTCCAGTCCATGAACACAGAGTGTCCTTCCATTTATTTTTTTTTCTTTAATTTCCTTGAGTAATATTTCATCATTTTCTGTGTTAAAGTGATTTATATACTTGGTTAGATTTTTTTCCTAAATATTTGATTCTTTTGTTGGTTTTGTAAATGGAACTTTTATCTTGATTTCTATTTCTGACTGTTTATTGCTTATGTATAGAAACACTACTGATATTGGATTGTTGCTCTTGTACCCCACCACTTTGCTGAATTAATTTTTTAGTTCTAGGAGTTTTGTGGTGGATTTTTCAGGATTTTCTACATTTGGGATCATGTCATCTGCATATAGGGATAGTTTTACTTTTTCCTTTCCAATTTGGATGTCTTTTATTTCTTTCTCTTGTGTAATTGCTCTGACAAGAACTTCCAATACAATGTTGAATAAGGATTGACATATAGACAAATGGAATCAAACTGATAGCTCAGAAATGAACCCTTATGTTTAAGGCCAACTGAGTTGTGACAAGGGGCCAAAGACCACAAAATTGGAATGAAGAAATGGTGTTGGGAAACTCCATTTGCAAAAAAATGAAGGAGGAACCTTACCTCACACCTTATGCAAAAATCATCACAAAATGATCAAAATCTAAATATAAAGTCAGAACTCTTATACTTCTAGAAGAAAACTGAGGCAAGCATCCTCAAAACCTAGAGTTAGAGCAATGGTTTCATAGACTTTACAAATAAAGAACAAGCAACAAAACAAAAAGGTAGATGAAAGGGACCTTATCAAAATTAAAGGACTTTATCATGTAGGTAGAATGACAACCTACACCATGGGATAAAATATTTGAAGCTACATATCTGATAAAATTTAATATCGGAAATGTAAAAAGAAATCCTTCAACTTAATAACAAAAAGATGGGCAATTGAATTAAAAAATGGGTAAAATACCTGAATAGACATCTTTTCAAAGAAGATACACAAATGGCCAGAAAGCACAGGAAAAGATGCTCAATACCATTAGTCGTCAGGGAAATGCAAATCAAAACCACAAAGAAATACCATTTCATTCCCAGTAGAATGGCTACTATTAAAAAAGGGGAAAACAACAAATGTTGGAGAGGATACAGAGAAATAGGAGCACCCATTCATTGCTGGTAGAAATGTAGAATGATGCAGCCACTGTGGAAGACTGTTCGGCAATTCTTCAGGAAGCTAAGTCTAAAACTATTATATGACCAGCTAATCCCACCACTAGGTATATACCCCAAAGAAGTGAAAGGAGAGACTTGAAGAGATATTTTCACACTGATATTTATAGTAACATTATTCACAAAAGCCAAAAGATGAAGCAACCCAAGTGTCTGTCATCTGATGAACTGATAAATAAATTTCGGTATATACATAAAATGGGATATTAGTAAGACATAAAAAGGAATGAAATCCTGATATATGTGACAACATGGATGCACCTTGAAGACATCATGTTAAGTAAAATAAGCCAGACACAAAAGGGGAAATATTGTATGATCTCATTGGTTTGAAATAATTAGAATGCAGACACTTACAGAGTTAAAATCTAGAATATATCTTACCAGGAGACACTGTGGTGGTAGTGAATGGAAAATTAAGGCTTAAAATGCACACAGTATGTATTTGGAATGATGGATATATTTTGACTCATGCAGCTGGCTAATTTTAAAATCTTAAATCACTAATATTGACTTACTCTATCCCTTCCTTATATAAATGCCAACTTTACCCAAAAAGATCTTACATCCATATGTAAGATGGTAGCACCACACTGTGGAGGTAATTTACAACACTGAAATATGTATCTGAAAGTGATTAAAAGGAGAAATGCTTGATTGTATATATAGCAACCAAGTAAAATTATTACAAAATCCATTGATCTATGCTATATGAGCAGTGAAACCTAAGTTTAACTGTGGACTACAGTTAATAGTACAATTATAAAAATGTGCTTTCATCAATGGCAACAAATGTTCCACATTAATGCAAGGTATAGGTGGTTTACAGGATTCTTGTATTTTATGCATGATTGTTCTGTAAACCCATGGTTTCTCTAATAAAGAAAAAAAATCACTGTCCTAGCTAATCTAACTCATAAGTATATCTGAATTGAGGAGAGGAATACGGTCATGAGTGAACAAGAGCCTTCAGGCTCTTTCAAATTTGCCTTCTTCCATGTCTCAGGGGCCTTCCTAGAGTCATTAAATGGGTTAAGTGATATCTAAGTACAAACTGTTGACTCTTAGTGAGTGCTCTTCTCACTATCCAGCTACATTTTCTATATTTTTTCCAGGCCAAGAAAAAAAAATCCTGTTTATAGAAATGTCAATATTTCCTGATTACAGAATAAGTAGGCATTAATTAGCAGGGAGACTTTAAAGACCATCAATTCCACCATCCTAATTTCATTTACAGGACCCAGCATGATTCACAGACTTCTCCAAGCATCAATTTAATAGTGGAACCAGCCTGAGCAGAAATTCCTGTTTTACCATATAGAGAGACCGTGGTATATACTTAATTTGCCTATCCCCAAGTCTCATTTTTGCCAAATCTGTCCTGGGGAATCTGAAGATACAACGTATTAGTAAATAATGTACTGAGGATGACTGTTCAGTGTCTTTTCTCTGGAAAGAGACAATGATCATATGGATGTAAGACTTTTCATGTAAATTTGGCATTTGTATAAGGAAGGGATAGAGTAAGTCAATTTTAGTGATTTAAGATTTTAAAATTAGCCAGTTGCCTGAGTCCAAAATAATAAAGAGATTTTTCCTTTTCTTTTCTTCTCTCTCTCTTTGTTTTTGGAAATGACTTGTTTCATTTTCTCATCCTTTCTTCAGTAGATGGCACTGTGCAGATCCATGGAATGGGATAGAAACCACAACTCTAACCTGGTTGTTCTCCTGGGAAATTCAGATGAACAAGAGCTGCAGCTCATAATCTTTCCCATTCTCCTAGGGATCCACTTTGTTTCCCTGACTTAGAACATGGAACTGATCATTCAAATCAGGATAGACTCCCACATGTACCTTTTTTTCAGGTTCCTAACACTTATAGACTAGTCTTCTTCCAGAAGTCCAAGGAAGCTTTTAGTCTTCCATAAAGGAAAAGTTTTCCTTCCTGGCCTTTTCCACACAGTATTTTGTTGGGTTTGGATGGGGCTAGTGAGCTGCCCCATGAACACCATGGTCCATGACACATACATCACTACTGTACCCCTCTGCAGGACTCAGCCATCATGACCTTTGGCCACTGTGCTAGTTTGGACATATTATGTCCCACCAAAAGCCATATTCTTTGATGCAATCTTGTGGGGGCAGATGTATTAGTGTTGATTAGTTTGGAACCTATTGGCTCAGTGTTTCCATGGCAATGTGATTCAATCAATTATGGGTGAGAACTTTCACTGGATTATTTCCATGGAGATGTTGCCCCACACATTCAGTGTGGGAGTTTATTGGATCACTGGAGTACTTTAAAAGGAGCCACACAGGCCCAGACACAGAGAGCAGCTGTGAGTGACATTTTAGAGAGTAACTGAGATTGACATTTTGAAGAGGAGCTGTAGCTAAGGGGTGACAAAGCACCCCAAGAGAAACATTTGGGAGAACACCATTTTGAAATGTAACCTGGAAGCATGCAGATGCCAGCCACAAGCCTTCCAAGCTAACAGAGGTTTTCCAGACATCCATGGCCATCCTTCAGTGAAGGTACTTCCTTACCTTGGACACTATATGGCCTTAGGACTGTAACTGTATAACCAAATAAGCCCCCTTTATAAAAGCCAATCAATTTCTGGTATTTTGCCTAGTAGCAGCATTAGTAAACTGGAACAGCCACCATAGGAAGATGTTTGTTTGGACCTATGTGAGTGGTTTCTTTAGCTTGAACATCTCTTGATTTCATCTCTGCTCTATGGGATCTGTATCACTGAGCATTTCTTTTGTTAGGTACCTCAGATTGTTTCCTTGTCTTGCCCAAATCTCTTTATCAGCCAAATTCTTATTCATCCTGTAGCCATGTTTATTGGCCTTGGGTCTATATTGTCATACTCTCCTCCTAAGTTTTCACTGAAGCTTCCATCCTAAAAGTATCTTCAGTAGAATATTTTACCAAGATATTCAATACCTATGTCTCTCACCTGGCAGCTCTGAAAGTCTTCTATGGCCCAGGTCTCTCTGTGAACATGTGTCCCCACTCTGGACACTGTAAGAAAGACAAGGAACTGTCAGTTATTCCATGACCTCCTTATACAAATGTCAAAACCTCTGGTCTATGATCTGAGTAAGAAGGATATCAAAGATGCCCTCAAGAGGGTAGTAAATACTGGAATAAGTTTATCTCAGTAAGAATATTGTTTCAGTTGGTATTAATTTCCCTATAATGAATATGGAAATAAGAACATGTATGTGACCTTTGCACATTACACAAGTTGCTAGGCAGAGAGAAAAATTGAAAACCTGGTTTTCTTGATTCCTGGTGCCATCATGATTGCTTCCTACCAACAAGGGATCTGTCTGAGGCAGTGACACTGGCATCTAATATGGTTTAAAGGACCAGTTTCCTAGAGTAGAACCAAGGTAGAAGAAACAGTAAAAGGTGATTATGCTTTGAGAAGAGAAGCACTGGTAGATATTATATGCGCAGAAATAAGAGGAACCCAGGGCTGCAAGCAGCCTGTTCTTTCTTTCACAGATTTTCTTTATTTCTTCTATTTCCTTTTATTGTTAAACATTTATACATTCCAATAAATTAAAATCATATACAAAATTAAAGATATTAAAAACTGAAAATAATTTTACATGGGAGTATTTATTGATCAACCTTGTTCTAGTTTGCTAATGCTGCCAGAATGCAAAACACCAGAAATGGATTGGCTTTTATAAAAGGTGACTTATTTGGTTTCACAGTTACAGTCTTAAGGCCATAAAGTGTCCAAGGTAACACATCAGCAATCAGGTACCTTCACTGGAGGATGGCCAATGGTGTCTGGAAAACCTCTGTTAGCTGGGAAAGCATGTGGCTGGCATCTGCTCCAAAGTTCTGGTTTCAAAATGGCTTTCTCCCAGGATATTCCTCTCTAGGCTGCAGTTCCTCAAAAATGACACTCTCAGTTGCACTTGGGGTAATTGTCCTCTCTTAGCTTCTCTGGAGCAAGAGTCTGCTTTCAACGGCCATCTTCAAAATGTCTTTCATCTGCAGCTCCTGTACTGTCTTCAAAATATCCCTCTTGGCATAGCAAGCTTGCTCCTTCTGTCTGATCTTATATAGCATGCCAGTAATTTAATTCAGACCCACCCAATGTTAGGGCCAACACCTCCCTGGAAATTATCCAATCAGAGTCATCACCCAGAGTTGGGTGGGGTGCATCTCCATGGAAACACTCAAAGAATTACAATCTAATTAACACTGATAGATCTGCCCACAGAAGATTACATCAAAGATAGTGGCATTTGGGGGAACACAATACATTCAACCTGGCACATTCCACCCCCTGGACCCCAAAATGACATTATCTTTCCATATACAAAATGCATTCATCCCACAATATCATAGAAACTTAAATCATTTCAGTAACAATAGTTAAGTACAAAATTCTATCAAAATCAATTATAGGTATGGTCAGTCCTAAGGCATAATTTTCCTTTAGCTGTGGATCTGTGAACTTAGAACAAGTTATGTGCTTCCAATATACAAAGAAGGGACATTCATAGGAAAAACATTCCCATTGCCATAAGGAGAAAGAGTAAGGAAAACAGGGTTAGCAGGGCCAAAGCAGTTCCTAAAACCCTCAGGACAAACTTCATTAGATTTCAAAATCTGAGAGTCACTTACAGAATGATGTTGCATCCTTGAGGCTTGAGAGAGTGGGAATCTAACCCTTCTTTAGGGCCTTTGTGGCAACCCTTTCCTCCCCAAATGCTTGAGTGAGTGCTCTAACATATCCACACATTGGAGAGACCATCTTCTTGGCCCCACCCTCCTCAAACATTGGGGCAGCACCTGGATTCCCTTCCATCTCTGGGGAAAATGCTCAACCATTCAGAACAGTGTGGTGGCAGCCAGGCTCTCCCCAACTCCCTGGGAATGTGCTCCACCCTCTTTGGGGCTTGGGGTGACAGAACACTTCCTGAGAATGGAGGCAGAAGGCCAACCCTCAACCTCTAGGGCAAATCCACCCTTTCCATGCATGTGGGCTGCTCTGCCCTCCCAGCCTGAGACCTCTTGACTCCAGATCTCAACCTCCATGGCTCTGTCTTTGAAGAAATTTTTCCTTCAAATTGTTCCTTTTCTGTCTCCTCCAGTCCAGACCAGCAATGGCTCTGTCTATAAAGATCTCACAAAAATTCTGTTGGCTTTGCATGAAGCACACAGGGGTCAAAGCTGTTAGACAATGGGACTTTCCACAAATCCTTTCTGCTTAACTCCTTTTCCAATCTTAGCTTATACTGAAATGGTGGCTGGGTTCCATGTTTGGTTACATCCTCACATTGGACTGTAGCTTCTGGGATTCCACCCCCTGGAAGCCCATAATTTTCCAAGCCATCAGCTTCTGGTTTCTTTGAACCCAGTAGTTCAGTTCTAAGTTTATCTCTCTCCACTAACATTGTACTATAAGCTGAAAGGAGAAGCCAGGGTACATCCTCCATATGTAGTCTGGAGATCTCCTCAGCTAAGTATTCCAGGTTGTCACTTTCAAATTCTTCTTTCCATCTGATACCAGGACTCAATTTTGCCAAATTCTCTGCCACTTTAAATAAGGATAACCTTCCTTCCAGTTTGCAACAACACATTCATCATTTCTTTCCAAGACCTCATCAGAAGTATCTGAGTTCATATTTCTACAAATATTCTCTTCAAAGCAGTTTAGGCCTTTTCTATCAAGTGCTTCACAATGCTTCCAGAATCTTCCCCTTATCCATTTAAAAAGCCATTGCAACATGTTTGATATTTGCAATCTCAGCAGCACCCCACTTCTCTGGTACCAAAATCTGTTCTAGTTTGCTAATGCTGCCAGAATGCAAAACAACAGAAATGGATTTTGATTTTTAATTTTTATTGAGATTGTTCAGATACCATACAATTATCCAAAGATCCAAAGTGTGCAATCAGTTGCCCCTGGTACCCTCATACAGCTGTGCATCCATCACCACACTTAATTTTTGTTCAACTTTTAGAAACTTTTCATTACTCCAGACAAGAAATAAAGTGAAAGATGGAAAAAAAGAAAAAAAAGAAAGAAAAAGAAAAGGAAACTCGAATTCTCCCATATCCCTAACCAACCCCCTTAATTGTTGACTTATAGTGTTGGTATAGTACATTTGCTACTGTTTATGAAAGAATGTTGAAATACTACAAACTGTAGTATATAGTTTGCAATAGGTATATATTTCTTCCCTATATACCCCTCTATTATTAACTTCTAGTTGTATTGTCCTACATTTGTTCCGGTTCATGGAAGAGTTTTCTAATATTTGTACAGTTAATCATAGACATTGCCCACCATAGGATTCAGTTTTATACATTCCCATCTTTTGACATCCAACTTTCCTTCTGGTGACATACAGGACTCTGAGCTTCCCATTTCCACCTCATTCATGCACCATTCAGCACTGTTAATTATTCTCACATCTTGCTACCAACACCTCTGTTCATTTCCAAACATTTAAGTTCATCCTAGTTGAACATTCTGCTCATACTAAGCAACCACTCCCCATTCTTAAGACTTGTCCTGTATCTTGATACCTTATATTTCATGTCTATGAGTCTACATATTATAATTAGTTCTTATCAGTGAGACTTTGTAATATTTATCCTATGTGTCTGGCTTATTTCACTCAGTATATTGCCCTTGAGCTTTTGTCATCAACCCATTTTTTTAAGATGGTTTTGTTCATACACCATACATTCCATCCTAAGTAAACAATCAATGGTTCTCTGTATGGTCACATCTTTATGTGTTCACTACCTTCAACACTATCTATATAAGGGCATCTACATTTCTTCCACAAGGCAGGAAGGAGCATCAAAGAAGGTAGAGAGGGAGAAGAAAAAGAAAAAAAATGACAGCTAGGAAGTAGCAAAAGGAAAAGTAAGCTTAAATCAAAGTAGGCTAAAGAGTCAGACAATACCACCAATGTCAAGTGTCTAACATGCCTTCCCTATCCCCCTCTCTTATCTAAATTTACCTTGGTATATCACCTTTATTACCTTAAAGGAAGCATAATACAATGATTCTGTTAGTTACAGTCTCTAGTTTACATTGATTGCATCCCTCCCCCAATGCCTCCACATTTTTAACACCTTGCAAGGTTGACATTTGCTTGTTCTCCCTTGTAAAAGAACATATCTGTACATTTTATCAGAATTACTGAACACTCTAGATTTCACCAAGCTACACAGTCCAAGTCTTTATCTTTCCTCCTTTCTTCGGGTGTCTCACAGGCTCCCAACCTTCCTCTCTCAACCATATACATAGCTATCTTTGTTCAGTGTACTTACATTACTGGGCTACCGTCTCCCAAAATTGTGTTCCAAACCACACACTCCTGTCTTCTCTTATCACTCTGTAGTGCTCCCTTTAGTATTTCATGTAGGGCAGATGTCTTGTTCATAAAATCTCTCATTGTCTGTTTGTCAGAAAATATTTGGAGCTCTCCCTCATATTTGAAGGATAGCTTTGCTGGATACAGGATTCTTGGTTGGTGGTTTTTCTCTTTCAGTATCTTAAATATATCACACCACTTGCTTCTTGCCTCCATGGTTTCTCCTGACAGATCTGCACATAGTCTTATTAAGCTTCCTTTGTATGTGATGGATTGCTTTTCTCTTGCTGCTTTCAGGATTCTCTTTGTCTTTGACATTTGATAATCTGATTATTAAGTGTCTTGGCATAGGCCTATTCAGATCTATTCTGTTTGGAGTACGCTGCACTTCTTGGTTCTGTAATTTTATGCCTTTCATAAGAGATGGGAAATTTTCATTGATTATTTCCTCTATTATTGCCACTGCCCCTTTTCCCTTCTCTTCTTCTGGGACACCAATGATATGTAGATTCTTGTACTTTGTTTCATCTTTAAGTTCCCAGAGACATTGCTCTTATGTTTTCATTCTTTTCTCCATCTGCTCCTTTGTGTGTAGGCTTTCAGATGTTTTGTTCTCCAGTTCTTGAGTGTTTTCTTCTGCCTCTTGAGATCTGCTGCTATATGTTTCCATTGTGTTTTTCATCTCTTGTGTTGTGCCTTTCATTTCCATATATTCTACTGGTTGTCTTTTGAACTTTCAATTTCTGCCTTATATATGCCCAGTGTTTTCTTTACAGCCTCTATCTCTTTTGTGAAATAGTCTCTAAACTTTTTGAATTGATTTAACATTAGTTGTTTAAATTCCTGTATCTCAGTTGAAGTGTAGATTTGTTCCTTTGACTGGGTCATAGCTTCATTTTTCTTAGTGTAGGTTGTACTTTTCTGTTGTCTAGGCATCTGACCTCCTAGGCCACCACAATCAGGTTTTCCCAGATGAGAACAGGCTCAGGTCACAGAAGGGGGTAATATTTCAGTATCTGGTTTCCCTGATTGCTTTTCTTAGAGTATTGAGACACCTGTGCTTTTCTGCCTGGCAAATCCACCTGTCAGCCTGTCACTGCCTGTGTAAGAATATGTGTTCTGTGGCTCTCCTCCCCCAGGCTTTGAGGTCTGGTTCTGGAAAGACTGAAAGACAGGCAGTAGAGCTGGGCCCCTCCCTTTCCTCTTGGGAAGCTATGACCCCTCCAGAGATGTCAGCTGCATATCAATAAGTTCTTTGTTTCTGTGACTCTGCTGATCAAAGTGTTTTGATTTTAAAATGGCAGAGGCTGTCTTTACTGCAAAGTGCTGCAGGCTGAGAACCGCTGAGGTTTTCTCCACAGAGAAGGAAAAGGACAGAAAAACTCCCAGGTTCATTCATCAGCCAGAGATAGCACCCAATCCTCTGGGCTCCCCGTCCTGAGACAGATATGTCCCCTGACTCTCCCAAGGTCAGTTGTCATCAAAAGCCTCTGTCTGCTTGTTGAGGATTCACTGTCTGTATTGAGCATTTAACATTAAAACCTCACTTGGAGCTGGGTTAAGAGAGTGCACTGAGCAGCTTCCGTGAGGGAGGGGCTCTCAGATCTCAGCTCTCGGCTCTCAGTGTTTTACTTACAGATTTTATGCTGTGATCTCAGGCATTCCTCCCAATTCAGGTTGGTGGATCATGAGGGGACAGTCATGTTTTTCTCCCCACTTTTATTCCAGGTTATTTACTAGTTTTTTGGTCATTTATGAATTGTTGCAGGGGGGAACTAACAGTCTTCCACTCCTCTCTATGCCACCCACTTAGCTCCTCAACTAATGGATTGGTTTTTATAAAAGGGGGTTTATTTGGATACACAGTTACAGTCTTAAGGCCATAAAGTGTCCAAGGTAACACATCAGCAATCAGGTACCTTCAGTGATGGATAGCCAATGGTGTTCAGAAAATCTCTGTTAGCTGGGAAGGCATGTGGCTGGCATCTGCTCCAAAGTTCTGGTTTCAAAATGGCTTTCTCCCAGGATATTCCTCTCTAGGCTGCAGTTCCTCAAAAATGACACTCTCAGTTGCACTTGGGGTAATTGTCCTCTCTTAGCTTCTCTGGAGCAAGAGTCTGCTTTCAATGGCTGTCTTTAAACTGTCTCTCATCTGTAGCTCCTGTGCTCTCTTCAAAGTGTCCCTCTTGGCTGTGACAAGATTGCTCCTTCTGTCTGAGCTTATATAGTGCTCCAGTAATTTAATTCAGACCCATCCTGAATGGGTGGGGCAACACTTCCATGGAAGTTATCCAATCAGAGTCATCACCCACAGTTGGGTGGGGCACATCTCAAGGGAAACTCTCAAAGAATTACAATCTGATTAACACTGATAGGTCTGCCCACACAAAATTGCATCAAAGAAAATGGCATTTCTAGGGACACAATACATTCAAACTGGCACAGATAGTTTTCCTGGATATAGGATTCTTGGTTGGCGGTATTTCTCTTTCATTCTCTTAAACATATCACACCACTTCCTTCACGTCTCCATGGTTTCTACTGAGAAATCCACACATAGTCTCATCAAGTTTCCTTTGTATGTGGTGGATCCCTTTTCTCTTGCTGCTTTCAGGATTCTGTCTTTGTCTTTGACATTTGATAATCTGATTATTAAGTGTCTTGGTGTAGTCCTATTCAGATCTATGCTGTTTGGGGTATGCTGTGCTTCTTGGATCTGTAATTTTATGTCTTTCATAAGAGATGGGAAATTTTCATTGATTATTTCATGTTATTGCTTATATCCCTTTTCCCTTCCTGTCTCCTTCTGAGACACCCATGACAAGTACATTCATGTATTTCATGTTGTCATTCAATTCCCTGAGACACTGCTCATATTTTTCCATTCTTTTCCCTATCTATTCTTTTGTGTGCAGTGTTTCAGGTGTCTTATTCTCCAGTTCCTGAGTGTTTTCTTCTGCCTCTTGATATCTGCCGTTTTATATCTCCATTGTGTCTTTTATCTCTTGTGTTGTGCTTTTCATTTCCATAGATTCTGCCTGTTGTTTTTTCAAACTTTCAATTTCTACCTTATATTCCCCCATTGTTTTCATTATACCCTTCATCTCTCTTGCCATATCTTCTCTAACCTATCTGAATTGATTTAGCATTTGTTGTTTAAATTCCTGTATCTCAGATGAAGTGTAAGTTTGGGCCATATCTTTGTTTCTCTCAGTGTAGGTTGTAATTTTCTGTTATCTAGGTGTCTGGTTTCCTTGGTTATCCCAATCAGGTTTTCCCAGACCAGAAAGGGATCAGGTCTCAGAGGTTCAGTATCAGGTTTCCCTGTAGGTATGTCTTAGAAGATTGACACACCCATGAGGCCTCAAGCTGCTGTGCTTTTCCTAAACTGCCCAGCAGGTGGTGCCTCTCAGCCTATAGCTCCTGACTGGTGTAAGGAGTTGCAGCCCCCTTAGTCCTTAGTTTCTGTTTTCCCTGTTTCCCCCAGGCTCTGGGTTCTGGTTCTGAATGGAAGGTGGATAGTAGAGCTGGGCAAAGCTTCTTCCTCTTAGGGAAGATACACCCCCTAGGAAGTGAATTTCAATATTTAAATAGGTTCTTTGTCTCTCTGACTCTGCTATCTCCATCCTTGCCTGGGTCAGAGTGCTGCATACTGAAAATAGCTGAGGATTTCTCCACTGAGCTGCTTAGGTTAAGAGAGAGTAAAAGGAACAGAAAGCCTCCATTCAAAGCCAGTTCATGGGCTTCCAATTTCACTTGTCCAGAGGTAACACCCAGTTCTCTGGGCTCCCCTTCCTGTGACAGAGGAGTCCTCTGGCTCTCCAAGATCAGTCATCACCAAAAGCCTCTTTCTGCCTATTTGGGATCTGCAAAACACATTGAGAAAACCACATTTGTTAATTAAGACCCCAGTTGGAGATGGACTGAGGTACAGTCACTCATTGAGAGACTGCCACTTTCTACCACAGCGAGGCTTTGCCATTCAGCCTGCCATGGTTGTAGGGGGCTCCCATTTTGGGTCCACAGCTTTTACTTACAGATTTTATGCTGCAATCTCAGGCATTCCTTCTAATTCAGGTTGGTTCATGATGTGTGGACAGCACAGTTGTCCCCCAACAGTTATTCCAGATTATTTACTAGTTGTTAATTTGTTTCTCCAGGGGGATAACTAACTTCCACTCCTCTCTATATCGCCATCTTGCCACTTCCCTCCCCAACTGTCTTTTAATTATTGCTTGCGTGGTATATTTTTCCAAACTTTCACTTTCTACCTACTTATGTATTTGAATTTAAGGTGTGTTTCTTATAAAAAGCGTATACTTGGGTCATGCTTTGCTGTCCCTTCTGCCATCCTCTGCCTTTTGACTCAATAGTTTAATCCATTCACACTTAAAGTAACTACTGATAATGCATGACTCTCTTCTACCATTTTCTATTTATTCTTTGTTAGTCTTACACATTTTGTGGCCCTCAATTTTTCCATTAAGGCCTACTTTCAGATTTATTTGATTTTTTGTTTTGAGCATATTGAGTCCCTTCCCATTTCTTTGTGAGTATATTTTTCATATATTTCTTTGTGTTTACCATTGTGCTAAAATTTAACATTCTAAATTTATAAAAATTATACTTGATTTTATGCCAACTTAACTTCAATAGTATACGCATACCCCCACATAACCACCCACCACATTTTTGTACTCGTTACAGATTTTATCTTTGTATATCATATGTCCAAATCCATAGATTTATCATGAATTTTTATGTGTTTGCATTTTAGCACTTGTAAAAGGAAGAAGTGGGTTTTCATACCAAAAACTACTACAAAATAGTACTGGCATTTTTATAATTAACCATATGATTAACTTGATTGGAGGTCCTTGCTTCTTTATGTTTTTTATCCAATGTCTTCATATTGATTTCAATCAGTCTGAAGAACTCCCCTTAGCATTGCTTCTAAGGTAGGTCTAGTGGTGATGAACTCTGTCAGCTTTTGTTTATCTAGGAATGTCTTAATCTCTCCCTCATTTTTGAAAGATACTCTTGTCAGATATAATACTCTTGTTGAGCAATTGTTTCATTTCAGCACTTTAAATATTTTGCCATACTGCCTTCTTGCCTCCAAAGTTTCTGATAAGAAGTTGGCACTTAATCTTACTGTGATTCCCTGTACGTAATGCATTGCTTTTATTTGGAATTGCAATGTTGGATTACTCTGAGCATGGTTATCTTTGACTTTATACTGTTTGGGGCTTTTGAGTTCATTGAATGTCCATAATTTTAACCAAGAAGTTAGGATTTAACTAATTAAATTTATTTAATCATAGCAAATGATTATGACTACTGAATTATTACATAAGTATTCCTTTTTTCATTCTGGTACATTTAAGTAGAGAGAGGAAAAGCTGAAATCTCTGAACTATGATACAGCTGCCCTGATCTCTGATAATGATTGTAAAAGCCCATATCTTGTGCCTTTATAATTGTAAAAGCTGTATTTACCTTTATCCATTTTTTTTTTAATTTAGGAATTTATAAGTGAAAATGCCCTAATGATAATGGAGGAACTTGAGTCAACTTTAACTGGTTCCAGCCCAGTTTCACTCATTTACATTTGTAAATTGTTTCTGCCTATCCCTGCTATTGAAGTGATAGCTCTGTTTCCCTTCCTTGCTACTTACACTTGCTATTGAGATGAAAAGTGTCTTCTTTCCTTTCTGCCTACACTTGATATTGAATTGATAACTTTTTCTCTCTTCCCCTCTGTTAATTATTGAAATTGTAATGACTTAATCTCCCCTTGTTAGAATCCATAAAAATCTTGAAATCCTTAGACTGAGGGAGACAGATTTTTGGTATGATAAACTACCTGCTCTTCTGCTTCACTCCTAGCAATAAACTTTCTCTTTGAAGTCTCAGTGTCTTAAGAATTAGTCATCTGAACACATTGGGCAAAGACTCCACCCACCTTTATCCAGTAACATATTCATATCTTTTGTTAAATTTGGGGAGTTTTCTGCCATTATTTCTTTGAATATTCCTTCTAATACTTTCTTTCTTCTCCTTCTGGAACTACCATAATGCCTATATTGGTACACCTGATGGTTTCCCACAGATCTCTTAGGCTCTGTTTGCTCTTTTTTATTCTTTTTTCTCTCTGCTGCTCAGCATGAATCATTTCAATTGTAATGTCTTCCTGGTAACGGATTCTTTCTTCTGCCACCTCTAATCTGAACTTAAAATACTTCAGGGAATTTTTCATTTAAGTCCTCTTATCCAACTCTTATATTCCTGTTCTGTTCCTACTGAGTATCTCCAAGTTACTCCCATATTGTTTGCCCATTGTTTTCCTCATATTCTTTACTTCTTCCTCTTTGTTTTCTTTTACCACCATAAGCTTATTGAGGATTGTGGTTATTTGAAGCTTTATGTATCTCCAGAAATATATGTTCTTAAATTTAATCCATTCCTGTGTGCTTGAACCAATTGTAAGTAGGATGTCTTGATGAGGTTACTTCAGTTAAGACATGGCCCACCTCAATCATGATGGATTTTAATCTGGAATCCTTTATAAAGAATGAAATTCAGATACAGAGAGAGAAAGCCATGGAAACAAAAAGCTGAATAAACAAAACCCAAAGAGAAGAGAAAGAAGAGCAGACACTGCCCTGTGCCTTGCCATGCAACACACAAAGGAACCAAGGATTACCAACAGCCAGTCTTTGGGAAGAATGCATGGCCTTCATGAGACTTTGATTTTACATTTTCCCAGTCTCAAAACCATGAGCAAATAAACCCCATTGTTTTATCTAATCTATTTCATGGTATTTGTTTGAGTACTCTAGCAAACTAAAACAAGGCTCTTTTTTATAAAGTCTTTGTCCAGTAATTCCAAAGTCTGATCCTCTTTGTTGATGGTTTCTGGATTTTTTTTATCTTGTTCTTTTTTTGTCTTAAAACATGTAACACTATACACATTTAGTGTTAATTCTGGGACTTAGGCCCTGAAATTTCTGTTCTGTATGTTTATATCCATCTTGTGATATGACAGAAATTTTCTTGAATGCCAGGAGTTAATCAAAACAAAGCAAAGCAAAACTTCTTTCACTGTCCTTCTAAATTGTGCTTTGCCTGGTGGTCTCCTTCAGAGATTAGCCCTCCTAGCAGGAAGATCAGCCTGAAGTACAAAGTCTTATCTGAGCCTGCATGCTGCCATGGAACCTGCTTCTTTCTCCTGGGTTTCTGCTTCTAGTGGCCTTAGGAATCCCCCTTTTACAGTGCTCAGGAGTTCAAATGAACACCTCCCATGCCCCTTTTCGTAAGAATAGAATTCAGTTTAGCTTTCAAACAAAATGGCACAGAACTCACTAAATAAAAAGCTGCAAAACTAGCTCAAACTGGCTCTGTGGTTAAGAGGGGAGGGAAGAGGGTGAAGGAAAGGGCCTCTGATGCAAGCCTAGTATTGGTAGTAGTTCCTTATATGGGTAAAACTGTGTAAAGACTAGGGTCACCAGAATGTAGGAAATGGAATTCATGTGGGCTAGTTAGCCTTTTCAGATAGGATGTACAATTCAAATACCAAAGGCAGGCTAGTTAGCTCTCTCAGATAGGCTGTAAAATTCAAATGCCAAAGGTGAGCTAGTTAGC
This sequence comes from Choloepus didactylus, assembly GCF_015220235.1. Lineage (NCBI taxonomy): Eukaryota > Metazoa > Chordata > Mammalia > Pilosa > Megalonychidae > Choloepus > Choloepus didactylus. The sequence goes on from NC_051312.1 coordinate 17,483,257, forward strand.
CCTCCTGGATAGGCTGTACAATTCAAATTAAAAAGAGGGCTAGTTAGCCCTCTCAGATAGGGTGTATAATTCAAATACAAAGGCAAGCTAGTAAGCTCTCTTAGATAGGCTGTAAACTTTGGAGTACCCAGCCAATGGAGAAACAGGGCAGGGACCTGTGTGCCAGGCTTAGGAAATAAATTGTGCTGTTTTCTATTGTTCAATGTATGCCAGCCACCACATTTTGGTTGCATGCCCATTCTTGTAAGATAGTGAATAAATTCTTGTCTTCTTCACAATTAGGTGAGTGTTTATTCTCTTTCAGGTGCAGCTTTCTTTCCAACACTTTCAAATTAACTTTCATCCTTTCCTGGGTTCTCTCTTTCATGACTTAATATAGTTTGTCCTTTGCCCCAGGCCTCTTCAACTTAATTATTTCTTATACTCTTTTAATGTCTGCAATGTGCTTCTCTGCCCTCAAGTCAAATTCTGAGATAGCAAGCCCAAGACAACCTTCCTAGTTCAGTTTTTCAGACTTCCTCCAATTAGATTGACACTCACATAGCAGTCATTCCAGTGTGCATGTAGGAGTTAGCTGCAGGGGAAAGTTATTTGGAACTTGTGCATGTTTGGATATATTATGTCCCCTAAAAGCCATGTTCTTCAATGCAATCTTGAGAAAGCACACATTATTCTTTTCATTGTTTCCACAGAGATGTGACTCAATCAACTGTGGGTAAGAGGTTGAAAGTAAAAAGTTGGAAAAAGATATTCCATGCAAAAGCAACCAGAAAAGAGCCGGGGTAGCTATATAAATATCAGACAAATGAGATTCTAAATGTTAAACACTTGAAAGAGACAAAGAAAAGGACATGATGTATTAATAAAAGGGATAATTCACTAACAAGAAATAACAGTCATAAATATTTACACACCTGGCCAGAGTGTCCCAAAAAACATGAGGCAAACACTGGCAACACTGAAGGGAGAAACAGACACCTCTATGATAATAGTTGGACAGTTCAATGCACCACTCTCATCAATGACTAGAACACCAAGACAGAGGATCAATAAGAAACACAGATGTTTAATAACATGATAAATGAACTAGACTTACCAGACATTTATAGAACATTTAACTCCCAAACAGCAGGTTATACATTCTTCTTAAGTGCTTACGGGTCATTCTCCTAGATAGAGCACATGTTGGATCACAAAGCAGGACTCAGTGAATTTAAAAAGATTGAAATTACACAAAACTCTTTCTTGGATCATAAAAGAATGAAGCTGGAAGTCAATAACAGCAGAGGGCTGGAAAATTAACAAATATATGGAGGTTAAACAACACACTCTTAAACAACTAGTGGGTAAAGGAAGAAATTACAAGATAAATCAGTACATATATTGAAGCAAATGAAAATGAGAACACAGCATAGCAGCAAAGGCAGTTCTCAGAGGAAAATTTATTGCCATAAATGCATATATTAAAAAAACAGAAGAGCAAAAATAGAGGACTTAAGTGGACACCTGGAGGAACTAGGAAAAGAACAGTAAACTAACCCCAAAAGCAAACAGAAGGAAACAAATAACATAGATTAGGGCAGAAATAAATGAAATTGAGAGATTAAAAAAAAAAAAAAAACAATCGATAGAATCAACAAAACCAGAAGTTGATTCTTTGAGAAAGTCAATAAAATCAATTGACTCTTAGCTAGACTGACAAAGAAATAAAGAAAGGGGATGTACATAAATGAAATAAGAAATGGGAGGAGGGACACTACTGACCTCACAGAAATATGAGATAATGAGACAACATTTTGAGCAACTGTATGCCAACAAACAAGACAATTTAGATGAAGTGGCAACTTCCTAGAAATGCATAAACAACCTACACTAGCTCAAGAAGAAATAGAAAACCTCAACAAACTAATCACAAGTAAAGAGATTGAAATTGTCTTCAAAAACCACCCAAGAAAGAAAAGTCCAGGGTCAATGGCTTCACGTAATTTCTACCAAGCATTTCAGGAAGAATTTGTATCAATCCTGCTCAAACTCTTCAAAAAAATTGAAAAGGATGGAAAACTACCTAACACATTCCATGAAGCCAACATCACCCTAACACTAAAGCCAAACAAAGATATTTCGAGAAAAGAAAATTACAGATCAATCTCTGTAATGAACATAGATGAAAAAATCAAAACTAAATACTTGCAAATTGAATCCAGCAGCACATTAAAAGAACTATTCAGGATGACCAAATGGGTTTTATTCCAGATTTGCAATCATGGTTCAAAACAAGATAAACAGTTAACGAAATTCACTGTATCAACAAATTGAAGGGGAAAAACCACATGATCATCTCAATTGATTCAGAAAAGTTATTTGAAACTTGGTAAAGGACATGTATGAAAAACTCACAGCTAACATACTCAGTGAGGAAAGACTGAAAGCTTTCCCTCTAAGATCTGGAATAAGACAGGAATGCCCACTGTCACCTGTGTTATTCAACATTCCGTTGGAAGTTCTAGCTAGAGCAATTAGGCAAGACAAAGATATAAAAGGCATCCAACTGGAAAGGAATGAGTAAAACTTATTATTTGCAGAAGACATGATCCTATATGTAGAAAGTCCCAAAAGGTCTGCAACAAAGCTACTACAGCTAATAAATGAGTTCAGAAAATTGGCAGGATAGAAGATCAACATGCAAAAATCGGTAATGTTTCTGTACGCTAGTAATGAGCAATCTAAGGAGGAAATCAATAAAAAAATTCCATTTACAATAGCAACCAAAAGAATAAAAATCTCAAAATAAATTTAATCAAGGACATAAAGGACCTATACACAGAAATCATCCCGTAAGTTTTGATATCTTGTGTTTTCATTTTCATTCATCTTGAGATATTTACTGATTTCCCCTGCAATTTCTTCTTTCACCCTCTGCTTATTTTAGGGAGTGTTATTTAACTTCCATATATTTGTAGATTTTCAAGTTCTCTACCTGTTATTGATTTCCAACTTCATTCATTCCTCCTGGGAGGAACAGAATACCACAAAATCTGCGGGATGCTACTGCCCACAGAACTTGCTTTCCTCTTACCTGGAAGGTAGAAATTTTGCAAGAATTCTATGCATGACTATGGCGGATATCAGTGGAATTGCACGGGAAGCATTCAAAGGAGAAAACTTGATGTAGTCCCAATCATGAAGAAAGAGACATGAGATAGCTCCAACCAAGGCCCCCATGTGATAAGAGAAGGCAGCTGAATTTTTCCAGGCCTCTGAGAAGCATTCTGAGAGAAAGCAAATTATCAAATCAAAAAACCTGAAGAACTGTCAAGACAAAATTGACTGTGGTGAAAGTTCACAACAGTAGAAAGTCTATTAAAGGCTAGATTCCAGGAGAGACCCCACAAGCCTGAGTTCATGCTGTATTATAGAGGAGATGACAGGTGAGAATCAAAGAAAACAATGTGTATTTTATCCCATGCTGGCAAGGAGAGAAGACAACCCACACCAAAGTTGCTATAAAGCTGAAATGACATGAAAGACCCTTCCAAACTCAGATGCCACCAAGGAAGGACTGAAAAAGAGAGTACTGAGTTGACAGAGTTTAGACCAGAATTGAAAAGAATAGTTGACATACATAAATTATCACAATGATATTATTGCTTGGAATGCTCTTTTTAAATACAATTTTATTAATATATATTCACATACCATACAATCATCCAAAGTGTACAATGAAATGTTTACAGTATCATATAGTTATGCATTCATTACCACATTTTTTTGAATATTTTCATTGCTCAAAAAAATAAATAAAAATGAGAATAAAAATAAAAGTAAAAAATAATACTGAAAACATCTCATACACTTCAACCCCCCTATTATTAATTTACTTTTTGTCCCCATTTTTCATTCATCTGTCCATACACTGGACAAAGTGAGTGTGAGCCACAAGATTTTCACAATCACACAGTCACGTCACAGCATATAAGTTATATAGTAACACAATTGTCTTCAAGAATTAAGGCTGCTGGAATGCAGTTCAACAGTTGCTTGGGATATTTTTCCTGTTTTAGTATAATCTCTTTCTTATGTAAGAAAAGACTGGATTGTTTTCATCTTAGGAAATCCTTTAAGAGCAAAATTGATCCACAAAGTCAGAAGGGGTCCATCCACAGATTGACCATACACTGAGGCTCATATTTATTTATCCGGCAACTATTTGCTAAGGATGTAGCTTGTCAGGGGTCTTTTCACCCCTCAAGATGAGGCACAGTTTGGCATATAATCTTCAGTGAGACTCCTTCTGGCACTGAGATGAAGCTGGGGGGTGTCCTGTAATTCTAATCAAGAAGAGGTGGGTTCTGAGAAGTCCCTTATCTCACCACACCAACCAGCCAAATTTGCCTCTAATTATTTCATGTATTCTCTTACAGAAACCTGTGTATAATTTGCTGCATTTTCTGTCCTATTTCTAGATGCCACTTTTTGTGTAGTTGTGCTTTTTCCAGAAGGCAAAGCAAGAATTTCTTCTCCATTTAACATTCTCAGTCTGTGTAGCTTTCAGATCTCTGAAGGCTCTGTTTTTCATTAGGCAAACCATCCGGAGTTGTTTTCCAGCAGAAGGTCAGGGATGAGATATTCCTGCTTTAGCCAGCAAAACACCTTTTAGGAGGACTCTCACCCTCTTTATTCATTTAATTTACTTTAACTTTATCATTAACATTACAATGAGGTGTAATACACGTTATGCTTTCCTATCTTTTTTTTTTTCCTGTTGGTATTTGGTATGTGCTCCTAAAGCTGACTTTGGCAGTGTTCTTCCTTATCCTCAAAGGTGGCCCTTCCTCTTGCAGGAGTTCTGGCCCAGGTTAGGGTGGGTTGGAGGAGTCTCTGTTTCTCTGACATTACACACCTGTCTGTTTTGGGTTCTGTAGAGGGAAATGGAGATTGTTTCACAGCACACACTCTGGGTCACCTTGGCATCTGTCACTTATCCTGACAAGATCCTCCATGCTCCAGCATCTGAGCAGTGCCCGGCCCATAGCACAAACTTAATCGATATTTGCTGAATGAATGTGTTCACCTTAGGATTTTAATAAACACATTCATAGTTTGACTCTTCCTAAATTGAAATTGTCATGTAACTGATATTCAGCAATTATTCTGAAAGTACTTATGAAAAATAAAATGAATGATTCATATGGTATGTAAGTTTTAAGTAGAATTTTTCTGAGGGGAATATAGTTACATAACCTATTAAAAGTTTAGGGTCTATTACGTTGAAACAACATGTATTTACTTATTTTTTTAATTGGTCTTTTATTGAGAAAATAATTAAAATTGAATATCAGTGGGCTTCAGGCAGCTACATTTTTCTTCAGGTCAATTAAAGTTTGTAAGTTAAATTATTTATATTGGATTTCACTTTTTGGGATATGGAGATTCTCAGTTTTGCCATAAAATCTCACATACTGCAGTTTAAGTTTTAAAGCTATCATCTAATAATAGTTTGGGAATGAAAGGAAAATGTTATTTTCTCCTATACGTATTTCTATACATATGTTTTTGGTATAAGACCTTAGGAACATTAAAATATATATTTCAAAGAGGACACTTCTTCATGTTCTCTTTCCATTTTCTTTTTCATTTGCAAATGGAGGTAAACAAGAGGAGGAGGAATATATATGCCAAGAGTCAAAAAACTTTATCTCAAGATGAGCTTTATTCAAAGGTAAAGAAGAAAGCTTTGTAGTTCCTGATAAATAAAAGTCAACTAAAAATATGGATTGATTAGAAATGATAGAATCTGGGAAGATTGAGGAAAATGATGTGGCAATAGAAAGATGCATGTAAGATCAATAATGGCACAACTGGTTTAACCTAATTCTCTACACTGGTAAGAGTTGACACAGTAATTTTATCTTTATGTATCAGTGGACACAGGCTTTGCAATGGTTACTATCTAATAACCGAGATTTCCCATCCCTCTATTAAACCAGCACCTATTGTAAAACATTTAACATCTCTTCATTCTTCTTTCTGAGAACAGACTATATTCTCCTTCAGATGGACTGATTTTCTTAAGAGGGCAGCATTAGAGGTTATTTGTTCATATCCTGTAAAAGTGGACATGTGAAGAATCGTGTAGTTGTATTGTTGACAGCAAGCTCAAGTACACTGTCATTGTCCGGTCTGTGTTTACAGCAATCACTCCAAAATAGGGTGAGTATTCCAGAGCTCTTTTGTGAGAAATTCTTGTAAGAATATGAAGTTGCCTTCTTTGACTGCTAACTTCCTGCCCACATCCAGTTGACAATCACTCATAGGATTTTACTTATGTTTCTCTCATGCCATATATCATCACTTGTCTTGCATTAAACTGCTACAGACACATTTCTCATCTTTCCACTGGGATACAGACCCCTTAAGGGAAACTTTGCATACTTCAAACCACCAAGTATAGTGCTTTGCACTTGAACTATATTCAGCAATATGACTAGTGCAACAATCAAGACATTTTGGAGAGGTGTTGGAATGCAACTGTTAAACATATGGCTCTGGAGGTAGAGTACTTTGCTTTAAATCTTAGTTGTACACTTTGTAGGTGATTTGACCTTGGGTTGATCACTTCTCTGAGCTAAAATATCTTCATATGGAAAATGCTAATACTAAGAGTACAAAACTTCTATTGTACAAATTAAAATAAGATAAAATAGAAAAGGATTCAGAATCACACCTGAAATATAGTAAGCACTCCTTAAATGCTAGTAAATTAATACCATGCCTTGCTTTTGAGGCAAATTGAAACATATGTGTGGTACCAAAAAAATGTAAGTAAATCAAATAATTTTTTTGGTGTTTTAGGGAAAAATAGGTGTTTCTGGCAATATTGTGGGGAATATGTTCAGAGAAACCACTAAAAATGCAAGGTGAAATCTAAAACACATCTCTTTTTTTTTTCATGACTGATCCAGTGAGAAACCAAAGAAATTCCCCAGAAGAAAGAAATGACAAGAGAACATGAACCTAAGAGCATATGGGGCTGGATGCAGCATTTGACTGGGATGAGTCTACTAATTCCTGGTGGTGTAAGTTTTGGATTATGATGGGTATGTAAGTAAATGGTGGGGGAAAAAGAACATGTGAGGTTGGATTAAACAACCTCATACCCTACATAAAGCAGAGACTTCCAAAGGTGACACTCACAGAGCAAATCAGACAAAAACCTATCGCATGGAATGGGATAGTGACATACACACTTCTCTTAGCCTTAGACTGAGAGGGGCAGAGAAAAGGTGAAAAAGTCTCCCCTGAAAATTCTTAACCTTAAATTTGTACTCATGTATACTTGCAGCCTAAATCTTATTACTCTCATGGCCTGCCAAAACTTCAAGTCAAAAATTTGTTTAAAGGGTTTCTGGGTTGGTATTGCCTCTAAGGAACCTTAAAGAAATAAGATAATTCATTTCTGAAGGAACATGTTTTAAACTTAGGCCTCAATGATTCCATCAGGCAGGGTTCAAAGAAACATGAACTCACTGCAAAAATGACTGAACAAGCCAATAAGCAAAGTACCATGGAAAAGGTCAGCAAAAACATCAAACTGTAGAATCCTATCTGTAAATCTACAGATATTTAAATTACCAAAGAGTAATTGTAAATAAATATATTTGATATGTTCAAATAAGGAAGATATTGAAAGTATGATGAAGGAAAATAGAATATCAGGTAGGGAAAAGAACAAATTGGAAACTCAAAAAAACCATCAAAATATTATGATTGAAATTTGAAACTCCAAAACCATGGGTGAGATAGTGAGGAATCATGACTAAAATTGAAGATTAAGTACAGAACCTGCTTATCAGGATTTCTTCTCCCATATCTAAAATTCTCTCTCAGGTCATTTTACTGGCAGCCAAACTTATCTGCACCTGGGAGACTGGAGCATGGATAGAAAAATCTGTCCCCTGAATGGCCCCTGAGACACTTGGATAAAAATCTCCTTCCTTGTAATAATTGTTATGTGATGAAGAGTCCTCAGAAACAAATAAAATGTGAGGGGTTCCTCAAAAGGAAGATAAGATGTGGTCTGCTGGCACATTTCTACCATATATAAATAGTCTCATAGACAATCATTCAGAATAGGCCACTTTTATCCCTCTGACTATCCCCACTGCCCTTTGTTTTCATCCTATAAATTTCCCTTAGTTCTTGGATTGGGGACACTGACTTGAGCTTGCCTATCATCTCCTTGCTGGTTGATCTTGTAATATAACCCTTTCTTTTCTCACAATACTATTGTCATTGTACTGACTTTTTTTGTGAGCCCATTGCTTGGTAACAACTCAATGGATGGAATGAGTATCTCAATTTATGATAGAATTAATTAATTGCAAGAAAGATTTGCAAAAATTAAATAGAATGCCTTAGAGAAATACCCAAAATAGATGTTTCAGTAATGTGGAGGATAGAGTGAGAAAATCCAACATACATCTAATTGGGGTTAAGAGATATATGATAGAAAAAATGAGGCAATTTTCAGAATACTTTTTGTGCTTGGCATTTAACACAAGAGGCCTAATATTACCATACTGAACAAATGGACAGGAGAGAAAGCTGTGCAGATCTTCATGATATCAAGGAGAAATATGTAATGGAACTGCTCATTAAATATTTTCATGTTCAATGTTGCTGCTGCTGCTGAAGATGATTATGATGATGGATGCAATATTCTGCTCGCTTCCCACAAGATTCTCCCTTTGTTCAGAACCATCATGGGCAGAACCACCACTAAGTCTGGGATGATAAATATGTTGCCTGTCTCCTACCATTATTCCCTCCATACTGGTAGCAGACAGCTTGACTTTCTTTTCAGTTAGTCTCCTCATTACTTCAGAATCCTTCTTAAAATGGTGCACCAGGATGCAGTGACTAATCTGGTTTAGGGGAATGAAATCTTTGAAATTCTTTTCTTGTATAGGACCTTATACTTCATGAGGATTTTCTTTTACTTCATTTTTTGAACAAGGTGGCTGGGAAATGATTGGGGAAAAGGAAGGTGTTTTGGATGGCCAATTTGACAAATATCTTTGTTTATATATTTTACTCCATTATTGTCTCAGCTTTTATCTAGAAACATCTATGAGATTTCTATTTTATACCCTTATACACAAATCCCAGGCTATTTTTTGGCAACCATTTTCAGTTTTTTAAGACTATGTATGATTTTCTTTCTCATGCGGGTCCTTCTCAAAATGATGTGTTTTGTGGGGAACATGGTATGATGCTATACAATCTTGAGTGGAGCACACTGTGTCTTATGCCAAAATACTCCCTTGGTTAGTTACCATTTAGCTTGAATACTTAGTGCCTTGTATTCCCTGTCCTGGTGCCAATGTAATGGAGAGCAAAGATCTCCAATGTAGCAGCCCTGAGTCTGCCCCAGGACTCAGGAATGAAAAATGTTGAAGTGTGTCTAATGAGACAGGACATAGACCACAGAGTTCTGAACGCTCTAGAAATTCCAATGTCATAAGACTGAGAAGAGTCTGCAGAGAAACCACAACCAGGGATAACATGGAGATTCAGATTCTAATGATGAGAACTTATTTTTTTCCTAACGAAGAAGTATTTTTGACATGCCAGAGTTTATGGACCAGGTTTCATACCTATTTTCTGATAATTTCTCCAACATTTTATTCTTCATATAATTCTATTGCAAAGATTTGATTTTTTACACTCTCAAGTGTAGTAGGTAGGTAAGAAAATACACGAATGGAATATGGAGCATTTTGACACCTGCCGTTCTTTCCAGTCTAGGCAATGATCTATCTTGAATCTCACAAAGTATGATTTGTGGAACATAAATGGTCTTACTCACCAAATATATGACACTGTGCCTAAATGTCATATTCTTGTTATTATTTCTTCAAAAGTACCTTAAGGAGCTGTTCATTGAAAGGATTAAATAATTACAATACTTGTCAGGGAGAATGGATAAGTACTGTTATATTAGCAAGGGCTAATCAAATAATTAACTCATTGTCTCCACTCCAGTCCTTTCCTAGTAGATATGTTTGTCTGAAACAAATGAGACCAAGTATGGTATATTATCTAAATTATATCTGTATTCCTGAAAATAGAAGGGCAGGTGAGTCTCCTTCAAAAATCAGTATTTGTGTGAATGATATTAGATATTTTACATGAAAACTTAGAAATGCAGCAGTATGTGAGCAAGAAATCCAGATCAGAAAACAGAAATTCTATGTACTATTACATACTCTAATAAGCATTATCCATATTAATTCTATCTAAATTGCTGCCCCCAAGAGTCCCTTTAGCTTCAAGGGGATTGGAGATGTGATGTTGCTCAAGATCACAAAATCAGCAAGTGTTAGAGCCAGAATTCAACCTAGATTCGCTTATTCCAAAGTCCACCATGGAAACTGCATTGTTGTGCCTCTGTCATAACTTAGCTTTATAGAATTCCTTGGTGCCTCAATTTCCTCATTTATGAACAGAAAATAATGTCCTATTTGCTATATAGGCTGCTGTGATGAGTGAGGCAAGTAAGGTATTTGAAAACAGGTTTTTATCTATCCATCTAAAATCACCATGTTTTGTAAACAGTGAAATGTATGTATATCTATATATATAATTTAATATCAAGCTCCATTTCTAGCTAGAGGTGTCATCCCAAGCAAATCCCTTAGGTTCTTTGGCTTCACTTTCCTCAACTGAAAATTGACTAGACTATCTGTAGGTCCTTTCCAGCTCAAATGGCTTCAAAAACAAGTAATAAAAGCCTGCAGTCATGAGATCACAATAGGAGCATGAGGAGGTGAGGAAAGGATTCAGCAGGGACAAGGTAAAGTGGGACATGAAACCTGTAGGGAGAAAAGCTCCATGACAACCATGTCACCAGAAAGCAATTACCTGGGGAGTTTGTTCCCTCTAATTGCCTTTTCTCCTTCACCTCTAACCTTATCCACGCATTTAAGAGGATACCCCATTGTGGGAATCTCTCTTACTATTGGTGGACAGCTGTTTTCATGGACAAATGTCAGATAATGGGGTGCAATAAGGCCTCCTGGAAAATTCCTATGAAAAAGACATAAGAAATTATAACTTGGAAAAAATCCTGTAGGATCTGGATCAAATTCAGAGGGCAGGATCTTATGAGGCCAGTGGATTCTGTGCTGTCTCAACATCTGAGTAGCTCTTCCACTAGGACCTACGTGGAACGAGTTATGGCCCCTGGCTTCCTTTCAATTATCTTTGTAGAGCCCTAACTTCCCACACACCCCACTTATGAATCTTCCTCTTTTTCTATTAACTGCCTTAACGAAATTCTTGAAGACATTTTTTAGCTTTCTGAATTTTGATGAAAAGAATAATCCCAAAGAGAAAAGTAAGTAATATCCTGAGATGGGTTGGGGGTTTGGATTCTAGTTCTGCAACTTCTTAAGGATGTGACCTTGAACTTTGTTACCTTCTCTTTTTTAACCTGTAAAATGGGGAATGGGAGAATACTGAAATAAATGAGACTATGCCTGACATATCAAAAAAAAATAATAAGCTAAATAAAAAACATTAATTTACTGCAGTTCAAGGGAATTTTCTAAGACCAAAAAATGCATGTCTGTATTTGTCAGCCTTCTCCACTACAGGGACCCTTTTAATTTAATTTTTGCTTATGAGGATTTTGTTTTTGAAATAATAATTTGATTTCCATTTAAGAACATAGCATTGATTCCAAGTTTCTGTGTTGAAAGAGATAAACCTAGTCATTGTTCACATAATGTTATGTAATGATATGGTAATGTACTCATGTATGAGAAAATCCTAACATTAAAAAAAAAATGTTTCCCAAATTCATCTATTCCAATGCTTCTTTGAATTGTATTTTTGCTTTCAAAGATTTTATTTTTGAAATAGTAATAATTTGATTTCCATTTAAGAACACAGCATTGGCTCATAATTTCTGTGTAGTAAGAGCAAATTGAGTCACTGCTGATAAGATGTTATATAATGACATAACAAGTACACATGTGTGATTCCACTAGTCCATTTCTCAGTTTTCATTGTCTCTCCAGTGTCATGTTGGAAGACTCTGAGGATCTGGAGAAAATAGACCGGGGAACACAGATATCGGAGATGCCCACTCCAAGTAGAGGTAGTTTTGATCCAACTGTCCCTTGTTACCTTCCTTTACTTAACATTGTTCTTATTCATTAAGAAACATTCCCTGGTTTCTTGATGCTCAATTTATATCTGGCACAACCTAGGAAACTGAGAATGTTCTCATTAGATCAGCTGTGCAAGAGGTTTTGATTACCTAGATCCACATGGTAAAATCTCCAATCATTATTTATTTGTTACCTTTTCTTCTCCAAATTGTGCGGTAAAACATGCAAAGGGGTTAATCAAAGAGAGTTAGTGTATACTCTTTCCTTTTACCTCCTGTCTACCAAATTTTAACAGAAAGTTTTAGGATAATTGTATCATGAATAAGGAAAACAATGCTCAAGTCCTCATCTTCTGGGTAGAGTTGATTACATAGACTACATTTAATTATAGCTGCCTCTCTCACTGAATTTCATTAATAAATGAAGAACTTTAGTGCAACTGATAAGTCAACAGTTTGACTTCTCACCAATTTGGCTAATTATTGTGGTGTTTTTGGAATAATGTCTGGGAGAACTTATATTTTCATGGAATTTAACTCATCTTGGTTAACTTATCTGAGGACTTATTTTGGCAACATTGCATTCTTAGTGTAAACAGAGGAAATGATTTCCAAAATTCCTAACTGGAATTGAAATGATACAGAAATGAGCTATTCATTTCACATCCAAATCTGTGTGAAGGAAGCATTTATTATTGCATAAAATATATATATATTTTAGTTTTACGCAAACTAGTTTTCAGTTTCTTACCACTAAATAGTAAAACATCTCAATTAATCCACAAGTTGTATATAGTCAGTTTCAACAGCTTGAGGGTTCTTAATGGTGGTGATTAAGATGTGCATCCCTACAGGGTGGTAGACAGAACAATATAAACTGCAAATAAATGTGGTAATTCATTAACAATATTCCTCAGTCTAAACTTAGAGTTCATCAAATTTAGGAAATCTCTTTATGATGAGCTCTTTGATGATTCAATAATAGTTCATCCTTTTTCCTCTTTCTCAGAGAAGAATGATGATGGGAAAGTTAATTATTAACATTTATTGGGTTCTTATTGTTTTAAACCCTTTATGTCTCTTAATCCCTGCAACAACCCTAGAGGTAGTAACTATTATTAGTCTCTTTTTATATCTGTGGCAACTGAAGCACACTGAAGATAATAACTTTCTCAACTCATACATCAAGTAAATGGAAGTCAGTACATTCTATTCTCCCTTTCTTTGTACCTCTCATCCTAGGCTCTAAGGATTTATAGAAAATTGACAAAATACAGGAGAAAAATGAATCATCTCACCAACTGCTTTTAACATTTTCCATTTTAATTGCGTCAAATGATGTGTGTGTTTATAGAACCATTCTGGGCACTCAAGAGCAGTATATGAGAGTAACGATTGTTCATTAGTCATAGAATATTTTTACATTAATGACAGTTATATGTGTTTTAAAAATTTGCATCTTTTATTACCATTTCATCAATATATTTCTAATGCTTTTCATATGTGAGTTTTCTGCCATAACCAGGCTGTAACTTGTTATATAAATTTTTTTCTCTTATACTTTCTCTTGGTGGTGTTATATATCATAAATAGCTTTCCATCCAAAGGTTACATAAATGCATATCTATTTTTTCTTATACATGAGCCATGTCTCTCACTGTTATGAAAGAATTTATGCTTTCCCCACTAGTGTTAAATCTTAACTTTTTCATACACTAAATTTTTGCCAATCCTTGGAATTATTTCCTAATTTCTATGTGTTCTTTTGGCACATCTATTCTTACAATAATAATGAATTATATTAACTTATAATGCCTTTTAAAAATTTATTCATTAGATCAATTTAGATTTACTGAAATCATATCTTTAGTACCTGAAAGTTCATCTCTTCCATAATTATTAATCTTTTTCAAATTTTCTTGACTTTTATCACTGATTTTCTCTTTCATCTCCAGGAATGGCAGGTAGGAATGAAGCAAGTCTGACCAGTTCTGTCAATTATGAATCTGTTAGTGAGCAAAACCATATAGAATATATCTACAAAAAGTAAGAATATATCTCTGTATTATTTGGGAGATGAAATATTTACTTTGACCATTTCTGTATCACAATGCCTGTCATAGCTTCATGTTGGTTTTCCATGGACCCAATTTACCTGAACTCAGTCAAACAGAATGGAAAATGCTTTGTGTTTTTTGCTGTCTTTATAGACCTGCCTGGTTAGTTTTGTAGGAACATTAGTTCCAAATCTACCCCAGCCTAGAAGCAATAACAATCTGTCCACAGGAATGATGCTGTCTCAAGGATTTCCCCAAATTAATTCAGTGAACTCTGGCACCACCTACATTTCTTTCCACAGGTAGAACTGTCAACCATGGGCATCTCTTAGCAACAAATGTAATGATGGACAACAATGACCGGACAGTTATTATATACTGAACTATGTGTTGAGCACATACATCATTTCCTCTGATAACTCTCCAATAACCTTGTAGATCAGGTGTTCTTCTTGGCCTCACTTTACTATGAGTAAATCTGGATTTAGTGTGTTTAAGTCACTGAGACATCTTCAAAAAGTGAGTGGGTATCAGAACCGAAGTACTAAAGCCCAAACCCTTAACCACAGTACTGTGTTGTTTTCCATTAGGCAAAATACCATAACATTAACATGACAATTGGGGCCAATTGTGAACTGCACTGATTTCTATTTAAAATGCTTAGTATGAAGGCCCCCATAGAAGGCTGATTCTATAATTTTATTAGGTGCTTTGTCTTGCCAAAATATGATCAGAGTTACAAATTATGATGTATTTCAGGCCATTTTGCAGAATATTGTATTAAATACCTTTTTAGTAAAGTTTGAAACATTGTCATAAAGAGGGACAACAATTCTTCTTAAGAGTAGAGGAAGACACTTTAAAATCTCAGTGACAATATAGGATAGAATGTATATTTCAAAATTATTCTGAGAAGATGACACATATGTATTTTATTATATATGAGTGCAAATATAATAAATTCACAGAGGTTTTTAAGAGACTTAATCATGATATCTAACTTATGTATAATAGCATTTCTAACAGTACAGTTTTCTTAACTCCCACTTAGCTTTTTAAATATTGCTATTAATTCTCATGAGGCCACGTAAATTAATTTGAAACTTAAAGCACAGAGAAGCTACTTCTTGATGACTTTGAGGACAAAATGGGGTTCTTTTCACCAGAAGAGCATCGAAGTATTTATTTTCAAAGAACATTGAAGGAAAAGAGTGGCATATATGAAAATAATAATTATATCATTTTCCTGGTCAACAATGTAGTACTTTGTATCCTTTCTGGTTTTAGAAACACCAAGGCAATGATTGGAGGAGGAAATATTATGGAGGTCTCCCACTTCATCCTCTTGGGATTCTCAGATTTTCCCAAGGTCCTAGCAGTGCTCTTTGTTACATCCCTGCTCACCTATGTTATGACTGTGACCTGGAACCTGTGCCTCATCATCTTAATAAGGATGGATTCCCACCTCCACACACCCATGTACTTCTTCCTCAGTAACCTGTCCTTCATAGATATCTGCTGTGTTACCTCCGCTGCCTCAAAGATGCTCTCCAACTTCCTCCAGAAGCAGCAAACTATCACCTTTGTGGGCTGCATTGTCCAGTACTTCATCTTTTCAACCATGGGAATGAGTGAATGTTGTCTCCTGACAGCCATGGCTTATGACCAATATGCTGCCATTTGTAAGCCACTGCTCTATTCATCCATCATGTCTCCCAGCCTCTGTGGTCAGATAGCACTGGGAGCCTATTTGGCTGGACTCACTACTTCTGTTTTCCCAATTGTGTGCCTTGCTTCAGCTCCACTTTTGTAGGTCAAATGTCATCAACCCCTTCTTCTGTGATATGCCCCAATTGTTAATTTTGTCCTGCACTGACACTTTGTTTGTAAAAGTTATGCTTGCTATATTAACAGTGACCTATGGAATAGCAAATGTTTTCATCATCATGATATCCTACTGCTATATTATCATCTCCATCATGAAGATCACTTCAGCTAAAGGCAGGTCCAAGGCTTTTAATACCTGTGTTTCTCACCTGATGACTGTTTCACTCTTTTATATATCAGGTGTCTCTGTCTATTTGAGTTCCAGCTCTAGTGGTTCCCCAAGCTTTGACAGATTTGCATCATTTTTTTACATTGTGATGATTCCTATGTTGAATCCCTTGATCTACAGCCTGAGGAACAGGGACATCAAAGATGCTTTGAAGAATTTGCAAAAGAAGAGAGGGCACTGCTAAGTCACAGATTGTGATATGAGTGATAGATTTGGCAAGTCAGAATCAATCACTTTAACCCACAATGATATGCACATGAATTAAAAGTAATGAAATTCATACTTTATATGCACAAAGGAGGCTTTATGTGATACAGATCATATGCCGTTGTGGACTAACAGCTGAGTTGATGCCATAGAAACATCATATCTTTAAGTCCTTGAAGTCATTATGTATCACTGTACATCAGAAGTGATGACTACATTTATTAATCTTGCTACAAGTATTTGTGAAACATGAGGTTTAGAAGCCCTTTCTATTTGCTTCTGATTTACGGACCCTGTCATTCTCAATCTTCTTCATCAAGGAATTGGTGGAGGCAGAGTTCCCCTGGAGTCTGGAAACCTCATTTTGTAAATATTCTGATGCTATACAGTACACACATGTGTGTGATCATTGATTGCTCTGTGTTTCTGACCAGATGAGAATGAACTGAGAGAGGTGATGAAGAGAGGTGTGATACATCAATGTCATTTTCTTCTGTGTCTGATGATTTAATCCTTGCATCTATAGTTCAGTAGGCATTTCTGATGGGAGATAGTATTCAAAGTCCATGTCACATTCAATAGTAATAATCTCATTTTCTGGCACTCTAAACTCTGTTTCTCCCCCCACTAAAACCAGAAAATTTGACCTTAGTTGGCATAGCTGATCTGATCACATCATCAGATTATTTCTAATATTTCAAATTTCTGTGCAAGAGTTGAGTGAGGAGATAAATTTTCATGCATAAGAAATCATTTTAATGGGGTCATTGAATAGATTTCCTGAATATTCAGTGCTGTACAGGCCAAAAACAACCATGGAAAATTGGTGTAATTCTTTCTTATTGTCTGTGTTCAATGTATTGTGTCCTAGAGATTTTTAGTTGTATGGGATGATACCATGAGTGTATATAATGACTGATATTTTAATAGTGATATTTTCCAGGAAGTTCAAAGAAGTGATGTATAGATAATGGGATCAATGGGGTTCTCAACTCTCACCAGTTACCCATATCTGTATTCTTAATGTGAAGTAAAATGTGTGCTTTCAGCTTTCATTTTGGCAATACTGATAGTTGTTATGCCAAATATTCAAGACTTAGCTAAATTGATATATACCAATGATAACTATGTTCACATATTATCTTTGGGAATCATTTGGTTCTTAATATTTTCTTGGGCCTTAATTTGCTGAGTCCCATGAATTATTCTGTTTACATAAATTGTGTAAGTGAAGAAGTATCGGAGATATTTGCCAAATCTTCATGAGTTTGCACATGGCCAGGATTGAGAGAAGGAGAATTGTGGATACTATGGGAGAAATATGAGGGTTCACCCCATGCCAAGGAGATAGTACAACATGACTGAAGGTTGGGTGGCTCCAGTCCAGGGATAGGTATTTTTTTTTGTACAATTTTTTTTTAGAAATGTATAAGAATGTATGAGAAAGTCTGTTTCTATAGGGTCCATAAGGCTTCAGTAGGAGTCAGACATCATCTTGGTGTTTGTGGTAAGTGTTCCCGTAGTATTGCACAGATCAGTCTCTGGTGGGCTTAGGTGGGCTCAGGGAGGGGATGAATAGAAGCTGCTCATAAAATCTTGTGTTTAACCCTCTTGAACTGCTGTGGATAAGGGTGTTGTCTTGGAGCTTCTGTCTTCCAAGAAGTGCCTCCATTGGCTGCTGTTCAGAACTACTGTCTAAAGTATTAATTACTTTCAGAGGTAAAACTGAGGAAAATAAAGAAATTAATTGCATAGAATTGTCCATAGAGAACATTTAGACAAAGGTATGTTCCAGATTCCACTCTTAGCTGTACTACATACTCTAATTAAGGTCAGCCTATGGGATTAAAAGTTTGCTTTAGCTTGATGACAATAATTGGACATAGATACGTCCTTATAATAAATAATATGGTGCAATATGGTAGCTGCCATTAATATTTTCTAGATAAATGCATCAAGGTAAGTATGAAAAGAAAAATAACAAATATTGCTTATCCTAATTTAGTTGGGAGAGAGACCATAGATATAAAATAACAAACTCGACAGTTCAAGCATAATTCAGTGCAGGGGGATTCAAACAGATCTACAAGCTAAGGAGTTGATAAGAATGAAAGGTTTTGGGATTAGCAAGGTGTCAGTGTACATTTCATTCAAGAAGAGGACCTTAATCTGGTTTAGCAGATTAATTTTAGAAAGGAGAAGAGCATTCCAAATAGCTGGAGTAAATAGCAAAGTGGAATAGGCTGAATGTAGTATCCGGAGCTCAGGAAATTAAGAAGGGTTGATTGGGTCAGACCATAAAATTTGTTCTTGTATCTTAGTGTAACAACTAGGATTTATTTAAGGGGCAAAAAGCCTAAGTAATTGAAATCCTGTAGGTGAGTGTTTGTGTTTATTTTCATAAAGATCATAATTGATCTTTGGTCCACATAATCTTCTAAACCAAGGTAATAATTTTTAAAGCTATGGAACAATTTCATTTTTTCAAATATTTTCAATGATGTTCTATTTTTAATCCTTAGAAACTAAAGATCACACTAATTTCTCATTAAAATTATTCTAGGATATTGTGAGTTGAGTAGACGCTGAACACCTAGAATCTCGGGTATCACACGATTTTTCAACTTCAATGCCACACAGGTATGGAAAAGTTCTAAATAATAGAGAAGGAGAGATAGAGCCTATCAAGAAGGCAGAACACACTGGAGGCATGCATGGGCTTCACTCATTTTCCTGTTTATTTCATCTCCCTGTAATATGCAGCTGGGTTTGCTCACACTAAATTGAACATTTAGTTTTCAGTCCTTTGGTGATGGATGATAAAAATTGTGCTACCTTCTCTACAATCAAGAAGAACAAACATGAAAGATGTTTGAATGACATTGGAATGATTAGAGTTATAAAATATGTTGCATTCATATTTTGCACTTTTTTAAAAAGTGAAAATGTCTTGTATTTTTTAAAGATAATTGTTGGAGATTTCTGGACAAGATGGGAGGTTTTACTAAGGTGTATTAACAAGTAAAAGGAAAAAAAAACAAAACCCAAATCAGGTCACTTTGTATGACAGATTGAATTGTTAGCCCCAATTTTCAAGCCTCCCTAATTCACACTCTTGCTACAACCCCATGATGGGTGGAGTGTATTTCCCAACACTTGAACTGGGACTTGCCATGTGACTTGCTTTGATTAACAGAATGTTGGTGGAAGTGACATCCTGCTATTCCTGAGCTTAGGCCTTAATGGCTTTGCTTGTTTCCACTCACCCACTTGTGCTTCTGCATTGCCTTGAAAAGAACAAGCTTGGGTAAGAACAAGTTCCCTGAAGATAAGGAGAGTCAGATTTGTCCCAGCCAAAGTAAACCAAGTTCAGAGGATTTATCCGTTGAGCCCAGCCTCAATCAGCTGATTTGCAGCCCATCTACAGCTGACCTGAAAATTCATGAGTGACAAACTGTTGCTATAAGCACTGAGATTTAGAGTGGTTTGCTATGTAGGAGTTGTTAAACCAGCATACTTTGAAATTAAAAAATTAAACTTTTCTCCATACCCATACTGGCTGGTTTCAAATCCAGGCTCAACCATTTACTGTCAGATGCTGAGCAAGCCATATAACATTTCAGCACTTCAGTTTTCCTCATCTATAAAGGAGGATTACATCTACCTTGTTTACCATGATTTAAGGAAACTCAGAGTAGTGTCCCTGGCATGTAACAAGCATTATATATAGAAGTTACATATTATTATTTGAGTACCTACCATGTTTGAGCACTGAAGTTGCTTAAATTGAGCTAAATTCTGTTATAGCAGTTTCCCAGGTATGGAAATTAAGACACTTGAATTTAAAAACTAGTCCAAATTCACAAAGCTAGTCAGTGAAGAGTCGGAATTTGAACTCGGGGTCATAGATATCAGAACCTCCCCACTAAATTACCTTTTATATGCAAGGTGCCAGATTAACTCCTAATAATCCAGGAATATATGAATAGAGTAATCCAGTACTTATAAGAAGTGGCCAATGCTAAATTTACAGTAACTTTATTTTGAAAAGAAGAAATATAAAGTAAATAACACTTGAATGAAGGAATTGCAAAAAGAATGAGTATAAACCATAAGGAAAAATGAGGAAACAATGATAAGTTTAAATACATTGGGCAATAGAAGAAAAAAATGGATAGCTGAAATTGATATTCAAGACAATAGACAAAATAGATAATGGAATTTTCAAGAAAGTAAGAAAATCCAAATTTAGAGAAAGAACTAAATATGAAAGAGATTTTAAATTTTAAAGGCATCCACAGTGGTAAGATAATATTTAAAATAAAAATGGGAGAAATGGATGACAGTTTTCAGGAAAAACATATTAATAACATTGACCCAATAACCATAAACAAAAATTTAACAATACCAGATGATAAACACTGAAGTTGTCAAATAACTTTCTATAAGGATATGAGGCTGAATGACTTTGATGTGTTTAAGGACAGGTTATGTCAATATTACCCTAAAATTTCAGTGCATTAAAATTATTAATACCAGCAGTGTATTTTAAATTGCCTTTCTCTTATCCAAGAAAATTGTCCATTTTGACAAAGTATAGATTTATGAGAAACAGACAGAAAGTAGTTGGGGAGAAAGGGAAATACAAGTCTGGCTAATTCAATAAAACCAAATCAATCCTGGAAGTAATTTTTAAAGCCAGATTTCCAGCTCACTTAATTCATTCTATTGACATTTGAAACAAATATCCTGATGCTTTTTAATATTATCCTGGTGTCCAATATTACAATTATAATAAAGAAGCAATTCTAGAACAATTCCTGAGTCACCATTTATGAATGTGACTGTTAAAAATAGTAAATAAAATACCAGAAATGAATTTTACAGCAGGCTAAAGTGATCAATTAGAAAAAGATTTAACTTTTGGACTCAATTGTGGCTAAATTATCATATTTTGAACTTATTTCAGCACCAAATTTTAAACAAAGAATAAGCCCAGAAAAGTAATTTAAAAATCACCTAACCCAACCCTGATTCAAAAACATATTCTTAAATGAAAAAGTTTCTTGCAATAGTGCCTAGAACACCACAATAGAACCTTTTAATGCCATTGTAAATGTCCTGACCACTGTTCAAAGAGATAATGGGAAAATGTCTCAACAATAAATATAAATTGATGTTCTAAATCCCTGGTGTCTCTCCCCCGCCACACACCCACGACACTGATATTGACCATAACAAAGCCCATCCCACATGGTCCTTGCTGTGTGGATACCAGGACATGTGTGTTACTACTCCCTCATTGCTTTACGGAAATTGGAGGAAGAAATGAACACATTTTTCAACTGATTAGTGACTATTTTGCCTGAGACCCTTATGAATGACAATTCTCCATTACTGCAGAAAAATAAAAAAAAAATAAAGGTGTTGGAAACAAGCCTCACATGCATTGAATCTGAGACCACAAGTGAGTGTAACTGAACTAATCTTCCTTAGCTATATAAAGTTTATCTCACCTCAGTGGAATATTTAATGCATTCCCAGTAAAATAGGGAACAAAACCAAAGTGTCTACTGTCAATGATATTATTTAACATTATTTTTGATGTTTTGATCTATACAGATATACCTACAATAAGAAATTTTAAAAAGTAAAGAAAATTTGTTATTTATAGTCACTATGATTATATGTTGACATATTCAAAGAGAATTAAATGCCTAGAAAATAAAAAAATAACCAAAAAATAGCCAGAAATAAAGAGTTATTTTAAAAGATTTTAGGTAAAATAATGTGTAAAATCTATTCTAACATTTGTCCATAAGCTTTGTGCATCATTATACAAATTATTAATATAAAAATTGGCAAATTTCCAAATGATTTAAAAGTTTATGTAACCTACAAGTCTGTGTTTTTGCCTGTGGCATTCAGTTAAGATTACTGTGGCTTTGCAATAAATTTTAAGATTAGGGAGTTAATTAAGTTGGAGTACTTCAACTTCCCAATTCCCAAAAAGGAATATTGAGGACTTTTATATCAATGATCTATCTCAAATCTCAAAAAAGTCTGATTGATGAAGCATAAATGGTCTTTTCTGACCAAATATATTCCCTCTGTTGTTTTGCCACTATGCCTAAATGTCCTACTCTTGGTGTTATTTGTTCAAAAGTGTCTTAAGAAGCTGTTCATTTGAAAGGATGAAATCATTTCAATCCTTATCAGGGGAACTTTTATTTTTAATTCAATTTTATTAAGATATTTTCACATACCATATAATCATCCAAACTGTACAATCAGTTCACAATCTCATTATATAGTTGTGCATTCAACATCCCAATCTATTTTTTGAATTTTTTCCTTATACCAGAAAAAGTAAAAATAAGAATTAAAAAAAGTGAAAAAGAAAACCCAAATCATACCCCCCACCCTATTTTTCATTCAGTTTTTTGACCCCATTTTTCTACTCATCCATCCATACACTAGATAAAGGGAGTGTGATCCACAAGGTTTTCACAATCACACTGTCACCATCGGGGGAAATTTTAAGTGCTATTGTGTTAGGAAGGGAGAAATCAAATAATTAACTCATGGTTTCCACTCTACATTTTTCCTACTAGTAAGTTTCTCTGAAGTAAATGAAACCAAGAATGATATCTATGTATTTCTGTATACCCAGCAAATGGAAGGGTAGGCAAGCTCCTTCCAAAAATTAGTATTTTTTATGACCTAAATAGACTTTAAATGAAAGATTAGAAGTACAGCAAAATATGTTAGCAAGAAATTCAGATCAGAAAACAGAAAGTATATCTATAATTAATGCAAGGCATTCTGTATACTACATATTCTGATAAATGCTTTCTAAGCATAATCCATTTTAATTCTCTCTGAGCACTGCTCTACTGCCTTTAGCTACATGTGGCTTGGAGATGTAATGTTTCCCAAGGCCACACAATCAGTGAGTGTGAGAGCCAGATTTCAGCTTACATTGGTTGATTGGAAAGCTCATCATAGAAACTGCATTGTGGTGCTTCTGGCATAAATTAGTCTAATTGAATTCCTTGGTGCCTCAATTTCTTCATTTATGCACAGGAAATAATGTCCTATCTGCTATTCAGGCTGCTGTGATATCAAGTAGGTATTTGAAAACAAGTTTTTATATAACTAAGATGAAAGTGTTTTGTAAACAATGAAGTGTACAAATGCATATAATTTATTATTATCAAGCTATATTACTAGCTAGTGGTGTCATCCTAAGCAAATCCCTTAGCTTTTCTGGCTTCCATTTCCTCAACTGAAAATTGAGGGTATTGGAAGTTTCCAGCTCAAATGACTTCAGAAATGACAAAGAAAAGCCCACAATTATGAGATCATAATTGGAGCAGAAGAATTGATCAAAGAATCCAGCAGGGACAAGGCACAGTGGGGCATGAAACCTGTAGGGAGAAAAGCTCCATGACAACCATGACGCCAGAAAGCAATTTCCAGGGGAGTTTGCCCTCTCTAATTGACGTTTCTCTTTTCACCACCGCCGTTATCCACACATTTAAGAGGATGTCCCATTGTGCAAATCTTTCTTGCTATTAGTGGACAGCTATTTTCATGGCCAAAAGGGCAGAAAATGGGATGCAATAAGGCCACCTGAAAGCTTCCTACAGGAAAGAAATAAGCAATTTTAAGTTCGAACGATCCCTATAGGATCTGAGCCAAATTTGGAAGGCAGGACATAGTGATGCCAGTGAATTCTATCCTATCTCAATACCTGAGTGATTCTTCCTGTAGGGTAGTGAGCTCCTTCCAAAAATTAATATTTTTTATGACCTAAGTAGACTTTAAATGAAAGATTAAAGTTTAGCAAAATATGTGAGCAAGAAATTCAGATCAGAAAACAGAAAGTATATCTATAATTAATGCAAGGCATTCTCTATACTACATATTCTGATAAATGCTTTTTAAGCATAATCCATTTTAATTCTCTCTGAGTGCTGCTCTACTGCCTTTAGCTACATGTGGCTTGGAGATGTTATGTCTCCCAAGGCCACATAATCAGTGAGTCTGAGAGCCAGAATTCAGCTGACATTGGTTGATTGGAGCAAGTTTTGTGGTCCTTTGTCTGTTTTCAACTATTTTTGTGGAACCATCACTTCCACACACTGCACTTAGAACTCTTACTCATGTTCTATTAAACATTTTAATTGAATTCTCAAAGAATGTTTTTTAGTTTTCTAAACTTCCATGAAAAAAATATTCTCAAATATCAAATTATCTTGTAATATCCTGGAGTCAGGTGGGGTTTGAATTCTAGTTCTGTACTTTGTTACCTTTTATTATTTAACCTTTTAAGTGGGGATTGGGAGCATCTAGAATTAAATGAGACTGTGCCTGACATCACAAAAAATGAGCTAAATCTAACCTAATAATTTACTGGGTTTCAAGGGAATTTTCTAAGAGCAAAAAATGCATGTCTAAGTTTGCCAACTTCCTCCATTCCAAGGACAATTTTAATTTAATTTTACCCTTGAGGGTATGTTTTTGAAGTAATAACTATTTGGTTTCCATTGAAGTACATATCATTGATTCAGAATTTCTGTGTTGAAACAGACAAACTGAGTCAATGTTCACATAATGTTGCATAATTATATGACAAAGTACTCATGGATGATTCCATTAGGTCTTCAAAAATCCTTCAGATATCTCTCCAGTCTCATCTTAGAAGACCCTGAGGACCTGGAGAAAATAGACTGGGAACACAGATGTCAGAGGTAGTGTTGGTCTAAGTATCCCTTTCTGTGTTCCTTTACTTGTGTTGTTTTTATTCAGTCAGAATAAGACAGCATTTTTTACCAGGCACAACCTGGGAATTCATGTTATCCTCATTAGATCAGGCTTACAGAGGGTTTTGATTAGCTATATCCAAACAGTAAAATTTCCAGCCTCTTCTTATTTCAGTTATGTTTTCTTCTCCAATATTACAATGAAGCATGCAAAGGAATTCATCAAAGAGAGTGAGGGTCTATGAGGTGTTGTTGTTGTTGTTTTTTCATTTTCTTCTTGTCTACCTAATTTTATCAGAATGTTTTAGGGTAATTTTATCATGAATAAGGTAAGCAATGCTTACAACTCCTCACCTGTCTAGGTATGGCTGATTACATGAACTACATTTAATTATGGCTGCCTTTCTCAGTGAATTTCATTAATAAATGAAGGACTTTAGTGCAATTGATTGGTCAACATTTTAACTTATCCTCACTTTTTGAACAATTATGGTGGTGTTTGGAGAAGAATGTCTGGGAGAGTATATATTTTTAAAATACTTTCACTGAGTATAACTCATCTTGGTTAGCATATCAGAGGGCTTGTACTGGCAGTATTGTATTCTGAGTATAAACAGAGAGAATGATTTCCAAAGTTCCTAAAGCTGGAATTGAAATGACAGAGAAATGAGTTACTCTTAATTTCACATCTCAATCTGCTAGAAGGAATCATTTATTAATGCAAAAACTATATTTTCTTTAGTTTTATAAATATTGGTTTTCAGTATTCTTACCATTAAATAGTAAAATATCTCATCCACTCCAAGAACCCTCTATAGTGAGTTTCAGCAACTGGAGGGTGTTTATTGGTGGTGATTAAAATGTTGCTTCATGAATTTACATGGTTGGTAGATAAAACAATACAAGATACAAATAAATAATATAATTAATTAATATTCCTTCAGCTAAGAATAGAGTCTGTCTTTATGAAAATCTCCTTGATGCTTCAGGAGTATTTCTTCCTTTTTCCTTTTATTCAGAGAAGAATGATAATGGGAAAGATAATTGCTAATGTTTATTTTGTTCTTATTGTTTAAAGCCCTTTCTCTCTTTCAATCCCTGCAACAGCCCTATAAGGTGGTAACTATTCATCCGTTTTTATAGATGAGGAAACTGATGCACAGAGAGGTTAATAATGTGCTCAAAGTCACTCAAACTACAAGTAGAAGTCAGGAAAATCTAGTCTTCCTTTCTTCATATGCTTTGGGGATTTATATATTTTAATAACTTTTGGTTATTATTCACATAGGAATTCTAGAAAATTGACAAAATATAGGAGAACAATAAATCATAACACCCACTTCTTTTAACATTTGATATTCTCAATGGCTGTATACTGTATGTGTGAGTGTGTGTGTGTGTGTTTGGAACAATTTTGTGCACTCCACAACAGTATATGAGAGTGTTGACAATTTTTTAATTAAAATGTTTTTAAAATGTTAAAGACAATTCCATATTGTCTTTTTAAAATTTTAGATCTTTTATTTCATTTCATCAATTATATTTAAATGTGTTTTAGGTAAGTAAATTTTTCTGCCATTATAAGTTGTGAATTTTTATAGTAGTTTTTCTTTTATACATTACTATATGGTGTTATATATCAGAAATAACTTTCTCATCTAAAGATTACATAAATGAGTATCTATTGTTTTTTTGTCTTATCCATAGTAAGCCAGGTCTCCCACCAATAAGAAAGGGTTTATGCTATTCCCTCCAATGTAAGATACTAACAATGTCATTATGTTAAATTATAGCCAATCCTTGAAATTATTCTTTACTTCTCTACATGTCTTTTGACACGTCTATTCCTACAATATAATGAATTATTTAAATCTATAATAATTTTAAAATATATTTATATTATAGAAATTGTAGTTCACAGGATAATCTTTTTAATACCTGAAAGTTCAAATCTTTCATAATTTTTAATTTTTAAAAACATTTTCTTGGCTTTTGCCACTGATTTTCTCTTTCATCTCAAGGAATGAGAGTTTGGAATGGAGCGAGACCAACAGGTGTTATCTATCATGACTATGTTAGTCAGCAAAATCATAGTTACTACATCTACGAAAAAAGAATTACACTTCTGTAGTATTTGGGAAATCAAATCTTATTGTTTTCCTTTTTTGTTTCTTAATGCCTATCATAGCTTAATGTTGGTTTTTCATTGACCCAGTTTACCTGAACTCAAACTGAATACCAAATGCTTCATTTGCTTTGTATCATCATATCTCTATGTGGTTTGTCTTGCAAGCACACTGGGTTTGAATCCAAACCTGCCTAGAAGCAATTCCATACTGTCTACAGGGAAGATGTTGTCTCAGGAATTTTCAAAAAATAATCCATTAAATTCAGTGCCGACTAACATTCCTATCCACAGTAGGAATTATTAGCCATGTGGGCATCTTGAAGCAATCAATGATAATGATGACCGACAATGATTGAACAGGTATGATGTACTGAACTGTGTTGAGCACTTGCATCATTTCTTCTTACAGGTCTCCCATAACCTTGATGTTCATGGGCTTTCATTTTATTATGGGTAAATCTGGATTTAGTGTGCTTAAGGCACTGGAACATATTCATAAAAAACAAAACCATATCAGAGCTCAACCTCAAAAGCCCAAATGCTTAACCACAGTACAAAGCTACTTTCCAATAGACAAAACACACTAACATATTAAGAAGATAGTTGGAGCCCTTAGTGACCTGAACTCACCAACCTCTTGAATGCTTAAAATGAAAGCTTTCATAGAGGGCTGATTGCATAAATGTATTGGGTACACAAGCTTTTGCCCTACCAAATTTATCAGAGTTGAAATTTTGATATTATTTCTCAGGCCAGTTTGTAGATTTATTAAATATATTCTTATATATATAAACAACTTATGCATTATGAAGCATATGTTGTCAAATTGTCAGGAAGAGGGAAATAATTCTTAAAAGTAAAAGACTTTAATTTAAAAATCTCATTAACAATATAGAACAGAAAGTCAATTTCAAAATAATTCTAGGAAGAGGCCACCTATATTTGTACTATAACAAAATAACAGTTATATAATGAATTAGTAGAGGTCTTGAAAAACTATTATAACTATTGATCTCTACCTTATGTTCAATAATTGTAGCATATGTAACATGCCAGGATTTACAGCTTCCACTCAGCTTTTTAAAAATCTGTTAATTCTCTTGAGACCACATAAATTAATATTGACCTTGACACACTGAATAACTTTTTCTTGACTACTTTGATGTGAAAAGATGGGTTCTTTTCACTAGAAAGTGTATCAAAGTATGTAGTTTCAAGAGATCATTGGAGGAAAAGACTAGTACATATGAAAATGATAATGACATCATTTGTCCTGGCTCAGCAATGTAGTCCCTTTTCTTCTTTCTGATTTTAGAAGCACTGAGGCAATGATTGTAGGAGAAAATATTACAGGGATCACCCACTTCATCCTCCTGGGATTCTCAGATTTTCCCAGGATCTTACCAGTGCTTTTTGTTATATTCCTGTTGATCTACATTATGACTGTGACCTGGAACCTGTGCCTCATCATCTTAATAAGGATGGATTCCCACCTCCACACACCCATGTACTTCTTCCTCAGTAACTTGTCCTTCACAGATATCTGCTATGTTACCTCCATAGCCCCAAAGATGCTCTCCAACTTCTTCCAGAAGCAGCAAATGATCACCTTTGTAGGCTGCATTGTCCAGTACTTCATCTTTGCAACCACGGGACTGAGTGATGTTGTCTTTTAGACAGCCATGGCTTATGACCAATATGCAGCCATTTGTAAGCAGCTGCTCTGTTTATCCATCATGTCTCCCAGCCTCTGTGGTCGGATGGCACTGGGAGCCTACATGGCTGGGCTCTCTGCTTCTTTTTCCCTGTTAGGTGCCTTGCTTCAGCTCCACTTCTGCAGGCCAAATGTTATCAGCCATTTCCTCTGTGACATGCCTCAATTGCTAATCTTGTCCTGCACTGACACTTTCTTTGTACAAGTCATGATTGCTATATATATAATGATATTTGGAATAGCAAATGTCCTAATTATCATGATGTCCTATGGTTATATTATCATCTCTGTCATGAAGATCACTTCAGCTAAAGGCAGATCCAAGGCTTTCAAAACCTATGCTTCTCATGTGACAGCTGTTTCCCTTTTCTATGCATCAGGTATGTTTGTCTATTTGAGTTCCAGCTCTGGTGGTTCCTCCAGCACTGACAGATTTGCATCAGTCTTTTACACTGTGGTCATTCCCATGATGAATCCAGTGATTTACAGCCTGAGGAACAGAGAGATTATAGATGCCTTGGAGAGTTTGCAAAAGAAGAGAAGGCACTGCTAAAGTCACAGACTGTGAGATAAGTGATAGATTTGGATGGTCAGAATCAATCACCTTAACCCACAATAATATGCACACAAATGGAAATTAATAAAGTTCATATTTCACATGTATAAAGACATAATTTGCATCACATACATCAGGTAATATTTCATCATGGACCAGAAGCTGAAGTGATGCCACAGAATCATCTTATATTTAAGTCTTGGCACCTCATTACGTTTATCCAGCTTATGGAGTGGCCGCATGCTAACCCTAATAATTTCTGAAACACAAGGTCTAGAATCATTTTGCTTCTGAGAAAAGAGCCCTTTGAATCTAAGTCTTCTTTACCTAAGTATTGATTGTTCCAGAGTCCCTCAGGAGTCCAGAAACCTTCTCACCTAAACCTTCTCACCTAAATAAGCCAGACATGGGGGTGACCATTGACTGTTCTGTGTCTGTGACCAGATGAGAATGACCAGAGGGAGGGGATGTACCACTGGACAGAAAAAAAGCCATGCAATTGGCTGGTTGTGCTTCCTGTAAAGACCAGTCTTCAATAGCTAAATTTTGCCTAAGATTTTCTCAGTGCTAATCATCTAGTTTGTTTTTGGTCATTTGTTCATCTCCATCAGCCATAGCCTATGAGGGGAATATGATTTAAATCACGAGGTAGGAAGCCATCAGTATCATTGGCTTCTGAATTTCATAACTGAATCCTGACATCCATAGTTCAGTGGGAATTATTAAGGGAGTTGATAATCAAAGTCAATGTCCCATCCAATGGTAATATCTGATATTTTGGTACTTAGACCTCTGTTGCTCTCTCCACTAAAACCAGAATGTTTAAGCTTAGTTGACATTGATGATGGTATCACACTATCAGATCATTTCTAATATTTCAAATTTCTGTGAAAGATTAGTGTGAGGAGGTAGATTTTCACAGGTAATAATTCATTGCATTAGGGTCACAGTGTAGATTTAATGTGTATCCAATGCTGCAGGGACTAAGAACTAGTATGGAAAGATGGTATAATTTTTTCTTCTTGTCTTTATTCTAGGTTCTGGGACCTGGCTATTTGTGGGTATATGGGGTTATATGATGAATTTATTACAGTGAATATTATTTTTATGCTAATATTTTCCTGGAAGTGCAATGAAAAGATATATAGTTAGTGGGATAGTTGGGGTTCTCAACTGTGGCCAGTTACCCATGTCTGTAATCTGAACATGAAATAAACATGTGATTGTAGCTTTCTTTTAAAAAGGGGAAGATGATGTCTTACAAAAGTGACTTGATTTGCCAGATTTCTAAAACTACTCCAAGGTAATATAAAGCAGGTGTCACTATATTTACTTATCTTTGGGAATATCTGAATTCCTATTGTTTTCTGAGGCCTCCATTTGGACAAGTCACATGGATTATTCTGTTTAAACAAGAATCGTAAGTGAGGAGGTATTAGGGGCATTTGCAATATTTTCATTAGTTTGCACAAGGCCAGGAATGAGAGAAGGATTGTGGACTCTATGGGAGAGAATATGAGGGTTCTCCCTATACCAAGTGTGCTGGTTTGAATGTATTATGTCCCCCAGAAAAAGCCATATTCTTTGATGTAATTTTGTGCAGGCAGACGTATCAGTGTTGATTAGATTGGAATCCTTTGGTTGTTTGCATGGAAATGTACCCCACCCAAATGTAGGTGATAACTCTGATATTTCCATGGAGGCATGGCCCCACCCATTCAGGGTGGGCCTTGATCAGTGGAGCCATATAAGTGGGCTGACAAACAGAAGGAACTCAGTGCAGCTGTGAGTGACAATTTGAAGAGGAGCTATAGCCAAGAGTGACACTTTGAAGAAAGCACAGGAGCTGCAGATGAAAGACAGTTTGAAGACAGCTATTGAAAGCAGACTCTTGCTCTGGAGAAGCTAAGAGAGTGCAAATACCCCAAGTACAACTAAGAGTGACATTTTTGAAGAACTGCAACCTAGAGAGGAATGTCCTGGGAGAAAGACATTTTGAAAACAGGACTTTGGAGCAGACACCAGCCACATGCCTTCCAAGCTAACAGAAGTTTTCCGGACACCATGGGCCATCCTCCAGTGAAGGTACCCAATTGCTGATGCATTACCTTGGACACTTTATGGCCTTAAGACTGTAACTGTGTAACCAAATAAATCTCCTTTGTAAAAGCTGATCCATTTCTGGTGTTTTGCATTCTGGCAGCATTAGCAAACTAGAACACCAAAGATATAGGGCAACATGAATAAAGAATATGTAGTCTCCATCCAGGACTAGGTGTATATTTTGTAGCATTGGTCTTAGGAAAGTGTTAGAATTTATGAAAAGTCTGTTTCTAGAAGGTCCTTAAGGCTCAATATGAGGGATAATTCAGCTTGATGTTAGTGGTGGATATTTTCATAATACTGCAGAGATCTGGGTCTGAAGGTTTCAGGTGAGCTGAGGGAGGTTATGAATAGTAGCTGGTGGTAGATGAGGTAAGTTTACCTACCAGGAGCTGCTGTAGATGAGTGTTGTACCTGGGAGCTGCCTTCCAAGAACTGCCTTCATGGGCTTCTGCTGAGAACTACTATCTAGAAATATTGATGGGAATTCTCATAAGGTATTATTTTAGAAGAAAAAATTGAGGAAAATTAAAACATAGTTGTACAGAATTTCCCATGGAAAACATTTAGACTAGTGATATGTTCCAGATTCCACTCTTAGCTTACATACTCTAAAGTAGGGTCAGTCTATGGGATAAATGGTATGCATTAACTTGATCACAGTAATTAAACAGAGATATGGCCATATAATAAATTTTAGGGTGCAATATGGTGTCCATCATTAAGGTTTTTCTAGATAAGTGCATCAAGGCATGTAGAAAAGATTAAAAGAAAAATAAGAAAATTTTCTCATCCCCATTTAGTTAGGTGCAATGCCATATAAATATAAATAATGTATTCTTGTTTTTAGGGTAGTTCAGTGCAGGGAGATTGAAAAAAACCTATAAGCTAAGGGGGTTGAGAATAACGAGAAGTCAGGAGAATTAGCAAGGGATCAATGGCCAGTTCTTCCAAGAGAAGAAATTTAGGCTGGTTTTGCAGAATAATTTTAGAATGAAGAAGAGCATTCTAAGTATGTAGAGTAAGCAGCAAATTGTAGTGGCTTGAATGTAATATTGGGAGCCAAGAAAATTAAGATAAGTTGCTTGGGTCATACCATAAAATTTGGCTTTGACATTCAATATACCAACTCAGATATTTCCCTTGTATTTAATTGAAGGTCAAAGAACCCAAATCTCTGAAAGCCTTTGAGTGAGTGCTTTTCAAAAGGAAGAAAGGGCAGAATAAATGAGCAGTTGGCAGTCAACAGTGTTCATTAAAGTTCATCACTTTATTTATGCATATATACCTTTTACCCAACCATGCTGTAAGAGATCAATCCAATAATGGCCCCAATTTATGTGTGCCTCTACACATCAACATGTTGGGTGTTCCCCTCCCACACTCACTCTGAGATTAGCCATGTGACTTGCTTTGGCCAGAAGGGATGTTAGGAGACATGACACAAGCAGAGGCTTGAAAAGTACTTGTGCATTGGGTCTTGCCTGCTTGTTGCTCATGGTTCCCCAAGCTGGTATGTGAAAAAGCCCAGGATTGCTTAATGGATGTTGAGAAACATGTGACCCAGTCAGCACTCCCATTACCCCAGCCAACAGGCAGCCAGCCCAAGAAGCAGAGCTGTCTTGCTGACCAACAAAAGAACCATGAGTGACTCAGGCTGAGACCAACAGGAGAAATAGTCCAGCCTGATCCTAGTCAAATGGCTGACAGAATAGTGAGCTAAATAAATCGTTGTTGTAAGCCACTAAATTTGCATGGTTTGTTTTACAGTAAAATATAATTGCTGAATGTGCATTTTCAAAAATGCTATTGCCTTCTCATCACAATTGTTAATCCGCAGTGTCATTGAGTTTTCACACTGAGCAGCAAGTCTGCGATTCAGGGTGACATGAAGTCCTCTCCTTAAAATGATAAAAATTTTCATTTTAAAATTTTGTTTATTTACTTTTGGCAGGTTTTCCAGAATGTAGTGGGCCATCATGCAGATCAACTAGGAAATGCATTGTATGAAAAGCACTGAAAATCTGTTTGAAGCCATTGAATGACTCTGAAGTCAGCCAAGCAATGGAGACATGACCCTAGAAAGAAGGGAGTCTGCTTGACAGTAAAGCTTTCCTCCCCCTTGAAGCCTTTGTTTACTCACAGGCTTCAGATGAAATACTGACAAAATAAGGAGTTTTTGTCACTCATTGGGCAGGGGGACAAAAATTAAACCCAGGAACCATACATTTAAGGACAGCGTAGAAACAAGACAGAGGAGCTTGGGTCACTAACTAACATGGCACTGCCTTATCAGTCCTCGATTGTCCATGTGTATATGTGAAAAATATAATCTCTTCCTTTTTTAATTCATGATTGTGCCAGTTTGGATGTATTGTGTTCCCCTATATGCCATGTTCTTGGATTCAATTTTGTGGGGGCACACATATTAGTGTTGATTAGGTTGGAGTCTTCTGATTGAGTGTTTCCATGGAAATGTGACCCCCTCAACTGTGAGTAGACATCTTTGATTAGGGTGTGACCTCTTGATTGAATGTTTCTAGGGAAATGTGGCCCTGTCCATTCAGTGTGGCTCTTTATGAGTTCACTGAAATCCTATAAAAAGAGATCACAAACAGAAGGTCCTCAGAGCAAGTGAGAGTAACATTTTGAAGAGGAGCTGCAACTCACAGAGACATTTTGAAGACAGCCATCGAAAGCTGACACTGAAATTTTGGAGAACACCATTTTGAAATGCAATCTGAGAGAAGGAAGATGCCAGTCACATGCCTTCCCAGCTAACAAAGGTTTTCTGGATGCCAACAGCCTTTCTCCAGTGATGGTACCCTATTGTTAATGCCTTACTCTGGACACTTTAAGGCCTTAAGACTGTAACTGTGTAACCAAATAAGCCCCCTTTATAAAAGCCAATCAATCTCCGGTGTTTTGCATAATGGCAGCACTAGCAAACTGGAACAGTGATTTTCTGTCAGTTGTAGCTGAACTTAATCTTAACTAATATGGTACACTTTACATAATTTTTTGAAGACAGAATAGGGAATTGTGATTATTTCATTTAACCTGTGATGAGAACTACCCCCCTGGATGGGAAGTGAGGTATCCCCTCAAAGGAATAAATGCTCCTTGAACCATGCAAGGTCCTGGAAATAAATAGATAGCAAATTCAAATGGTGAGATTGAGTAGAATTCAAATAAAGGACTATGTAAATGGATTGGGTAGGAGTGGATATGGTGACAGTTGAGAGCATTTTTATTACATCTAAGTCTGAATGGTCAAGGGGAAGGAAGAGTTCCTGAACACTGCATAAAAGCCTGATGGACAGTGTGACATTCTCGCTCACCTCAAGTGGGCAAAGCAAGATGGAACTACAGAAATGAACACCCTGCTTTCAGGCTCCTCCCCTCCTCTGCTCTGTCAGGGCCTCTCACCTGGAAGGAAAGAGTCAGGGAGCTCATTGAGCTGTGGCTATTTTGGTCTCCCAGGTTTCACTGAAGGATAGAGGAGGACAAAGAATGAATCTGGAGGGGCAATTAAGGAATATCCAGCTTCCTCTCATTGTCAGTGATCAATCCAAGGAAGAGAAGGAGCAGGCTTCCTACACTTGCATGATCCAGAGAGTGAGTGCCTCTTTAACTTTACACCCTAGTTTGCTCACTTACCTCATTCTACTCCTGCACCCAAATCCTAAAGCAGAAATTGAAACTCAGCTGTTTTTTCAGAGGTTAAGCAGTAGTGGTGAAATTGTTTCTTTTATCTGGACCTAAGACATTTGGGACCTAAATGCTTGGCAAGTCAGATTTATTCCAGAGAGTCCCATAGAAGAGAGGAATGCTGGTGAGTGCTACCTCGAAGCAGCCCAAGACCAAAAATAAAATGGCTGCTTCCAGACTTTGTGGGTGGGCATGGCCTTTGGAAGTGAGACCACTCATATGTCATCTCCACTTTTTGGTTACTTGTCATGTAGAAATATATTTTTGCTGTTGGCCTAGCTTTCAGTACATTTTCAGTAATAATAACTCAGCCTGGTGTCAGCAACTGTTTTTGAGGATTAAGGCAGTAAAAAAGTACAAGAAGAGGAACTGCTGTGAGATTAGTAAAAGATGCAATAATTGACTCAGTGTCAGACAGCAACAACCAGGAAAGGCCATGAGGATACACGAGAGGAGTGGGGAAGAGAATATATATATACATATATTCTGTTGGTTAGGTTCATGTGTCAACTTGGCCATGTGATGGTGACCAGGTGTCTGGTCAAGCAAACACTGGCCTAACCATTCCTATAAGGACAT
This sequence comes from Choloepus didactylus, assembly GCF_015220235.1. Classification (NCBI taxonomy): domain Eukaryota; kingdom Metazoa; phylum Chordata; class Mammalia; order Pilosa; family Megalonychidae; genus Choloepus; species Choloepus didactylus. The sequence continues at coordinate 17,519,311 of NC_051312.1, forward strand.
TTGTGGCTGGTTAACAAACTAGAAAACCTTTATTAAATCATCAGTCAATTGATTGCATCTGTGGCTGAATACATCAAGGAAGGTCATGTCTTCCACAATGAGATAATTCAATCAGCTGGATTTAATCCAGTCAGTTGAAGACTTTTAAGGGAGAAGAGAGAGAACTTCCATTTCTTCTTCATGCCAGCTTTTCCTGGGGAGTTCATCAAACACCTTCATCAGAGTTGCCAGCTCACTTCCTGCCCTACAGAATTTGGACTTGTGCATCCTGCCCTATGGAATTTAGACTCATGGATCCCCACAGTTGCATGACACATTTTCATAAAATCTCATATTCACAGATTATTTCCTGTTGGTTCTGTTTCCATAGAGAACACTAACTAATACATCTTCATACCAGGAGCAATTCTTGAGAAACAGAATCTTAAAATGGGCTTTTACAACTCATTTTCTACTCTGATTAGCTTCAAAGGCATTAATGATTTCATTTTCAATAATAGATATGGCACTAACACCACATGCCATGTATTGGCAATGAAAATATGCAAACTATCACCATTTGATTCTCCTAATCATACTCTTGTATGAAGCAAGGCTCTGGGCGGCAGTGAAACTTAAACACCATGTGACAGATGTAAAGGTTTCCATGTGTGCCCTGAAAGAAAATTGTATTTCCCATGGTCACAAACTTGAGATTTCTGAAAACCAGACCCAGAGTCTCATTGTGTAATTAGTAGATTCCCAATGTAAACTAAAATCTCAACCTCACGAGGTATCTGCTGTTACAGTAAAGGCAATGATTGGAAAAGAATGGGATCCTAAAACTTGGGATGGGGACATATGGGTTGATAATAATGATAGTAGGGGTTGCTGAGTCTTTGCTAGATATGCCTGGAATGAACTGCCCTGAGGAAACAGCCCCTTCACCTCGAGTCTGCCCTGAGGAGTCAGCTACCCAACCTCCAGCCTGCCTTGAGGAAACAGATTCCCAATCTCCAGTCTGCCCAGAGGAGCCTGTCATCCAACCTCAGTGCCTACTAAACCCATAATCACTTCCCCTGAAGAAGCAGCTCTTACTCCTCTGTCTGGAGAGATTACTTCTGTTGTATGCGATGAAACTGCAATGGAATGTCCTGAGTTAATTGGCTTGAATTACTGATCCTGCAGAAATAAGGAGATAATGAGAGGATACTATGAGCAACTATATGCTAATAAACTAGATAACTTAGACAAAATGGACAACTGCCCAGAAGAGCATGAACAACCAACATTGATGTAAGAAGAATTAGATGACCTCAACAAACCAATCACAAGTAAAGAGATAGAATCAGTGATCTGAAAGCTCCCAAAAATGAAAAGTCCAAGACCAGATGGCTTCTCATGTGAATTCTACCAAGCATTCAAGAATCAGTACTGTTCCTGCTCAAACTCTTCAAAAAATATTAAAGATGAAGGAAGCTACATAGCCCATTCTATGAATCCAGCATCACCCTAATACCAAAGCCAGACAAAAATACTAAAAGAAAAGAAAAGTTTAAACCAATCTCTTTAATGAATATAGAGGCAAAAATCAAGAAAATGCTCACAAATCAAATCTATCAGTACATTAGAAGAATAATAGACCATGACCAAGTGGGATTTATTCCAGGTATGCAAGGCTGGTTCAACACAAGAAAATCAACTAATGTAATACACTGTATCAAGATATCAAAGCAGAAAAACCACGTGATCATCTCAATTGATGCAGAAAAGGCATTTGAAAAAATTCAGCATTCTTTCTTGATGAAAAAACACAAAAGGATAGGAATAGAAGGGACCTTCCTCAATATGCTAATGGCAATATATGAAAACCTCAAAGCTAACATCATATTCAGTGGAGAAAGACTGAAATCTTTCCCCCTAAAATGAGGAACAAGACAAGGATGACCATTGTCACCATTGTTATCCAACATTGTGCTGGAAGTTCTAGCTAGAGCAATTAGGCAAGAAAAATTAATAAAATGCATCCAAATTAGAGAAGAAAAGTAAAACTCACACTGTTTTCAGATGGCATGAACCTGTATGTAGAAAATCCAGAAAAATCTACAGCAAACCTACTAGAATACAGCAAAATGACAGGGTACAAGATGAACATGCAAATATCAGTAGTGTTCCTACACACTAGTAATGAGCAACATGAAAAGGAAAGCAAGAAAAAAAATTCCATTCATAAAGGTAACCAAAAGAGTCAAATACATAGGAATAAACTTAACCAAGGCCACAGAAGAACTATACACAGAAAACTACAAGAATTGGCTAACAGAAATCCTGGTACATTTTAAGTCTTAATTTCCCATTCCCTATCCTCACCCCATCCCATGGTAATCTATATTCTAGATTTTGAATCTATGAATTTGCTTATTGTAATTGTTTCAAATCAGTGAGATCATATATTTTTCCTTTTGTATCTGGCTTATTTCACTCAACATGGTGTTGCATATCTCAGCACGTCATTCCTTTTCATGGCTGAAAAATATTCCACTGTATGCATATATTGCATTTTATTTATCTGCTCATTGATTGATAGACACTTTGGTTGCTTACATCTTTTGGCAATTGTGAACAATGATGCTATGAATATTGGTGTGCAAATATCTGTGTGCAAATATCTGTTCTAATCCATGCATCCATTTTTGGGGGGGTATATACCTAGAAGCAGGATTGCCAGTTCATATGGTACATCTATATTTAGCTTTCTGAGGAAACTGTCAAACAGTCTTCCATAGTGGCTGCACCATTTTACATTGCCAACAGCAATAAATGAGTGTTCCTATTTTCTGCATCCTCTACAACACTTGTTAGTTTCATTTTTTTTTTAATAGTAGCCATTCTAATGTGTGTGAAATGGTATTTTTGTAGTTTTGATTAGCATTTCCCTGATGGGTAAAGGGGTTGAGCATCTTTTCCTATGCTCTCTGGCCATTAGTATAACTTCTTTAGAGTCTATTCAAGTCTTTTTTCCCATATTTTAATTGGGTTGTTTGTCTTTTTCATTGATAAGTTGAAGGGTTTCTTTATATATTCTGAATAGTAAACCACTTTCAGATATCTGATTTCTGAATATTTTCTCCCACAGTGTAGGTTGTTTTGCTTTCATGATACAGTCCCTTGAGGCAAAAAAGTTTTTAATTTTCCTAATGTCCCATTTGTCTAGTTTTCCTTTTGTTGCTTGTGCTTTGGGTACAAATTCTAAGAAACCATTGCCTATCACAGATCCTGAAGATGCTTCCCTACATTTTCTTCTAGGAGTTTGATAGTTCTAGCACTTACATGAAGATATTTGATCCATGTTGAGTTGATTTTTGTATATGATGTGAGGTATGGGTCCTTCCTCCTACTTTTGCAGATGGAGATCCAGTTTTCCCAGCACCATTTGTTGAAGACTATTCTTTCTCAATTGAGTGATCTTTATCACCTGTCAAAAATCAGCTGGCCATATATATAAGGATTGTTTTTTGAGCTCTAAATTTTATTCTATTCTTCTATATATCTGTGCTTGTGCCTGTATCCTGCCATGTGCATTACTGTAGTTTTGTAATACATTTTAAGATTGGAAAGTGTGAGTCCTCCAACTTCATTCTCCTTTTTCAAGTGAGCTTCATTTGGTGCCCCTTACCCTTCCAAAAAATTTAATTATTGGCTTTACATTTCTACAAAAAGGGTCATTGTAATTTTGATTGGGATTGCCTTAAATTTATGAATTACTTTGGGTAGCATTTATATCTTAACAATGTTTACTCTTCCAATTCATGATATGGAATGTCCTTCCATTTATTTAGGTTTTCTGTAATTTCTTTTGACATTTTTTTTTTTAACTTCCCATGGACAAGTCCTTTATATCCTTGGTTATACTTGTTCCTAGATATTTGATTAATTTCATTGCTATTGCTAATGGAATTTTTTTCTTGATTTCTAATTCTGATTGTTCATTGCTTGTGTACAGAAACACTACTGAGTTTTTTGCTGTTAATCTTGTACCTCACCACTTTGCTGTATTCATTTATTAGCTCTAGGAGCTCTGTTATGGATTTCTCAAGATTTTCTGTATATAGGATCATGTTATCTGAAAATAGGAAATGTTTTACTTCTTCTACTCCAATATGGATATATTACATTTTTCTCATCTAATTGCCCTGGATGGAACTTCCAGTGCAATGTTGAATAGCAGTGATGCCATGGACATGCTTTTGTTGTTCCTGATCATAGAAGGAAAGCCTTTTCACCATTAAGTATGATGTTTTTATGGGTTTTGCATATAGGCCCTTTTCCATGTTGAGGAAATTTCCTTCAATTCCTAGTTTTATATGTGTTTTTATGAAGGTGTGTAGTATTTTGTCAAATGCCTTTTCTGCATTGATCGACATGATCATGTGGATTTTTCCTTTCATCCTGTTAATGTTGTGCATTACATTAATTGATTTTCTTATGTTGAACCATCTTTGCATATCTGGAATGAATCCCACTTGATCATGGTGTCTAATTCATTTCATGTGCTGTTGGGCTTGATTCACTTATATTTTGTTGAGTAATTTTGCATCTATATTTGTAGAAGTTATTTGTCAGCAATTTCTTTTCCTTGTGGTATCTTATATGGCTTTGGTATGAGGGTGATATTGGCCTCAAAGAATGAGTTAGGCTGTGTTCCTTCCTCGTCAATTTTCTGGAAGTGTTTGAGTAGGTTTGGCATTAATTCTTCTAGGAATATTTGTTAAGATTCCCCTGTGAAGCCTCTGGTCTTGGGCTTTTCTTTGTGGGATGTTTTTGATTACTGATATAATCGCTTTACTAGCTATTGGTTTGTTGATATCTTCTATTTCTTTTTCAGTCAGTGTAGTAGTTATGTGTTTCCAAGAATTTGTCCATTTCATCTAGGTTATCCAGTTTATTGGTATACAGTTTTTCATAGTATCCTCTTGTGCCACTTTGAATGTATTATGTCCCCCAGAAAAAGCCATATTCTTTGATGCAATCTTGTAGGGCAGACATATTAGTGGGGATTAAGTTGGAACATTTGGATTAGGTTGTTTGCATGGAAATGTGCCCCACCCAACTGTAGGTGATAACTCTGTTGTGATATTTCCATGGCGGTATGGCCCCACCCATTCAGAGTGGGCCTTGATCAGTGGAGCCATATAAGTGGGCTGACAAACAGAAGGAACTCAGTGCAGCTGCAGCTGTGAGTGACATTTTGAAGAGGAGCTACAGGCAAGAGGGACACTTTGAAGAAAGCACAGGAGCTGCAGATGAGTGACAGTTTGAAGATGGCCACTAAAACTAGACTCTTGTTCTGGAGAAGCTGAGAGAGGACAAATAAGATGGTCTTTGGAAGCTGACTCTTGCTCCGGAGAAGCTAAGCGAGGACAAATATCCCAAGTGCAACTAAGAGTGACATTTTTGAGGAACTGCAGCCCAGAGAGGAACATCTTGGGAGAAAGCCATTTTGAAACCAGAACTTTGGAGCAGACACCAGCCACGTGCCTTCCCAGCTAATAGAGGTTTTCCAGACACCCCTGGCCATCCTCTAGTGAAGGTACCCAATTGCTGATGTGTTACCTTGAACACTTCATGGCGTTAAGAATGTAACTGTATAACCAAATAAACCCCCTTTTATAAAAGCCAATCCAGCTCTGGTGTTTTGCATTCCGGCAGCATTAGCAAACTAGAACACCTTTTATAGTCCTTATTATTCAGGTTCTCAATAGTAATATCCTCCTTTTCATTTCTGATTTTAGTTTTTTTCATCTTCTCTCTTTTTCTTTGTCAGTGTAACTATAGATTTGTCAATTCAATTGATTTTTCAAAGAATCAACATTTGATTTTGTTGATTCTGTTGTTCTTATTTCTCTATTTCATTTATCTCTGCTCTAATCTTTATTTACTTCATTTTTCTTGCTTTGTTTCTAGGTTTCTCTTCTTTTTCTAAATCCTCCATTTGTGAGGTTAGGGCTCTGATTTGAGGTATATCTTCTTTTTAATGTAAACATTTAGTGCTATAAATTTCTCTCTTAGCTCTGCCTTTGCTACACCCCTTAATTTTTTGCATGTTATGTTTCATTTTCATTCACCTAATATTTTATAATTTCTCTAATGATTTCTTCTCTGACCCATTGGTGTTTTAGGAGGGCATTGTTAATATCCATTTATTTGTGAAATTTCCAATTCTTTGTCTTTAATTAATTATTAATTTCATTGCATTGTGGTCAGTGAAAATACATTGTACGATTTCAGTAATTTTGAATTTACTGCACTTATTTTGGACCTAAGATATTGTCTATCATATCTATTGATCAATGTGTACTAGCAAAGAATTCCTATTCTGTTGCTGTTGGATGAAGTATTCTTTATATATGTTTATTATACCTAGTTGGTTTAGGGTATTGTTCAAGTCTTCTATTCTCTAATTGATATTCTGCCTAGATGTGTTCATTTTTAAAACTAGTGTTTTGGAGTCCTCCACTATCATGTAGAACCAATCATTTTGTCCTCTAAATCTGTCAATATTTGCTTCATATATTTTGGGGCTCTACTCATAGGTGCATATGTATTTGTAGTTGTAATGTTTTCTTCTTGAATTCCTGTTATCAGTGTAAATGACCTTCTGTGTTTCTGGTAACATTTGGGACTTAAAGTCTATTTTGTCTGATATTAGTGTAGTAACCCAGCTCTCTTTTGTTCACTATTTGCATGATATATTTTTTCCATCTTTTCACATTCAATCAACTTGGATCTTTGAATTTAAGGTGGGTGTCCAATAGCATATTCTTGAGTCGTTGTTTTTTCTTCTATTATTTCAATCTCTGCCTTTTTCCTTGATAGTTCAATCCACTAACATTTAAAGTAACTGCTTTTTTATGTACCATGAGGTTTTATTCAACAACTTTCTGATTATTAACCCATGTTTTTCACCATTGCTATTAAATACATATACTAACTGTAAATAGTTGTTGACAATCTTGCCTTCTGTAATTTCAGTTAACATTAAGTTATTTTCTGAATGTCCCCAGTTATAATAGTTTAGTTAAGAAATGTACAAAAAACTAGAAACTTAATAATTATTTCATCAATTCATGTTTCATATATATCTATAAATACTAATTCATTGAAAAATTAGTTTAATGTCTTTGCCTATTACTTGTTACAAAATTCTGCATTTGCCATTTCCACATAACTTCATAATCTTAAGTATTTATCTTATTTTTTTCAGTAACAGAGCATTAGGCAAAATTCTGAATTCATGACCGGATTACATAGTAAATCATTCATGATAGAGTTTTATTCCTAGTCTGAGAGTTTCTATTTGAACTCTAGATTTTCACTGGTTTTAGTATTGGTATTTCCTCAGTATGAGAACATCAATATAGAAAAAAGAAGTAGCATTCACTGAAGATTTTCTTTTCTTCATTGCATTGAGAGTATTTGATATGGTGTGAAAGCTCAGATATTCTATGAGTTCTCTGCAAGAAAAGGACTTCTCATGTTTATTTAATTGATAACTTTGCCAGCAAATATATCTACTGATTCTCTAGAGAGTTCATATCTGAAAAACAAGAGTTTCATGATTATACCATCTATAAGTTTTCTTGTGCATGCCAAGGCTGAAATTCAGCTGGGGTCTCCCCTTAAGTGATTAAAGACACAGGGTTCTACCCAAGTGTGTTTCATTCATGTTGTTTAAAGACAAATGATAAAAAAGTATTTCAACATCAATTACATTGGCATAGAATTTCTCCCCTGTGCAAGTTCTCTAGGTCAGCTGTGGCTGAAGATTCTTCTCCAGTCATTAATACATAATGTGGTTTCTCTCTGACCTCTGAGATAAGAGCATTGACTAAAGGCTTTATATTGTTCATATCCAGTATGAATTATGTTAGGTTGAGTGAAGGTTGAAGCATGATTGAATACTCTTCTACCTTGAAGGCAGTCATAGAGTTTCTCTCCCATGTAAGTTAGTTTGTGTATATAAAGATGAGAGTTCTGCCTGAAATCTTGGCCACATTCATTGCATCTATAGCTTTTCTCCCCAGTGTCACTTATGTGATGTCTAAAGCCAGAAGGTTGACAAATGGCTTTTCCACATACTTGACATTCATATGGTCTCTCTCCAGTGAATTTGTTTATGTTGACTGAAGGATGAAGGATGACTAAAAGTTCTACTATATTTATTACAGACATAGGGTTTCTCTCCAGAGTGAATTCTTTGGTGTATATAAAGCTGACAGGTCCAGAGGAATTTGTTCCCATGTTCATTACATTTATAGGGCTTCTTTCCCAACTGAATACTTAGTTGTGAAGAAAAGTTAGTGCTCTGACTAAAGTTTATCTTACATTCACTACATGTGTCAGGTTTCTCTACAGTGTAAGTTAAAACATGTTGAGTTAAAATATTCCCTGTGTTAGTCTCATAAACATAACATGTTATTCTCCTGCATACAGAGATTTTCCCCTTGGTAGCATCTCTACAGAAGGGCTGTCTTAGTAAGGTTTTAAATGCAATTTTATTGGGATGTATTCACACACCATATAATCCATCCAAAGTATACAATCAGTGGCTCACAGTATCATTATATGGTTGTGCATTCATCACCAAAATCAATTTTAGAGTATTTTCATTACTACAAATTAAAGAAAAAAATAAAACTAAAAATAAAAAGGAACACCCAAAACAATCCATGCCCCTTATCCATCCCTATTATTTATATACTTTTGTGTTTATTTCATTACTCATCTGCCTATACACTGGATAAAGAGAGAGTGAGTCATAGGGTTTTCACAATCACATGGTCACATAATAAAAGCTATACAGTTATACAATGAACATCAAGAATCAAGTCTACTTGATTACAGCTCAACAGATTCAGGTATTACCTTCTAGCTATTCTAATGCTGTAGAAACTAAAATGGCATATCTATGTAATGCATAGGAATAACCTCCAGAATGACTTCTCACCTCCATTTGAAATCTCTCAGCCACTAAAATTTATTTTCTTTCATTTCTCTTCCTCTTTTTGGTCCAGAAGGGATTCTCAATGCTCAGGCCAGGCTCACCCCTGGGGTCATGTCCCACATAACCAGGTTTACTTACAACACTGGGCATCATGTCCCACATAGGTGGAAGTGTAGTGAGTTTACATGCGAAGTTGTCTGAGAGAGAGAGGCCACAGCTGAGCAAAAAAAAAGAGGTCAATTTCATGACCCTTAGATATAATTGTAAGTTCACTTAACTTCTGCTTTGCAGGAATCAGTTTCATAAGGGCAAGACCCAAGATCAAGTGTTAGACTTATTAAACTGGAGGTCCCTAATTCTTGTGGGAATACAAGGAATTCCCCACTAGGGAAGTTTAACACTTCCACATTCCCCCCAAGTCTCTCAAGGGGACTTTGCAGATATTCTTTTATTTTCTGCCTAAAATACTCTGGGATATATCAGAGTATTGCATTAATCTTTACAGAATAATGAGATCTCATTCTCTATTCTACGTTCCATGTAATTATATTGTTTAAATAAACAAACCATACAGGTTAAATTAGATAGTGTGCTATAGAAAATATATCTCTCTCTCCACATCTTCTCTAGCACTTGTTTCTTTCTGTTTATTTTTAAACAGTTTTTTTTACAAACGATATAATCCATCTGTTCTAGTTTGCTAATTCTGTGCAATGCAAAACACCAGAGATGTATTGGCTTTTATAAAAAGGGTTTATTTGGCTACACAGTTACATTCTTAAGGCCATAAAGTGTCCAAGGTAACATATCAGTAATCAGGTACCTTCACTGGAGAATGGCCAATGGTGTCCGGAAAACCTCTGTTAGCTGGGAAGGCATGTGGCTGGCATCTGCTCCAAAGTTCTGGTTTCAAAAATGGCTTTCTCCCAGGATGTTCCTCTCTAGCAACCTTGCTCCTCTTCAAAATGTCACTCACAGCTGCACTGAGTTCCTTCTCTTTGAGTCAGCTCATTTATATGGCTCCGCTGATCAAGGCCCACCCTGAATGGGTGGGGCCATGCCTCCATGGGAATATCTCATCAGAGTCATCACCCACAGCTGGGTAGGGCACATTCCAAGCAAATCTAATCAGCACCAAAATGTCTGCCCCACAAGACTACGTCAAAGATAATGGCATTTGGGGGACACAATACATTCAAACTGGCACACCATCCTTCGTGAAAAATCAGTGACTCCCAGTATAATCATGTAGATATGCATTCACCACTACAATCTATATGAAAACATTTCCATTTCTTCCACAAGGAAAGAAGAGGAAAAAGAATAAAATAATAAAGAATTTACAAAAGGAGAAACAACAATAGCAGTAAGATTAATCCAAAACCTCTCCCTTATCCCCACTCTATTGACATTAGCATTTGTATATTGCTTTTGTTACAGTTAGTGGAATAATATTATGATGTTACTGTTAAATATAGACCCTAATTTGCATCGATTGTATTTTTCTGTACACCATCCCCTTTTCAACACCTTTCAATGTTGACATTTACTTGTTCAACCTCATGTAAGAATTTTCTTTTATTTCTACATTTAATCACCATCATTATCCACTCTACTTTTTGCTAAGTTATACAGTCCCAGTTCTTATCCTATATCTTTTCTTCTTGTGCCCTACATGCCCCCAGAATTCCTCTTTCAACCGTATTTGCACTCAGCTTTGTTCATTATACTTGCAATATTGTGCTACCATCAGAGAGTATTGTGCTATCTGTTTCTGGATCTTTACAATCAATCCTGTTTAACATTCTGTACTCATTCTGCATCACATGTTCAATCTCTGCTGTCTTATACTTCCTGATAACTTGTGTTTTAACTCATATCTCAGAGTTTCCTCATGATACTTAGCTCACATACAGTATTTGTCCTTTTTCACTGGCTAATTTCACTCAACCTAATGTTCATAATGTTCATCCATGTTGCTACAAGTATCATGACTTCATTCTGTCTTACAGATGCATGATATTCAATCATATGTATGTATTTCAGTTGGTTTATCCACTCATCAGTTGATGGGCATTTGGGCTGTTTCCATCAATTGGCAATCATTAATAATGCCAATAAAAATATTGCTGTTCAGATGCTCTTCATGTCTCTGCTTTCAGTCTTCTGCATATATACCTAGTAATGGGATTGCTGGATCATACTGTAATTCTATATTTAACTTCCTGAGGAACTGCCAAACTGCTTTTCAGAACAGTTGAACCATTCTACAACATTTGAACCATTAATAACAGTAGAGAATAAGTATACCTCTTTCTCCACATCCTCACCAAAACTTGTAGTTTTAAGTTTTTATGGCCATTCTAGTAGGTGTTAGATGATATCTCATAGTGGATTTGATTTGCATTTCCCTAAGAGCCAGTGAAGGTGAGCAACTTTTCATATATTTTTGTTAATTCAGTTTTATTGAGATTGTTCACATACCATGCAATCATCCAATGTGCACAATCAATTGCCCACAGTTCCATCATATTTCTCTTCATCCATTATTTCAGAAAAGAAATAAAAACAATAAAGAATGGAAGAAGGTGGTGGCATAGAGAGGAGTGGAAGCTAGTTAATCCCCCTGGAACAACTAATAAACAACCAGGAACAACTAGTAAATAATCTGGAATAACTGCAGGGGACAAGCATGACTGTCCACTCATCATGCATCAATCTGAATTGGGAGGAATGCCTGACATCACAGTATAAAATCTGTAAGTAGAAACTGTGGATCCAAGCTGAGAGCCCCCTCACCCCATGGTAGCCCAAACTGCAAAGCCTCACTGTAATAAAGAACAGCACTCTCCAAGCAAGAAAATATAGCTCAGCCCAGCTCCAACTGAAGTCTTAATTAACAAATGTGGAATATTCAGTACAAGCTATGAATCCCCAATAAGCAGACAGATGCTTTTGGTGATGACTGATCTTGGAGACCCAGAAGACCTCTCTCAGAGGGAGGGGAAGCCCAGAGGACAAGGTGCTATCTCTGGCCAATAGGTGAAACTGAGGGTGGCTGCTGACTGCCCCTGCAGCGGAGCTTTCTGTCCCTTTTTCAGCTCAGTGGGGAAAACCTCAGCATTTTTGATTCAGAACATTAACCAAGGCAAGGATGGAAATAGCAGAGTCAGAGAAACTATTCAAATGCAAATGATCTCTCACCAGGGGGTGTATCTTCTCTAAGAGGAAACAGGTGGACGCCGGCTCTACCACTGGCTTTCCATTCAGACAGATACCCCAGAACCTGGGGGAAAACAGCCATGGACCACAACTCCTTAAACCAGTCTGTAGCTATAGGCTGAGAGACACCACCTGCTGGGCAGAAAGCAGAGTGACTTAAGGCCTTACAGGTGTATCAGTCTTCTTAGATACCCTCAGGGAAACTGGATACTACTGCCCCCTTCCAAGACCTGAGCCTGTACTTGTCTGTGAAAACCTGATTGGGGCAACCAAGGAAACCTGAAGCTTAGAAAACAGAAAACTACAATCTACACTGATAGAAGCAAAGTTATGGTCCAGTCAAAGGAAAAAACTTGCACTTCAACTGAGATACAGGAATTTAAACAACTAATGCTAAATCAATTCAAAAAGTTAAGGAAGATATGGCAAAAGAGAAGAAGCATATACTGAAAACACTGGGCATACATAAGATAGAAATCAAAAGTTTGAAAAAACAGCTGGCAGAATCTATGGAAATGACAGGCACAACACAAGAGATGAAAGACACAATGGAGCCATACAACAGCTGATCTCAAGAGGCAGAAGAAAACACTCAGGAACTGTAGGACAAGACACCTGAAAGCCTATACACAAAAGATCAGACAGAGAAAAAATAGAAAAATATGAGCAATGTCTCTGGGAATTGAATGACAAAATGAAATTCAGGAATGTACATGTCACTGGTGTCCCAGAAGGAGAAGAGAAGGGAAATGGGGTAGAAGCAATAATAGAGGAAATAATCAATGAAAATTAATCATCTCTTATGAAAGACATAAAATTATAGATCCAAGAAGTGCAGTGTACCCCAAACATAATATATATGAATAGGCCTATGCCAAGTCACTTAATCAGATTATCAAATGTCAAAGATAAAGAGAGAATGCTGAAAGAAGCAAGAGAAAAGTGATCCATCACTTACAAAGGAAGCTTGATAAGTCTATGTGTGGATTTCTCAATAGAAACCATGGAGGCAAGAAGGAAGTGGGGTAATATATTTAAGATACTGAAAGAGAAAAACCACCAACCAAGAATCCTATATCTGGCAAAACTGTCCTTCAAATATGAGGGAGAGCTTATAATATTTTCTGACAAACTGACAATGACAGAGTTTGTGAACAAGATACCTGCTCTAAAGGAAATACTAATGGGAGTACTGCAAACAGAAAGGAAAAGACAGAAGTGAGAAGTTTGGAACACAATTTTGGATGATGGTAGCACAGCAATGTAAGTACACTGAACAAAGATGACTGAAGTATGTTTGAAAGAGGAAGGTTAGGAGCATGTGGGACACCAGAAGGAAAGAGGAAAGATAAAGGCTGGGACTGTATAACTCAGTGAAACCTAGAGTGCTCAACAATTGTGTTAAAATGTACAAATATATTTTTACACGAGGGGGAACAAATGAATGTCAATATTTCAAGGTATTAAAAATAGGGTAGGATTTGGGGGAAAATACAATCAATGCAAACTAGAGACTATAATTAACAGAAACATTGTATTATGCTTCCTTTAATATAAAAAAGGCAAAATACCAAAGCTAAATGCACATGGCTTTGGGGGGCAAAGGGAAAGCTATGGGACTCTTGGCATTGGTGATGTTGCCTGACCTTATTTTACTTTAGCTTAATGCTATCTTTCCATTTGCTGCTTCCTAGATGTCATGTTTTGTTTTGTTTTGTTTCTCTCTTCTTTTTCTTTTATCTCTCTACCTTCTTTGACTGTTCCTCCTTCTTTGTGGAAGAAAGGGAGATGTCCTTATGTAGATGAGGTGATGGTGGTGAATACATATATATGTGATTCTACAGGGAGCTATGGATTGTTTACTTAGGACTGAATGTATGGTGTGTGAACAAAACCATCTTTAAAAATGAGTTGTTTTAGAAACCTTGAGGGCACTATACTGAGTGAAATAAGAGAGGCACATAAGGACAAATATTGCCAGGTCTCACTGATATGAGCTGATTATAATATGTAAACTCATAGACATGAAATGTAAGTTACCAGGATATAGAACAAGGCTAACAAATGGGGAGTGGTTGCTTATTATGAGCAGAATGCCCAACTAGGGTGAACTTAAACACTTGGAAATGGACAGAGGTGATGGTAGCATGTTGTGAGAATAACTAACAGTGCTGCATGGTGTGTGAATGTGGTGGAAAAGGTAAGCTCAGAGTCATGTATGTCACCAGAAGGAATGTTGGAGGTTAAAAGATGGGAATGTATAAAACAGTGAATCTTGTGGTGGATGATATGCATGATTAATTGGACAAATATTAGAAATCTCTCTCATGAACTAGAACAAACATATGACACTATAATTAGAAGTTAATAATAGAGGGGCATATATCAAAATACATACCATTTGTAAGCCATGTACTACAGTTAGTATTTTAACATTCTCTCATCAACAGTAACAAATGTACTATACCAAAACTATGAATAAATAATGGAGGGGTGGTGGTTAGGGGTATGGGAGGATTTGAGTTTCCTTTTTTGTCTTTATTTCTTTTCTAGGGTAATGAAAATGTTCTAAAAATTGAAAAAAAATAATTGTGATGGATGCACAGCTGTATGATGGTACCATGGGCAATCAATTGGACACTTTGGATAGCTGGATAATTGAATGGTATGTGAACAATCTCAATAAAAAAAAAAAAAACACTGTCTTTTTGCCATCTGTAAGGGTTTTTTAATGTTTGTATATTTTAAGTGCTTTTTCTAATGATTCTTGTCTGTCCTTTCAGATTGTGGAATGTGGAACTAAGAAAGAATATTGAAGCTTGGTGTTCGTGGTCAGGTATTTATTGTCCTCACTGCCAGCCCTGAGTTCCCAGGTTTTGGGCCATGACACAAGAAAGAGTATAAGAACATGACACAGACTGAGCCAGCAGGCAGAATTTATTGAGTACACACTCAAAAGGGGTGTGGGGTCACACTCACAGAGGAGAGAGGTGTACACCACTGTCAGGAGGTTTGCTTTCACAGTTTTTCAGTTCCTTCTACAGTTTTCTAGTATTTTATTGCCCTCCCCTCTTTTTCCTTTGCTGATGTTTGATTGGAGATAAATTGCTCATGGACCAGGTGCTGTTTACTCCCATTTTCCCCAGAGATATTTTTCTCCTTGAGCCTGATCCCTTCCTGGAATTTGCCCCTTGCTCATTAGTCAGCCCTGGCCCTAATTCTAACACTGCCTCACTCTGATCAGCTTTACCCCACAAGATCTGGAGGGGATCCACAGTTGCCCTGATGAGCCCCTGTTACAAGCATCCATTGGTTTTTCTCCTGTGCAGGTTCATCTCCACATAGGAATTCTTGGAGCCCCTGCCCTGGAGATATCAACTCAACTCAGAGTTTTCTGCAAGTGGAATGTAAATGAAGTAGGTGTGTGGCAGGGAGAGGGGCATAGGCAAGGAGAATCTCTCTTTTTACCATTCTTAGATAATCCTAATTCCTCTGATTACAGCATTCTTTAAAGATATGTTAGATGGCCCTAATCCCATAGTCCCTAGCTCCATTTCTCAGAGAATACATTTCCAGTCTTCCACAGAATGAGAAAGAGGTGTGGGGGTGGGGTTGCCTATGTGCTGGAGGAGGGGAAGAGCTGGCCTAGAACCTGCAGCTGGGGTACCAGCTATTTCTCAAATAGACTGTCAACCAAGACTCCGTGTTAAGCCTCACATAGCCTGTGCAGGTACCTAGTGTCTTCAATTTCTTTGTTTCTTTTTTAAATGCAATTTTATTGGAATGCATTCACATACCATATAATCATCCAAAGTGTACAATCAGTTGTTCACAGTACCATCATACAGTTGTGCATTCATTACCACAATCAATATTTGAACATTTTCTTTACTCCAAAAAATAAAAATATAAATAAGAATAAAAATACAAGTAAAAAAGACAAAACATCTCCTTCCTACTCCCCCCCCCCATTATTCATTTAATTTTTGTCCCCATTTTTCTACTCATCTGCACATACTCTGGATAAAGGGAGTATGAGCCACAGGTTTTAACAATCACACAGTCACACTGTATAAGCTATATAGTTATATGACTGTGTTCATGAATCAAGAATACTGGGTAGCAGTTCAACAGTTTCAGGTATTTCCTTATAGCTATTCTAGTATACTAAAAACTAAAAAGGGATATCTATATAATGCATAAGAATAACCTCCAGAATGACTTCTCAACTTCAATTATCTCTCAGCCACTGAAACTTTATTTTGTTTAATTTCTCATCCCCCTTTTTGTCAGGAAAGCTTTCTCAATCCCATGATGCCAGGTCCAGGCTCATCCCTGGTAGTCAAGTCCAATGTTGCCAGCAAGATTTACACCCCTGGGAGTCATGTCCAATATAGCAGGGAGGGCAGTGGGTTCACCTGCTGAGTGGGCTTAGAAAGAGAGAGAGGGACCACATCTGAGCAACAAAGAGGTTCTCTAGGGGTGAGTCTTAGGCACAATTATAAGTATGTTTAGCCTCTCCTTTGCAATAACAAGCTTTATAAGGGCATGCCCCAAGATTGAGGACTTGGCCAACCACAATGGCAATACCCAATCCTTGTGAGAATATCAGGAATTCCCCAGGTGGGGAAGGTTAATGTTTCCACATTTTTCTCCAGGCCCCCAAGGGGGCTTTGCAAATACTTTTTATTCTCTGCCCAAATTACTCTGGGATGTAGTGGGGACAGTCCCAGTCTTTATCTTCTATCTTTCCTTCTGGTGTCATACATGCCCCTCACCTTCCTCTTTCAACCATACTCACAGTCATCTCTGTTCAGGGTACTTACAATATTGTGCTACCTTCACACAGTATTGTGCTATCCATTTCTGGATGTATACAGTCAATCCTGTTGAACCTTCTTTATTCTTTCAGCATCAAATGTCCAATCTCTAACCATTTCTATCTTTTAGTAACCTCTGTTTCCAACTCTCAAATTTTGCTCATAATTGGTAGTCCATATTATTGAGAACATATGGTATCAGTCCTTTGGTTTCTGGCTAATTTCACTCAATGTAATGTCTACTGTCTTATCATTTTGTCATTTGAATTTTTTGTTTCATCTCTTCTTTTATTTTTATTTTTTGTCTCTGTCTTTTTATCCACACTGATAGTCTTCATTTCTACACCATTCTCTGAAACTCTCTCTCCTCTCTTTTCCTATCTGCCTGTAGTGCTCCCTATAGTACTTCTTGGAGAGCAGGTATCTTTTTCACAAACTGTCACAATGTCTGTTTGCCTGAAAATATTTTAAATTCTCCCTCATTTTTGAAGGCAGTTTTGCTGGATATAGAATCCTTGGTTGGCAGTTTTTCCTCTTTCATTATCTTAAATATATCATACTATTGCATTCTTGCCTCCACGGTTTCTACTGGGAAATGCACACACAGTGTTATCAAGCTTCCTCTGTATGTGATGGATCATTTCTCTATTGCTGCTTGTAGAAATCTCTCTTTGTCTTTGATATTTGATAATGTGATTACAAAGTGTCTTGAAGTTGGTCTACTTGGTTGTATTCTGTTTGGGGTATGCTGGGCTTCTTGGATCTGTAATTTTATGTTTTTCATTAGAGATCGGAAATTTTCAGTTTTTATTTCCTCCTTTATTGTTTATTCCCCTTTTCCCTTATCTTCTCCTTCTGGGACACCCTTGACATATATATTCATGTGCTTCCTGTTGTCATTCAGTTCCCTGAGATGCTACTCATATTTTCCCATTCTTTTCCCTGTCTATTCTTTTGTGCATAGAATTTCAGATGCCCTGTCCTGCAGTTCATGAATCCTTTCTTCTACCTCTTCAAATCTGCTGTTGTATGTCTTCATTTTGTTTTACATCTTTCCATTATGCCTTTCATTTCACAAGTTCTGCCAATTGTTTTTTTCAAACTTCCAAATTCTTCCTTATGTTTGCCCAATGTCGTGTTTATATCCTTCATCTGTTTTGCCATATCTCCCTCAACACACTGATTTGATTTTTGAATTGATTTAGGAGATTTGTTTGATTAATGATTAGTTGTTTCAATTCCTGTATCTCTGTTGAATTGTAAGTTTGTTCCTTTGACTGGGCCACATTTTTGTTTTTCCTAATGTGATGTGTAATTTTCTTTTTTCTAAGTATCTGGTCTCCTTGTTTACCCCAGTCATATCTTCCCTGACTAGGCAGGCCCAGGTGTCAGGAGGAAGCTGTATTCATTATAGAATTTTAGAATCTCTCTTTGTCTTTGATATTTGATAATCTGATTGCAAAGTGTCTTGGAGTCTTTCCTGTGAAGCCTCTAGACTCTGTGCTTTTCCTATCCTGCCCAGCAGCTGGTGGGTTTCAGCCCACAGCTCCCCACTGATGTAAACAGGTACAGTTTACTTAATTCTCAGTGGACCCTGTCCCTGCCAGAGACCAAGGGTGTCAGAAGCCAAGCTTAAGCTGTTTATGTTTTTTTTTTTTTTCTTTCCCCCACAGGCCCTGGGGTCTGAGTTCTCTGAGTGAGGTATGCCCCTTGAGCTGGGACAGACCCCCACTTTTCTTCCAAAATCTCTTCCTTCTCTCCAACTATTTCTTTCCTTTATCATAGTCTTATAAAAGGAACAAAAACAATGAAAAAGAAGAGCGAGAGATGATTTAGGTTTTATCTTTCATTCTTAGTGATTTCTCTTAACATTGTGGTAATTATTCACACCTAGCTTGTGATTATCAAAATACCATAATATGAAAATTATGAAAATAACATCCAGTCTTGGCCAATGAAAATTGTAAGCTCAATTACAAATCAGAATTCCACTGCCAACCCCATTCTATAGAGGAAAATCACCACCAAGCTTCTCAAATATACCTGATTATACTGTACTAGTGCATCTTTATTACCTTAAAGAATTGTCCTCTGCCAAGCCTCCACCAAAAACATAGTCTGGTGATATGTTCTCAGTTTTTGTATGATAAATCCAAGCTAACATCCCCACTTCCTGAGACTTGTGACTTGTTTCTCAACATTATGAAAGTTCTGGCATCTCTACCTCATATTATAGGTCATGATTGTCTCCAAGTGTTATGGAGACATGTCTAACAGACTCAGGATCAGCTCCAGGTGTACCTGGTCTGGAGACCTGCTAACTAAAAGGTAAGTTATTTGTTTTCCACACATTCAGTAACATTGAATCATGTAACATGGAGAGGATAACAATAAACACTCCTCTTCAGAAAGAGATAGATGAGAAAATATACAGCACTCATTGTTCTAAAACTAGTCCAAAATTCTACTAGGAATATCTTATAAAAAAATCCCATTCTGCGATTGTGGACTGTGTAGTGGTTATGGGTTCTTTCCTTTCTTCCTGGTCTATTTATCCAGGGCTCTCAGCTTCACCTTTTGGAAGGTCCCTCCTTTGCCATTTAACTTCCTTTGCCACATCTGGAAAGGAAATTTAATATGTACTCCTTGGGGGCTGAACAGCTTTCTCTGTCTGACTCTTGACCATTAATTGTCAATTTAATGACTCTTTTAAGTCTCAAATAGACTAATCTTTGTATTAGTCCAGATTGACAGTCGACTTCTTAACTACTTATTTGAGTCAGCTCCAAAGACAAGTATCTATACCCACAATTCTTTTCCAGAACTCTGTTCTGTTATCTTTTCTTCTTCTTCTTTCTTCTCCTTCTTTTTCTCCTACTTCTTCTTCTTTTCTCACACACTTATGTGTCTTCTTTGTAGATAACTTGATCTGTTTAGTCTTCTCTAAGGGAATCACACCTTAACTCTCTAACTTTCTGTTCCATGAAGCATTGTGTCCAATTTCAAAGATTTACTGAGCAAATACTTCCAACATTTAGAATTTATGTCACTGGATTTGATGGCTGAATCTTTGATTTGGTGTTTGCTGCAAGACTCAGCTTATTTGGACTTTCTTGCTCAGAATCCTTCTAACTTTTACCTTTACTGGGTGCATATGACAAGTAAGTTTTATCTTCTAATTCCAAGTCCCCAAATTTCTTGATTCTATTTTCTTTCATTTTTGCCTGCAAACTTTTCACATTACAAAACTTTGTAAATGCATCCAAATAACATGTGATACAATTTTTTTTCATGTTTTCAACTAAATCTATATATTCGCTACTTACTTAATTTCTCTTGCAAGTTGTCACAAGTATTGGTGTTTCCAAATGTTTTATTGTGTCAGTCATGAAGTTCTATCCTTCCAGCTTATGATAAAGATTTCTTGTCACCTACTCTACAGCCTTAAAGACAGATACAAATGTTAAGGTTTTATTTTATTTTACAGTAGCATATCACTACCTATACATATTTTCATAATACTTATGAAAAATTAGTTATAACAAAGGTTCATTTATTTTTAACACATATGTCCATCAAACCCATGTTTAGCAAGTGTTCTTTCTCTTGTATCATACCATAATTATCACCATCATCAACATCATCATCACCATCATCTTCATTCTCCTCAATCAGCCACTGATGGGAACTTTAAAAAAATTGCAGGTGGCAAAGCACCTACATATAAAACCCTCATTTGGAAGGAACATACATAACATAGGCTAACTGTCTCTGCCTGAAAATGACATGTGTCTCATATGTTTATTTTACCAGAAAAACTCATATGGCTGAGAAAATCTAAACCATTAAACAAGGCTATTCCAAAAATCTAGAATAAATTAGACCAAATTTCAAAGAAGAGATTTAACACAAAAACTAGACAAGAGAGAAAAGAGTTTAAAAGTTAACTCATCAAGATAATTAGATGTCTAGCTTTCAGAAAAAAATTACAAGCCACACTAGGCAGTGGGAAGATATGGATCAGACAAAGGAACAAATTAAAACTTCTGAGGAGACTTAAAAATTAGAGCAACTAATCAAAGATGTTCATAAAATCTCCCAAATCAATTGAAGGAAATGATTTAACATATTTATAAAGGGATAAGGATATTAAAAGGGCAATGTGTACTCACAAAGAATTTGGAAGTATAAAAAAAACAAAAATTATGGAAATGAAAGTCACAATATT
This sequence comes from Choloepus didactylus, assembly GCF_015220235.1. Lineage (NCBI taxonomy): Eukaryota > Metazoa > Chordata > Mammalia > Pilosa > Megalonychidae > Choloepus > Choloepus didactylus. Next base: position 17,540,564 of record NC_051312.1, read on the forward strand.
AGAGATTAAAAATACATGAGAGACAAAGAGGGTGGGTAGGAAGTAAGAAAAGCTAATCTATAAAAGCAAATGGCCCCACATTGCTGGGACTTTTCTCTTTTCTCATATCTGTCTTTGTGGAGCACCCACATGTTCCTCTCACATGTGTACCTAATAAATTTTCCAACTGTTTACTCTAAAATAAAATACATATGAGGCATACAACAGCTGCCTTGAACAGGCAGAATCAGTGAAGAAGACAGGACAATTGAAATCATACTGTCAGAAGAACAGATAGAGAAAATGATAGAGAAATTTGAGCAGTGTCTCAGGGATCTGAGTGATGGCATGAAGCACACACACATAAATGTCATGGGTGTCCCAGAAGGAGAAGAGAAGGGAAAAGGGGCAGAAAGAATATTTGAGGAAATAATGGCCCCAAACATCCCAACTCGTATGAAAAACATAAATATACATCCCCAGGAAGCACAATTTACTCCAAACAGAATAAACACAATAGACACATGCTAATCAGAATGTCAAATTCCGGAGATAAAGATAGAATTCTGAAAGCTGTAAGGTAAAACGTATTCATCAAATACAAGAGATCCTCAATGAGGACTAAGTACTGACTTCTCGTTAGAAACTATGGAGGAGAGAAGAGGGTGGTAAGATATATTTATGGTACTGAAAGAGAAACTGTCAAGCAAATATTCTTTATTGGGCAAAAATGTCCTGCAAAGATGAGGATGTTTTATGTTATCTATCATATCCCTAAGGTCCATGTTGATTTTTTTTTTATTTTTTCCCATTTTTTCTTTTGTTCTTTCATTTTCTGTTCTGTCATTCTTGAGGTTACTGATTCATTGTTCATCTCCCTCTAGTCTTCTACTATGAGTATCCAGAATCTTTTGAATTTTGTCAACAATTTCTTTTATTTCCATAAGATCATGTATTTTTTTGTTTACTCTTGAAATTTCTTCTTTATGCTCTTCTAGGGTGTTCATGTCCTTTATATGCTGTGCCATGCTCTCAATGTTTGTCTTTAATTTTTTTAATTAATTGTTCCAAGTACAGTGTCTCCTCTGATCTTTTGATTTGGGTGTTTGGGTTTGGGTTATTTGTATCATCTGGTTTTTTCATACACTTTAAAATTTTCTGTTGTTTCTGGCCTCTTGGCATTTGCTTAACTTGATAGGGTTCATTTAGGATACCTAGGCAGATTCAAACACATCTCTAATTTGGCAGATCTATAGCTTAGAGTACACTTTCTTTAACTGACCAGTAGGTGGCATCAGCGAGCCACCTATTCCCCTCCAGCCAGTTCTTCTGTAATTTGTCTTTGTGGTGAGTTGGGGTCTGAGTCTTGTGGGCATCCAATTTGTGCAAGTTTGCGTGGGTAGTTGGTGCTGCCAACCCTGAATGTGGGGAGTGTGTCCAAGCAGTTAGGGAGGGAGGGGGGCTTTGATAGTCAAATCTCCCAGGTGTTCCTGGGGATTTAAAGCCATTGCAAGAGTCTAATCCTTCAGTTCAGTCTCACCACAGTTTGTCTCTGCCACTGACCAAGTCCTTTGTATTGGTGTATGTTTCATGGGACTTCTGAGAGGTTCTGTCTCCTAAGCTGTATCCTCCTAGGGCCTCTGCTGAGGGAAGGCTGCTACATCACAAGCATGCACCATCCCCTAAGGGAAGTTCTGGGCCACAGGGCTATGTAGGGGCATTCCCAGCCTGCTGAAAGGATGCCTGTATGGGCCGTGTTAATTTCCTCCTTTTCAGCTCTGGGACATTTAGCTGTGGGTGTGTGAAGGGCTACTGTCCATGCCAGATATTATGGTGTGTGCATGTGTTGCTGGAAACACTTTGTGTCACACTGGGTTATTTGTGAAACTCTGGGCTGTGGTGCCAATTCAGGGCAGGAGCATTCCCAGCCCACTGGGTAGATGGCTGTAAGGGGATGCTTCCCTTTTCTTGGGAAGTTATGGTGTTTAGCATACTTTCTCAGCCACTAGACTTATTGCTTTGTCTCTCAATGCTACCTTGGCTCTGCTCTTGCCTGGGCCCAAATTGCAAGTCCTTAAGGCTTTCTGTAATGGGCTTCTTAGAGTAACTGTTTTAGAAAAAGAGAAAAAAAAAATGAAGGGTCCCCCTTGCAGATCTAATGGGCTATTGAAATGCTAGGATGCAAAGAGATAAGGGCCATTAAGGAGCAATCAAGAAAGCAAAGAAACCAGCTCTTCAGACAAGGGTCTTTGCCCTCTGGATTTGCATATGTGCCTGATTCTGTTTGAGCCCTGCCCTTCACTGTATTAGGTTTACCTGAGCTCCAAAAGTTCTCCATTTTCATTTCTGGGTTTTTCTTTTTCTTTTTTTCTTTTTTTCTTTTTCTTTTCTTTTTTTTTTTTTGATGTTTTTGCTAGCCCTATCTCCTTTCTACCAGGCTGACTACTCCCAGATTCTCAGGTGTCTGGTCTCAGTCTATCTATGTCTGGAGTTTTTGATCAGCAGTCTGAGTTTTCAATCAGAGCTGCAAGTGTGGTTCTCCCTCCTGGTTCCCAGCACCAATGTGCGCATTCCCTGGCCACAATAACTTACAGATTTTGCTGATCTCAGCTGTTCCACACATTTATGAGTTTTCTATGAAGTGTACCCAAAGTCAAATTGCTCTGCACTGTCCAGTCCATGCAGTTCCTCACTTTCTACCAACTGCCCTGGAGGAGTAATTAAAATCCACACCTCACCACTCTGCCATCTTGCCCTGCCTCCCACTCAAAAAGAAGAATGAGGTTGGAGCACTCACACTTCCTGACTGTAAAACATATTACAAAGCTACAGTGGTTAAAATAGTTTGGTACTGCCTACTGCCACAAGGATGGGTATATCAACCATGGAATTGAATTGAAGGTGCAGAAGTAGACCCTATATCCTATTGATTTTTCACAAGGCTGCAAAGTTCACTCAACTGGGAAAGATAAACTTTTCAAATGACAGTCATGGGAGAACTGGATATCAATATGCAAAAGACTGAAAGAAGGCCTCTATCTGATACCACATGAAAAGATTAACTCAAAATGGATCAAAAACATAAATATAAGGACAAGGACTATAAAACCCCTAGAAGAAAGTGTAGGAAAGCATCTACAGGATCTTGTGTTAACAATGGTTCCTTAGACTTTATACCCAAAGTTCATGCAATGAAAGAAAAAAAGTAAAGGGGACCTCCTCAAAATTAAAAAAAAACAAAAAACAACAAAACAAAAAACAAAAAAACAACTGTGCATTGAAGGACTTTGATACAAAAGTGAAAAGACAACCTACTCAATGGGATAAAATATTTGGAAACAAAATACTTATAATGGTTTAATACCCAGAATATATAAAGAAATCCTACGACTCAGCAATAAAAGGACAATAAACCCAATTGAAAAAAATGAGGAAAAGATTTGAATAGACATTTCTCCAATGATATGCCTGTACCTGGTTAAATCTGGGAGCACTGCCTTCTCTTGGTGCTGTATCATAGACTTGCCCTTGGTCTTCAATAGAGCATACAAGTGTTTCAGAACTGGTGCTTCCATCTAGCAATTCACTTAAATGATTTTTTGGGGGTCCATTGAGGAGAAAGAAGAAGCAATTAATAGAAGACAATATTTTCCAGTAATTATTCTCTAGGGTGTTGGATAAAGGAAACTAGTGGGAAATTCTCTCAGCTGGTCCCATTTCTCTGTTTTATCATGGGCCTCTTCAATATCCAATTAAAATGAATTTATATAATGCTTGTCCTATCCACACATTGGTCTGAGCACTCTACATATATGAACTTAATTCTAAAGTGTTGGTATTATGCTTATTTTCAGATGTGAAAATTGAGACATGCAAGGGTTAAGTAACTCACTACTCACTGTAATGCCAAGATTCAAAGTCAAGTAATCTGTCTCTTAACAAGTATAGTCTCCTGTCTCTAAGACCTCCATGAATCACATTTCAAGTTTTAATTTCAGATTTAAAAGTAGAAGGGACCTTTAGAGTTATATAGGATAATGCCTTTGATTTGACTTTTGGGGTTACAGTTGAGAGAATAACCACAAATCACTTGGGACATAGTAAATGCGCCTGCCACATTGTTCATGTTCAAAAAATACTTGCATGTTTACTACTTTTCTGCAGTTTTCACTAGGGCATATATTTACAAATTTGAAATTATACTATCTCATTTCTTTTCTCAAATAATGTACCATGAGCATTTTTCAAGTTGCCTACAAATACTTTGTTAACATCATATAGTAGCTACATAGTAAGAATTTTTTTTTAAAAAGGTCAATTTTATTGAGCTATATTCACATACCATACAACCATCCATGGTATACAATCAATCATTCACAGTACCATTATATAATTGTGCATTCATCACCACAATCATTTTTTTATGGATCAAAGTAGGGTTTTTTTAATCATAAAAGGAAAGAATACAGCTCTTCAGAAATCTTAAAGGAAAGGAATATCTTGCATTTATGGAAAAAGATCCCAGAATGCAAAATTACAATTGTGTGAATCCAGGCCTTCACCAACTCCTCAAAGGGCAGAGATGGAAAGAAGACAGTTGAAGCCAGCAAGCAATACTGTAAAACAGAAAGACCCAGAAACTCTACAAATATGAGTAAAATCTGAATTTGTATTGCTTTAAAAATTTTTAATATATCAAAAGGCCTGCTTAGTGACATGCTAATCCCACCAGAAAATAACACAAATATCCCCTTGTTGGAAACATAAAGCTTAATTTAACCAGTCAACTCATATTATTAAATCCCTGTGTGTACAATTACATGTGTATTTTTCAAACCAGAGCCACCAGGCTTGTGTGACTGCTACTGCTAGTAACCTGCATCTACCTGTTACTAGACCAATTCCCACTTCCTTTGGAAGGGTGGGCAGGGCACAATGAAACTCTCCAAGTGGTAGGGAGATAATAATGGCCTAAAGTAGCCAGCTTTTCATTTTCTATTCATGTGTCCATACACTGTATAAAGGGAGTGGAAGCCACAAAGTTTTCACAATCACACAGTAACATAGTGTAAGCTATATAGTTATACAATCACCTTTAAGAATAAAGGCTACTGGGTTGCAGTTCAATAGTTTCAGGTATTTCCTTCTAGCTATTCCAAAACACTAAAACTGACAAGGGATGTCTATATGATGCATAAGAATAACCTCCAGAATAAACTCTCAATTCCATCTGAGGTCTCTCAGCCACTGAAACTTTATTTTGTTTCATTTCTCTTCCCTGTTTTGGTCCAAGAAGGCTTTCTCAATTCCATGATGCCAGTACCAAGCTCATCTTCATGAGCCATGTCCCACATTGCCATGGGGAGTTACACTCCTGGGAGTCATGTCCCATGTAGAGGGGAAGACAGTGAGTTTACCTGCAGAGTTGGCTTAGAGAGAGAGACCTCATCTGAGCAACAAAAGAGTTTCTCTGGGGGTGACTGTTAGGCACAATTTTAAGTCAGCTTAGCCTCTGCTTTGCAGTAACAAACTTTGTAAGGTCAAGGCCCAAGATCCCAGGCTTGGCCTTCAAAATTGGTGGCACACATTGCTTGTGAGAATATCATTAATTCCCCAGGTGGGGAAATTTAAATACTATATAATTTCCCCCAGTCCCTCAAGGTGGCCTTGCAAATACATTTTTATTTTCTGCCCAAATTACTATGGGATGTATTGGGGCTTCACACTAACCTGTACAAACCAACCAGATTCCACTTTCTATTCAACATTCCATGGAATTATGTTGTTTGAATAAACCGACCATGCAAGTTAAATTACATGGTGTGTTACAAAAAAAAATATATAGATTTTTCACCTAGTTAACATCTCTTCTTTTGGTCTCACACAGAAGTTTAAGTTTTGAAAACACTGTCAATATAGTCCTTTATCATTTAGTCTGATTTATCTTAGACTTACCGAAGTCCATTTCATTTATATCTCTAATTGAATTCTGATCTCTTTTACAGCTTCTTTAACATTTGCTGTATGGGGTAATGCTGGCATTCATAGTTGCTGGACTCTGACAATGAATCTCAGATGTTACACAAATACCCAAAGTTCCAGGGTATGACCAGGTTATACACAAAAACTCAGCATCTCAGAATTTAGAAATACCATCACAACTAAGGAATAGATGTAACTGCTGTAAGAGCTTACAATCTAGGAACATTTACAATAAGCCTTCCCCTGACAACCTAAGCTCTCAGATTCAATTCTCAGAGTTTACAAAATATATTTAGGCATTATAGTGTTTTTCTTTTTCATTTCTGGTTTATTTCACTCAATATGCTGTCCTCAATGTCCATTCATCTCACAACTTCACTCCTTGTAGCTGCTCAATATTCCATTGTATGTATACACCAATGTTTGCCATTCTGCTCATCAGTTGATGTACCCTAAGGCCATCTCCATCTACTGCAAATCATGAATACTGACACCATAAACCCCACTGTGCCAATGCACATTCATTTTCCTCTTCAGTTCTTCCAAATATATACCCAACAACTGAGTTGCAGGATCATATGGCAACCCCAGGCTTAGCTTTCTGTGGAACCACCACACTACCCTCTTGTTGGGCTGTACCATTCTACTTTCCCACCATTGACTAACTACATCCTTTTCTCCATATTTGCACTAGCACTTTTATCCCTCTGTTTATTTTTTTGATGTTTTTTATTCACACACCATACATTGTATCCCAAAAAAAACAATCAATGATTCCCTGTATAATCGCATAATTATGCATGTAGAGCCACTATGTATATAAGGACATTTCCATTCTTCCACAAAGAAAAAGATAGAGGGAAGAAAAGTAAAAAGAAAAAAGAGAAACAAAGAAACAAAATGACAACTAAAAAGCAATAAAAGAAAAAATAAAATTAAAAGAAAATACAATAAAATGTCAGACAACAACAGCAATGCCAAGAATCCCATGCCCCCTATCTTATATCCCCCGCTTATAGACATATAGCTTTGGTATATTGTCTTTATTACAATTAATGGAAACATATTACAATGTTACTGTTAACTATAGACTCTAGTTTGCATTGATTGTATTTTTTTTCAAATATCACCCCATTTTTAGCACCTTGCAAAGTTGACATTTATTTGCTCTCCGTCATGTAAAAATATATCTGTACATTTAATCATAGTCATTGACTATTCTAGGTTTCATTAAGTTTTAAAGCCCAAATCTTTATCTTCTATCTTTCCTTCTGGTGTCCTACATACCCCCAACCTTCCTCTTTCAACCATTCTCATTTGTTCAGTGCACTCATATTACTGTGCTACCATCACCCAATATTGTGCTCCAAACATCTCTCTCCTGTCTTTTCCTATCTGTGTGTAGGGCTCCCTATAGTGTTTTTGGTATTTGATAATGATTATTAAGTGTCTTGGCATAGGTCTATTTTGATCTATTTTGTTTGGGTACGCTGCACTTCTTGGATCTGTAATTTTATGTCTTTCATAAGAGATGAGAAATTCTCAGTAATTATTTCCTCTATTATTGTTTCTGCCCCATTTCCCTTCTCTTTTTCTGGGACACCCATGACATGCACATTCAGGTGCTTCATATTGTCATTCATTACCCTGAGACATTGTTCATATTTTTCCATTCTTTTCCCTATCTGTTCTTTTGTGTGTAAGATATAAGATGTCCTGTCCTCTAGTTCATGAATCTTTTCTTCTGCCTCTTCAAATCTGCTGTTGTATGTCTCCATTGTGTTTTACATCTCTTGTAATGTCTTTCATTTCCATAGATTCTGCCAATTGTTTTTTCAAACTTTTGAGTTCTTCCTTATGTTGACCCAATATCTTCTTCATATTCTTCATCTTTTTTATGATATCTTCCCTCAACTCATTGATTCAATTTTTGAATTGATTTAAGATATATGATTAATAATTAGTTGTTTAAATTCCTGTATCCTAGTTGAAGTGTAAATTTTTTCCTTTGACTGGGCCATTTCTTTTTTTTTTTTTTTTCAGTGTAATTTATAATTTTTTGTTGTCTAGACATCTGGTTTCCTTGATTACAATCAGATTTTCCTGACCAGACTGGTCCAGGTCTCAGGAGGAGGCGGTATTCAGTATCAAGTTTCCCAAGAAGATTGTCAGAATTTCCTGTGAGGCCTCTAGACTATGTGCTTTTCCTATCCTGCCCAGAAGGTTATGCTTGTCAGCCTGTAGTTCCCCACTGGTGTAAAGAGGTGTGATCCCTTTAATTCTCAGTGGACCTTGTCCTGGCCAGGGGCCAAGGGTGTCAGAAGCCAAGATTAAGTTGTTTCTGTCCCCCCACTCCCACCCCAGGCCCTGGGGTCTGAATTATCTGAGGGAGGGCAGACACTTGAGCTGGGCTCCATCCCCCTTTTCTTAGAGAAGATACACCCTTTAGGGGGTTATCTTCTACATTTGAATTCCTCCTTTGTCTCTCTGACTCTGTTAACTCCACACTGGTCTGGGTCAATGCTGGCAATTGAAAATGCCTGAAGCTTTCTCTAATGAGCTATTTAGAATGAGAGAAAAAGAAAAGGGAAAAGAAAGAACCCCTATTTTCAGAGCCAGTCCCCAGCTCCCCAGTTTTTCTGGTCAGCCAGTGTTGGTACCCAGTTCTCTATCCCCCTTTTCTTGGGACACAGCTGTTGTCCAGTATTCTGAGCTCAGTTTCCTCCAAAAGCCTCTGTTTTTATTTATTTATTTTTTTCTGACAGCCCCGCCTCCTCTCTGCTGGGAGGAACCTCAAGTTCCTTTCCTGCTTGTTCTTGGTTTTTTCGTGCTTGCAGCTTGTATTCAGTAGTCCAAATTTGTTAATTAAAACTGCAGTTGGAGTTGGTTGAGTTACTTTCCCTTACTACAGCTAACCTTATACTTTTTTCCACAGGGAAGTGTTTCAGCTCAGTCTGCCATGCCAGTGGGGGAAGGTCACTAGCTCTGCAGTTTGGGAACTTTACTTACAGTTCTATGCTGTGATCTCAGCTGTACCACCCATTCCAGGCTAATGTACAATGCGTGTCCAGTCATGGATGCCCCCCAACAGTTGTTCCAGACTATTTACTAGTTGTTCCTGGATATTTACTAGTTGTAGAGGACTAACTAAATTACTAGTTGTAGAGGACTAACTAACTCCCTGTGTTGTCATCTGGTCCAGCTTCTGTGTCATCATACAAATTTTACATTCTTGCATAGTTTGCTTAATAGGGTAATTCTTATTAGATATTTTTCTGGATTTAAATTTGAAATATTTTAAATAGAACCCATAAGTCCTTAATTTTGCCAGCCTGTGGCTATAAGATTTGGCTACCATTTATTTTAATATTCAAATTTAATGGCACAAGCCCCTATTGGCAAGAATCTATATATCTAATATTTTCCTAGGTTCTCCTTGCTAACTTCCACTGAGAAGTTTTAAGAAATGTTCACATATCCTCCAGGTTTTTCCTGATTGTCACTGGCATCAGTCAGTCATCAGGTACTAGGTTGCTTCCCTGCATTTTTGTCAATTCCTTGATCACCTTTTCTGCTTTTTTCTAATATTATGCTCCCTTAATTTCCAACAGGGAAATTACCAGGGGTTCCAGTTTGCTAATGCTGCCAGAATGTAAAACACCAGAAATGGATCAGCTTTTATAAAAGGGGGTTATTTGGTTACACAGTTACAGTCTGAAGGCCATAAAGTGTCCAAGGTAATGCATCAACAATGGGTCCCTTCACTGGAGGATGGCCAATGGTGTACAGAAAACCTCTGTTCACTGGGAAGGCATGTGGCTGGGGTCTGCTCCAAGTTCTGGTTTCAAAATGGCTTTCTCCTAGGACATTCCTCTCTAGGCCACAGCTCCTCTTCAAAATGCCACTCTCAGTTGCTCTTGGGGTCTTTGTTCTCTCTTAGCTTCTGCAGAGCAAAAGTATGCTATCAATGGCCATCCCCAAAATGACTCTGCAAGCTGAAGCTCCTCTCTCAGTTCCTGTGCATTCTTCAAAGCAATCCTCTTGGCTGTAGCAAGCTTGCTCCTTCTGTCTGAGCTTATGTAGTGCTCTCATAAACTAATCAAGGCCCACACTGAATGGGTGGGGTCACACCTCCATGGAAATCATCCAGAGTTACTACCAACAGAGGGGTGGCTCACATCTCCATGGAAACACTCAAAGAATTACAATCTAATCAATACTAATGCATCTGCCCACACAAGATTACATCAGAGATAATGGCATTTTGGGAGACATAATACATTCAAACTGGCACACTTGGTAAGAAAAAAATAAGTTTCCATTAGAAGAGTAGCCAAAAACTGGAGATGAAATATGAGTCATCTCATTTCCATAGGCTGGCCCCATTTACAGGGTCTGTACCAGCCAATTTATCCTTGGTCTCCAGGCCACTGCCTGGTGGGACATGCCAGCTTACTTCTCTTTGATGGCACTTCCTGGAGTATATCTTTCCTGCCAAGGGATAGGTCCTGAATGTCTAAGGCCCAGATAAAAGAACCCAACTGAATCCTTAATTTCTGTGTCAGGATTCAGGGACAAGACTACAGTGAGGCAAGTTTGGCACACAACTAGCAAAATTTAAAGGGGCCCTCACTCTCAGAACCATACAAGTGTAGGATTCCTGCTCCTCTCCTTACTAGGATTTTCTTTCCCTGATAACTGACAATGGGAGTGAGATGGATAGTCCCCAACTGCCCCTCCAGATTTGTTCTCTACCCTGGTCAGAACCCTGAGAGACCAAAATAGCCACAGCTCACTGAGTTCCCTTTTTCCTTCCAGCTGAGAAGCTCTGAGAGAACAAAAGATGGGAGGAGAGTGAAGGCAGGGTGTTCATTTCTGCGGCTCCATCTTCCTTGAAACTGTGGGTGACCACTGGTTTCCTCCAAGAAAACCACCCCTTCCATCAGCTTTCTCTCCAGGTTTCAGGAAACTACATTTCCCCTTGACCATTCAGACCCAGATGTAACAAACGCTCTGTGTCACTATATCCAGTCCCTGCCCATGCCATTTTAAATGCTCTTTATTTAAATTCTCCTCAATTTCTCCATTTGAATTTGCTATCTACTTACTTCCAGGGCCTTGCATGATTCAAGGAGCATTTATTCCCTTGAGAGGATGCCTTACACCTCACTTCTTTTCCAGAGGGGTAGTTCTCAACCCAGGCTAAATGCAACAATCACAATTCCCTTTTCTGTCTTGAAAAAATGATGTAGAAGACACCATGTTGATTCAGATTAGGTTCAGCTACAACTGACAGAAAATAAAAAACAAAAAAGAAAGAAATGCATATTTTTCACATGTAAACATAGTCAGTAGAGAGCTGATAGTGCAGTGCCATGTTCATTAGTGACCCAGTCTTCTGCCTTGTTTTTATGCTGTCTTTAACATGTGGTCCTGAGTTGTAGTTTTTGTCTCTCCTCCCCCATAAGAATGCTAAAAACTCTTATCTCCTCAGCATTTCAGCTGAAACCTGTGAATAAGCACATAAATACACCAAGGGGGAGAGCAGCACATCTGTCATGCAGTTGCACTTCTTTCTGGGACCATGGCCCCAACCTTGCCTGCCTTCAAAGTTGTCCAATGCTTTCAAACATTTTTTCAAAGCATTTTCTCTTGCAGTTTTCCTCTTTGGTCTTTGCAGGACTGCTGGCTTCATTCTGGCCTTAGCCTAAATACACAAAAGTTTAAGCATGAAAAGCTTTTTATCATTTCAAGGAGAGGACTTTATGTTACCCTGAGTCCCAGATTTGTTGCTGAATGTGACAACTTGATGATACTGTTACCCCTTCTGATGCGAAAGTGATTGTGTTTGGGGTATTATTGAGCATTTTTGAAAATGCATGCAAACCAGTTATCTTTTGCTGTAAAACAAACTATACAAACTTAATGGATCAAAACAATATTTATTTACCTCATAATTATTCAGCAATTTGGCTAGAATCCACTGGGAAATCTTTTCTCAGCCTATCTCACCCTTGGCTCTGTAGCTGGTCAGTGAGACGGCTGCTTCTTGGTGCTGACTGCTGGGGTGAGGGGGTGGTGACTGTGTCATGTGTTTCTGAAGACCCGTCGGGCTAGCCTGGGCTTTTTCTCTTCATGGTTTGGAGTTCCGTGAGCAGCAAGCAGGCAACCTCCATTGCACAAGTACTTTTCAAGTCTCTGCTTGTTTCAGGTCTGCTAACATTCTTTTGGCCAAAGCAAGTCACATGACTGATATCAGAGTTAGTGTGGGAGGGAACCGCCCAAGGATGTGGATATAGAGAGGCACAAATAAATTGGAGACATTGTTGAAGTGCTCTCTCACTATCTGGTTGGAAGAAAGGGGGGATACAAATAAAGGGATGAACTTTAGTGGACACTGTTGATTGCTCACCTGTCGTTTTCTCTGCCCTTTCTCATCTTTCCAAAAGCACCCTAATTACACCCCAATATCCACCACTACTCCATGAAGCCACATGTCTCAATTGAAGATACCCCACTCCAACTCCAGGGGAAAACTGGTTATTCTAAAATCAACCCTATTCCCTTTTCCAGTGATTACTTTAGGAATGCACAGGAGACCCAATTCTGCTCAATATTTGTGTGGAAGTCTACTGGGGTGAGGGAGTAGGGAGAGAACAGTTTCTAGAAAATGTTTCTTCATTTTTGTGAGAGACCCACAGGAAGAAATGATCTCTCTTCTCTGGATATTGTCTTGCCTGGAATAACTTCTAGAGCAACTGCAGGCACCCTGCTACCAGCCTGAGAATGAAACCAGCACCAGGATGCAGAAAGATCACATGGAAGGAACTGATCTTCTTAATGACATCATTGAGCTCCTGAACAAACCCACCTGAAGCCCACCCTAATCCATATTATGTGAGATACATTTCTGTTATTTATATCCCAAGTGTCTTAAGTAATACAAGTGTTACCTATTGAGATTCTTTAAATTAAAAGTATCTCAATTCTTTAAAAAAAACAAAAGCAAAAACACCTTACCAACTTGTAACAATCCTAATTCCTCTTTAGCTCTCCTCCCGTCGCCCAGGTCAAAGGATTTTTAGTGGGGTTGTGGAAAGAGAGGGGGACAAATCAATTCTTCCCGATCATTATATTCTTCAGAAATCTTTTTGCCAAACCCCTGGATTGTGGAGTCTGAATGGAAATCCAAGAATTTTAACCTTTGTTCCCTGATATCCATTTTACATGACTCCCAGAAAGGTCTGTAGTTGCCTACTTCTAGGAATTCTCATTATCAGTATATTTCTTGCTTTTAAAATTTCCTGCAAGATTAATATATGAAAATCATACCTTGTTCTTTTAATTTGCATTTCTCTAAGTACTTGTGACATTAAACATTTTTTTAATTATGTGCTTCTATTTTAATTGAACATTTAAAAATAATAAATTCTTAAAAATTATAAAAGTGTCACATGGATATTTTGCTATATGTCTGCATAGCATTTGTATGCTTTTGGTTTTTATATTTTACTACCTAATTTCTGTGGATTATAATTTCATAGATGTCAACAGTGAGTCAACTTGATTGGTTTTCCAAACCACCAACTAGTTTTTCCAATAACATGAGTTAAAAATTTGTTTTTGATTCACCAGTTTATGGTGCCACTTAATTCCAGTATTAAATTATGATATGAACCATGGTCTATTCTTGGACTTTCTAATGAATTTTATTCCATTTTATTAATTTTTTGTTTATCTTTGAACAGCAGTTCACTATTTTAGATCTTGTCTTGCTATAACTTTTTAGTCTATTTTCTCCCAATCTTTTTCTCTTTTTCATGGTTTTTCTTTCACATAGACCTCAAAGTCATTTGAAAAAGTTGCAAATTTTTGTATTTAGAATTTGTATAAGGATGCCTGAATCTAATAAGTAAAGTTTGGAAGAATTGATTTTATATATTATTTTATACTAAATCTTTTTAATTGACTCCTTAATTCTGTGTATTTTTCTTGTTTGTCTTTTGATTTTCTAAACATTAATTCTCTTTGGATATATCAGTATATAGTCATAGTGACTATAAATAATGACAAATTTTCTTTTCTAGAATATTTCACTGTAGGTGTTGTGTATTTTTGCATAGACCAAAACACTAAGAATACTGCTAAATAATTACATTGACAGTAGGAACTTTGTTTTTGCTCCTGATTTTACTGGGAATTTATAAAAAATTCTACTGAGGTGGGATAAACTGCACATAGCTGAGGAGAATTATTTCAATTACACTTACCTGTGGTCTTAGATCCAATATTTATGACCTGGGTGATTCCATCACCTTCTTTATTTAAGTTTTGTTTTTATGCAGTACTAGAGACTTGTCATTCAAAAAGGGCCCCAGGCAAATAGTCTATAATGAGTTGAATAATGTGTTCAATTCGTTTCTTCAATTTCTGTAAAGCAAGTAGAGGGTGGTAAACACATACATACCCTGGAATTCAGACAGTAAAAAGATCTGGGATTGGCTTAATTATGATCAATATTCATCATATGTATGCATAAGGGAAGAGTTAGTAGATTTTAATACCATTTTATTTTTATTGCTGAGACATTTTCCCATTATTTCTTTGGATGTTGGATCAGGTCATTGACAATGGTATAAGTTACTACTGAAATGATTTTTGACAATTGTGTTATAGGCTACTATTGAAATGTTCCAGACACCATTGCAACAATTTGTTTTTTAAGAATATGCTTTTGAATTGGAGTTGAGTTAGATGTTTTTAAATTACTTTTTGGGGCTTATTCTTTGTTTTAAATTTCATGCATTGTTATAATGTCAAAATACAATAGCATAGTCATAATTGCATCCAAGAAATAAATCTTTCTCTAACTGATTATTTTAAAACTGATTTTTTTTGACCTTTTATTTATGATTTTAACAGCTATATTCATAAATGATGAAGCATGAATTGCTCTCATATTTTTATTATAGTTGTAATATTTGGCACTATAATAATAATTTTAAAATATCAATAGAATAAATTAAGCAAGCTGAAAATCTGGCTTTGAAAATGGCTTCCATGATTAATATGACTATTAAGTTAGCCAGACAGGTATTTTCTTCCTCCCCAACCACTTTCTGTCTGTTTTTCATGAGTCTACACTGTATCATAGGGGACAATATTCCTGGATAAGAGAATGCCAATTTAAAATACACAGGCAGTTTTAATCATTTTCAAAGTACTGAAACTTCTCCCATAATATTGGCCATAAACAAGCCAAAGTCATTCTGCCTAACAGCCAGAATTTTAGAAAGTTATTTGATAAATTCAGTTTTCATCTTCTGGTTGAAGGTCAATTTTTGTTTAATAGTTTTTGAGTCAATGTTATTAACATAGTTTTGCAGAAAATTGTCATCTATTTCTTCATTTTGTCTTAAATATTATCTTAACACTGTGGATTTCTTCTCTTAAAATGTAGAATCTCATTAATACTAAATCCTTCCTCAAATTTGGTGGTTTTCAATTTTTTCCATTGGCCTATTTTCTCAATAATCTGTCTGTCAAATTCAGTTATCAAAATTTTCTTCTCTTTTCCAGTGTATTTCCACATATTATTTTTTTTCTTTACTTTCTTTATGGTTTGTACTCACATTCTTCTGGAAAATCCTCCAGTTAAGAAATCTGTTACTTTATCTTCTCTTTCAAAATAAGGTTACTATAACTTTAGCATTGGCCACATCTTATAAGCTTTGGTATATTGTACTCATATATTCCTTGAATATTAGAGGTACTTTGGTACCTTGCATATAAGAGGTAGTTAAGAGGGGATATTTGTGATCCTGAGTTCAAATTCTGGGTCCTTCATTTACTAGCTTTGTAACTTTGAGCAAGTTTCTAAATTCCACTGTCTTCAGTTACCTCACATGTAAAATTGATACAGCAACAGAAATCAGCTCAATTTAAGCAGTTTAAAATGTTTGAACATACTAGGCATTCAGTAAATAATACTACAAAACATTTATATACAAACCATTCCAAATAACATTTATATATAATGCTTATTATGTGCTAGGGGCACTATTCATATATCAGCTCCTTTACTCATCCAAACAACCCAAGAAAGTAGATATGAAGTGTCCCCACCCTATAGATGAGGAAGCAGTAGCACAGAAAGGCTACATGTCTCACTCAGCATCACACAGTTAGTCAGTGGCTGAGCCTGGATTTGAAAATAGCCAATTTGGGTATGGAGAAAAGTTTTATTCTTTCAATTTCAAAGTGTATTTTTTAACTATTGCCATTAAACAAACCACCCTAAAATTTAGTGCTTGCAACAACAATGGTTATTTATCACTCACAAATTTTCAGGACAGCTGAAGATGGGCTGGGATTCAGCTGAACTAGGCTGTGCCCAAATGGATGAATCCTCTGAACTTGGCTTTGTTGGCTGGGGGCTGGCTGGTGCAGGCCTGGCTTGGCTGGGACACATCTGACTCATGTGCCTCTCATCCTCCTCCTGGAGCAAAAGCTACCAAGGACTTGTTCTTTTCCAGGCAATGGCAGACACCCAAGTGGGCAAGTGGAAATATTCAAGATCTCTAAGGCCTGAGCTTGATTGTCCCACCAACATTTCATTTATCAAAGCAGGTTACAGAGCAAGTCCCAGGTCAAGTGTGGGGAAACACACTCCACTCAATATATGCTTGCAGCAAAAGTGTGGATTCAGAGAGGCTTGAAAATTGGGGCTAACAATTCAATGTGTTACACAAAGTGACCTGATTTGTTTTTCCTTTATTATTTTTTTATTATTTAATTTAATCATATAGCTTTGTGTTCAGATGTAGTTACCTACATGATTCTGCTATCAAATATTGATTGAGGGTTTCTTCTATTACTGGGTTTATTTTATAAAGTCCTAGAAAAATTGCTGAGAAGATATTTTTCACAATATATTAATTTAAATTGATCATAAATGTTTAATTTCAATTTTGTCAACTTTATGATCATAATCCTATTTGTTTTAATATGCACAATTTTAAATTCTTAAATTTCTGCTTGTATTTTTTAATGTTACTAATGTGAAATGTTTATTCTTATAAGGGAAGTACTGTGTCTTTTTATTCTAAATGTGGGACCTCAGAAGATAATATGAGTAATACTATTAAATTACTAAGATGACACTGAAAATCTAAAGAGAATGCAGCCAGAAACTCCAAAATAAACTTAGAATACTATAAAAAAAAAAAATTCCACATAAAACCTCAACTGCTCTTTGCCTCAGGTAGACACTATTTTCACAAGGAGTAAATATTGAGGTTATTTCATTTTCCACAAAACCATCTCAGGAAGACTCCAGCCGGAAAAGCAACTAAATGTAAAAAGTTATCCAAGAGAAAAAAATAATTAGAACTTACATTGACCCTAAAAGAAAAACTTTTCATTAAAAGATATATTACTTTGTTCTCTAGTCCCTTTAAGAAACCAATAAAAAATCTTACTTTGATAGATTTTTATGTTTCACTTTTAAAAGTAACACATCTTTTGTGTATTGAAAGAAAAAAAATTGTTCTAATTTGGCTTATTGGTCCCATTCCATCTTTCTATCTATAAATTTACTTCTATTTACAAATAGAAATGGCCTGCACTACTATTAATAGTTCAGTATTTTTGCAATCCCTAGGATTAAATCCTAAACCTCTGTTTTAGTTCTATGTATTAATCTGAATAATATGTATACTTTAATATTTAAGGCAGATAGTAAACTTTTCTACAGGTCTTGTAAGTGGGGCAAACACTTCACAAAACGTAATGACACATTTTTAGGATGAGGTAACAAGAACTTGAGCAGTTAAAAAGCAAAGCTGCATGGACACTTCTTTTCTTTTAGGCTACAAAGGAAAACTTGAATTACTAGATTCTGAAAACATAATGTTCCAAACCCAAATTCTAAAGCATTTTAGTAAGCTTCTCTAAAGGATTTCAGAAAAACACTCATTGCTTACCTACCCTTTCAAAACAGCTCCAAAGAAAAGCTCTGCTTCCTCATAAGACTTTCTTCAATTCCATCATATTAACATTCACACCTTTGGTTAACCAGAGTGCAGAGCTTTGGACAGTTTAAACACAGTGCAAACTGCACTATTTTTCTCTCAGAGCTGGATCTTTATGCAGACATTTCCAACATCATCTTCATTCTTTGCATTACCAAGGGGTTTCTCTTTCTTCTTCTTATTCTGAATGATGATCAAAAGCCTTAGTGGTATGTTTCAGAAGATAAACCACATCATGAAGACTCCCTATATTCACCCAGACAGTATGAACCTTTTGCCACACATGTCCTTTTACCAAATGGCATATCTATTCCAATAATATCCACAGAGTCAGTTCTCAATGGCAGATTGCAGATATCCCATTGAACAGCATCAACAGGCAAGCCCCAGGATGGTTTGCTTTCTTTAACTTGATTCTTGGTCAATAAAAATGAGATGTTATTTGCTGCTCTATTCACAGCCAATGGATTATTATCACCAGCAATGTAACAGTTAGACCAATCACTAGCCCCCTCTATTGGTATGTCCCATGTTCGACACATCGGATCAACTATTGTATCAGTAGGCTGAGAGCACAGAGACTGAGCATCCCATAGGCAAGAGTAGAGCTAAGAGTCGTAGGTCCAAAATGCATATTTCTTCTATGGAGACTCTCTTCTGTTGGTGCAATGCCCACAACTATTTTGTTATCATGGATATTCAAAAGAACCTCCACATGAAAGTTGGTCATGTCAGCCTTCCACTTTAAATAATCTTGAACGGCACCCCCAAAATCTTTTGCAGCCTCATTTGAGGTAAAGCAATGTTTCTCTCCTGCCCTGTTGCATGTGACTCTAAACTTCAGCACTTGAGGCTCAGTTTCTTCTCTTGGGCTTTCATCAGTCTCATCTTCTTTGGAAGATGCCAAATCATCATCTTCTAATGTTGATATCTCTTCTTTGATGGCTGGATTTTCATAACTGTCTAAGATATGTGCATCTAAGGTGTTGTCAGTGAACTCTTTTATAACTTCTTTTTCATCTATTTGTCTCTTTGTCCATTATCAAGCTTCCCCTTACTTAAATTATGATTTATTTTTCTACACTTTTTTTTTTTTGAAACTGGTTTTGATTTTCCATACTTTCAAAGGGTCTGACCATGGAAGCCTCCCAGCCAAGTCTTCAAAATCCTTTAAAACATCTTCCTTTGTTTCTTTGCCTGGTAATCTTTAAAATCTTTAACAACCACAAATAACTTATCAACTGATCTCAGACAATGGACCTGAGCCAGACTTTCCACTGAAATGTCAAAACATATCTTGGCCCCGTCTTTGCTGATGTTGCATGATTCTAATTTCTCTCCCACTTCATCTGCAGCTGTTTGCTCAAAACCAGTAGGTATGGTGGCTCCAGTGGTGACTCAGACATACTCATACTCACTTCTGGGGCCATTTTCCGTCTTCTGTATAGATCTCTGGTTCGCATGAAGGTTCACATCCAAGAGTTGGTTAGTGGCTTCTTCAATGTCAGGCATGTTGGCAGCACCTCCAACATCCCTAATGAAGTCCACTGTGCCTTGTTCTGTGCTAGGAACAGGCGATGGTGTTTAACACCTTCCGACCAGACTCTGGTCCCAAACCATCACCCATCTGCAGTAACTATGCTATGGCCTGTGTGTGGGCCACAGCCACAGCCGCATACTTAAGGTTGACCCTCTGCGGGTGCTGGGATACACCCCACCTCACCCCAGGCTGAAGGATCTTCCTGTCTTAAACTTTCACTTCACTTTTGCTTGCTGTTATTTTGCAAAGTAGGTTATTCACTGTTGCAACATCATCATTATGAATAGATTCTTCACTAAATAGTAGGGTAGGTTCACTCTTTCCCTTAAATGCTGTATGCTTACATTATTACCGCTACCCATTATGCTTTTGTTTCTGTTTGCCATGTGTATTTCACCCATGATTCGTATTTAATTATTTTGAGATATCGGTGTTTTGTATACCTTAATCTAATAAACAGGACATCACTGGGGTTGCATTTTCTCTCCCAGTGAGACAATAGGCTTTCTTGATCATTTACTTAATATTTTTTCCTCATAAAAAGTACATTTAACACACATTAGCGCACACACACACCTGCAGCCTTAAATGTTTTAAATGTTATATTCAGTTTTGTTTCTGCAGCTTTTCAAATTTCCTTCGTTGTTTTGATGGCATTTGTTAAATTACCTTTTTTGTTTAATTGCCTAATTGTTTTCCCTATTGAAGTTCTGATTACTTTTCAGTTCATGGTCACTTAGCACATTTGCGTCTCTGAGTAACGGTCAGTGGAGAACCAGTAAGACCTCTCACCACTTACTTCAACTCAAGGTCTTTCAGTCATTAGCAGCTTCCTTTAAACAATGTCATCAGTACAATGGCATTGGAATTTTCTCATATTTCATTTAATATGGACTTTCCTTACCCCTTATTTCCAGTGGTAATAAAAAATGTTCCCTATTTGGAAATTTTGTCAATAATTTTAGTGAGAATTTAATTGGGAATGAGTAAAACACATGAGTAAAACCTGCCATCTTGTCCACAAAATCTCAAAAAGTTATTTAAAAAAAATACAAGACAATTCAATTTCATACAATTACAAAATGCTATTAATGTAACATATTTTATTAACTCAAATACTTCCAAAACTTTCATTCAAAAACATTTCAAATTTGTTCTCCTTGATTGTACAACAGGTAGCTCAATTTTTATCATCTACCACCACAGGTCTAAAATCTAAAGGCTCATCTTGGTGTGCAGAAATCCAGCTGCATATTTCAGGGAGATCTAAATGATGGAGAACTAGGATCTAATAAGTAAACAACATGCATGTCTCCAAATAATTCTGCCCTCTTCTAAGGCTCTATTTCTCCTTCTGTATTAAATAGACCTTGTCAGTGTCTGTAAGGAAATGAAATTTCAAAATTAAATACTATCAGAACTCTTTGGGATTCAGCATTTCTATTCATCTCATAATCTTCCTAAAACAATATTACTGACTAATGAGTTTGATCTTTACTTTATAAATACTAATAATAGAACATCACTGAAAATATTTGAAAAAGGGAAAGCAGTCAATACCTTAGAAATTTTTAGTTAGATTTGTTTTAGGAAGATTGTTGGGCCTAAGGTCAATTATGAAAATTCTCAAGACCTAGGCTCCCAATGATTTCAGCTCTTTGACCCTCAACTAAATACAAGGAAAAATCTGAGTCTTCGGAATAAAATTTAATGTTAACTTCTATGGTCTTACCCAATTAAATTTTCTTCTTAATTTCCATGTCTCCTGATGCTACCCCACTATACATTAATCCCTCTCCATTTCCTACTTTTTCCACCAACTTGGAATGCTCTTTTCCTTTCTCAAATTAATCTGCAAAAACCAGCTCAAGGTCCTCCTCTTGAGTGAACCGGCCATTGACCCCTTTCTAGTCTCCGTGATCTCTTACTCTTCTTGCCTCCTTTAGCCTGTGGCTCTGTTTGAATCATCCTCCATTGACATTCCCTTAAAATACAGACTTTGTTATTTTATGTATATGGCCTGGCTCTTTATTAGATATAAGAATTGAAAATCTTTTCTTATTTTTCCCTTCATCCTTACCACCCACCTCGATACATTCATCTAGAAAGCCCTTGGTGATGGCTAGCAGATTGACTGTATCATTATATATTATATAGCCATATCTATGTCCAATTACTGTGTTCAAACTAAACTACATTTTTAGTCCCACAGACTGACCTTAGTTAAAAAATATGGATCCACTAGGAGTAGTTTATGGAACTTACCATTGGTCTAAATGTTCTCCACAGGCAAGTGTGTCTGTGTAATTATGTTTTTATTATCCTCAATTTTGTCTTCTAAAATTATACCTTAATGGTAACTGCCTTCAGTACTTCAGGTAGTGGTCATCAAATGTAGCACATGGAGACATTTCTTGGGAAGTAGCAGCTCCCAGGCACCACAATTATCCCAGCAGCTCTCAGAATGTTAACTCCAATGTCCACTAGCACCTGTAGTCATCAAATCCCTGAGCCCATATGAGCCCATCAGATAAAGATCTGTGCAATATTATGGAAATTTACACCACTAACACCTAGAATTGTTTGGCCTTGTACTGAAGCCCTCAGGGCTCTCTAGGAACAGACTTC